>NC_090035.1:78616089-78953589 GCF_037176765.1 Anolis sagrei | reverse complement strand
CATGGCTCAATGCTTTGGAATCCTGGGAGTTGTCGTTTGACAAGGTATTTGGGCTTCTCTGCCAAAGACTCCAACTGCAACTCCTAGGTTTCCATAGCATTGCTGAAACTGCCTTCATTTCACAGTGTAAATGCACCCCTTCCTTCCAAGCCTTGCCCCCCAAATTCCCACCATGAGTACTCAATCCTTTGGTCTTCTATTTGCCCCCCTTCCTATCCAAAAGCGATACAGGGAGGCCCCGCTTTGGCCCCCCGAAAGGCGCGCCCCCCTCCACCTCTCCAAAAGGGGACCCACCTCTCCTCCACAACATTGAGCCATGGCGGTGCTGAAACTGCCTTCATTTCACAGTGTAAATGCACCCCCTTCCTTTCAAGCCTTGGCCCCCAAATTCCCACTACGACTACTTCATCCTTTGGTCTTTTATTTGCCCCCCTTCCTATCCAAAACCGACTTGGGGAGGCCCCGCTTTGGCCCCCCGAAAGACGCGCCCCCCTCCACCTCTCCAAAAGGGGACCCACCTCTCCTCCACAACATTGAGCCATGGCGGTGCTGAAACTGCCTTCATTTCACAGTGTAAATGCACCCCCTTCCTTTCAAGCCCTGGCCCCCAAATTCCCACCGTGAGTACTCAATCCTTTGGTCTTCTATTTGCCCCCCTTCCTATCCAAAACCGACTTGGGGAGGCCCCGCTTTGGCCCCCCGAAAGACGCGCCCCCCTCCACCTCTCCAAAAGGGGACCCACCTCTCCAAATGCGCCCAGGGCGCACGGCGCGCAAGGATGGATGGATGGATGGAAGGAAGGGGCCGCCTTTCCAAGGCCGGTGGCCGGCTCGGGATGGGTCCAGCCGGGGAAGAAGGAAGGCTAGGAAGGAGGAGAAGGGGAGGGCAAGGCCAGAGGCCACTTCCTGGGTGGTGGCCACGAACAGACGCGAGAGGAGAGCCAACCGAAAGGCAGCGAGAGGGAACCTCCTCCGTGCGCCTTGCCTTGCTTGCCGCAGCGCCTCCACCTGCAGAACAGGGACAGGCAGGCAGGCAGACCAGGGTGAGTTCACTAGCTGAACCCGACACGGGTTGCTGTGGCCAACCTCCCCTCCCTCTTTCCCTCCTTCCTTCTTTCCCTCCTTCCTTCGCTCTCTCCTTCCTTCCTTCCTCCTTCCTTCCTTCCCTTTTTTTCTTTACTTCTCTACGTCTTTCTTTCTTTCCCCCTTTTCATCCTTCTTTTTCTCCTTTCTTCCTTCTCTACCTCTTTCCTTCCTTGCTTCGCTTTTTGCTTCTATTCATACTTCTGTCTTTCCTTATTTCCTTCCCTCCCTCTTTCTCTCCTTTCTTCCTTCTCTACCTCTTTCCTTCCTTCCTTCGCTTTTTGCTTCTATCCATACTTCTGTCTTTCCTTCTTTTCTTCCCTCCCTGTTTCTCTCCTTTCTTCCTTCTCTACCTCTTTCCTTCCTTCCCTTTTTTCTTTCCTTCTCTACCTCTTTCTTTCCTTTCACCTTTTCTTTTCATCCCTCTTTTTCTCCTTTCTTCCTTCTCAACCTCTTTCCTTCCTTCCTTCACTCTTTGCTTCCATGCTTCCTTCTCTCTTTCCTTCTTTCTTTTCCTCCCTCTTTCTCTTCTTTCTTTCTTTCTTTTCTTCTCTCCTTCTTTCTCTCCTTTCTTCCTTCTCTACCTCTTTCCTTCCTTTCCGTTTTTCTTACCTTCCCTTCCTTCCTTCTCTACCTCTTTCTTTCTTTCCCCTTTTTTCTTTCCATCCCTCTTTCTCTCCTTTCTTCCTTCTCTACCTTTCCTTCCTTACCTTCTCTTCCTTCCTTCCCTACCTCTTTCCTTCCTTCCCTTTTTTTCTTTCCTTCTCTGCCTCTTTCTTCCTTTCCCCCTTTTTCTTTTCATCCTTCTTTTTCTCCTTTCTTCCTTCTCCCTCTTTCTCTACTTTCTTCCTTCTCTACCTCTTTCCTTCCTTTCCTTTTTTCTTCCCTTTCTCTCATTTCTTCCTTCGCTACCTCTTTCCTTCCTTTGCTTTTTGCTTCTATCTATACTTCTGTCTTTCCTTTCCTTCCTCTTTCTCTCCTTTCTTCCTTTTCTACTTCTTTCCTTCCTTTCCTTTCTTCTTTCCTTCTCCCCTTCCTTCCTTTTCCACCTCTTTCTTTCCTTCCCCCTTTTCTTTTATCCCTCTTTCTCTCCTTTCTTCCTTCTCTACCTCTTTCCTTCCTTTCCTTTTTTCTTACCTTCCCTTCCTTCCTTCTCTACCTCTTTCTTTCCTTCCCTTTTTCTTTTCACCCCCCTTTTTCACCTTTCTTCCTTCTCTACCACTTCCTTTCCTTTTTTCTTCTCTTTTTTCCTTTTCCACCTTTCTTTCCTTCCCCCCTTTTTTCTTTTCATCCTTCTTTCTCTCCTTTCTTCCTTCTCTACCTCTTTCCTTCCTTACCTTTTTCTTACCTTCTCTTCCTTCCCTCTCTACCTCTCTCCTTCCTTCCTTCCTTCCTTCCTTCCTTCCTTCACTCTTTGCTTCCATGCTTCCTTCTATCCCTTTTTCTTCTTTCTTCCTTCTCAACCTCTTTCCTTCCTTCCTTCACTCTTTGCTTCCATGCTCCCTTCTTTCTTTCCTTCTTTCTTTTCCTCCCTCTTTCCTTCCTTCCTTCCTTCCTTCCTTTCTCTCTCTCTCTCCTTTCCTCCCTCTTCCTTCCCTTTTTTCCTGTATTGTCATTTAGCTTTTCGTCATTTAGCTTTCTGGGGCTTTTAAGTCCTTTCCACTTTTGGGGGAGGGGGTTATGTGTGGTGGTCACTCATTGGTCTGTTAGGCGTATAGTGTCCAAATTTAGTGTCAATTTGTCCAGTGGTTTTTGAGTTATATTAATCCCACAAACAAACTTTACGTTTTTATTTATATAGATTGACTATGTTTTTATTTACACAGGCCTACACACCTGGGTCAAAGAGATAAAGTGCAATACTTACATTGACTCATGGATATAATATTTATTTTTATTTATTTCATATACTTGTACCCCGTCCTTCTCACCCCCGAGGGGGGACTCAGGGCAGCCTCGCAGCAAACACCATTCGGTGCCAACATAATAAGAACAATCAACAAATTCATTAAAACAAAACATTAAAATAAATAGTTGTTAAAACACACCAATTAAAATCTGGGTCCGGGTCAATTCATTGCTCAGGTCTTCTTCAATGGTCAAATGCATGGTCCCACAGCCAAGTCTTGAGTTTCCGGTGACCAGTCTGATGTCTTTGGGGAGGGAATTCCACAGGCGGGTGGCCACTGTTGAGAAGGCCCTGTCTCTCGTTTCCACCAATTGCATTTGTGACGGCGGTGGGATCGAGAGCAGGGCCTCTCCTGAAGATCTTAAACTTCATGATGGTTCATAACAGGAGGTACATTCAGACAGGTAATCTTGGCCAGAACCGTTTAGGGCTTTAAAGGTTAAAACTTTGAATATAAGGACCCAGGTTTTGTTTACTACATAGGTCTTGACATGTCTTTTATTTACATAGGTCTCATGGGCAAACTTGGGCTTTGCCTTTGCCTTGCGTATTCGTGCCAAGTTTGGTCCAGATCCGTCATGGTTTGAGTCCACGGTGCTCTCTGGATGTAGGTGAACTACAGCTCCCAAACTCAAGGTCAATGCCCACCAAACCCTTCCAGGCAAGACAAGGGAGTTCTGTGTAGCAAGTTTGACCCAATTCTATCATTAGTGGAATTTGGAACGCCCTTTGATTGTAGGTGAACTATAAATCCCAGCAACTACAACTCCCAAATGACAAAATCAATCCCCGCAACCCCATCAGTATTCAAATTTGGGCATATTGGGTATGCCCAAATATATACATCAAATTTGGGCATATTGGGTATGCCCAAATATATACAAATAAATACATCCTATATATCAGATATGTACATTATGATTCATAACATTAGCAAAATTACAGGTATGACATCACAACAAAAATAATGTTGTGGTTGGGGGCCACCACAACAAGAGGAACTGTATTAAGGGAGTCGAGGCATTAGGAAGGTTGAGAACCACTGTCCTAAAGCATATTCTTCTCTCTTTGCTTCAAACCCACCAGGAGAGAAAAGTCAGAGTGAAAGGGTCTTTGAGTGAAATTAACAATAACTAAGCAAGGGGCTTTGAGTGAAATTCGCAATAGCTAAAGCCTTTAGTAAAGAAACATAAGAAATGTACCCTGTAGCAAAGGAGCAGCACGGAAGAAAGTGTTTTAAAAACAAGACGTGACATGTAGAAGTCATACAAAGTTCGAGCTTACATAGGAAGTTGGTTTGTGGTTAAGCACGAAGTCTGCAGGTGCAAGAAGGTACTTTCCATCAAAAGGTCAAGGGAGGGGGGCTGGAAAGAGTGTTGGGGTTCAGCCTCCGTGTGAACCTGAACCTGATTCTATGATTGTATTTCCTGATGCTACTGAACATGTATTTTTCCCTAATGGTTTGGAAACTGTTGATTCTGAGGGCAGTGGCTGGGAAAGTGAAACTAAACATCCTGATGAGGATGTTTCAGGGTCAAGCGGTGATAACTCTCCAGAGGAGTTAACACCTGCCTTTTTTAATGAGGATAGAAGAAGGCAGATTTGGGAAAACAGGAGTGAATCACAGAGTCTGCGAAGGTCAAGTAGATTAAAGCAGAAGGAGGCTTCCAAGCCTGGAGGCGTGTCCCGAAACAGTTTCTTTAAAGTGTCTCCCCCCCGGGCTGTCTTGTCAGATCAAGCATCGTTTAGACTGAGGCATTACCTTGGCTGAGTTCCCGTTTCCCATGGCCTGCATTCCCAGAGATTTCTAGTTCCAAGTATGGTTAGTGAGATACTAACAGGTTCCAGGTTTTCTAGTGTTGCTTTTGGAATTTTGATCTAGTTCGGAGATATTCCTGACTGCTGAGTTTTACTGTGGCTTTTTGACTTTGCATTTTCCTCTATTTCGTAACCATTTTTTCATCAATAAAAAAGGATTGTTTTTTCCCACAGTCAAGTGTGGTGGATTTAATCTTATGGTCTTGTTTCCTGATCTGGGTTGCAACAGAAAGTACTTTCCATGACCAAAAAACCCTTGTATTACTTGAGTATAAAGGTTTGCAAAAAGCCGAGGAGGGGGCGGCAGTCTGTGGAAGCCCTTGCAGAAGTGCTGTCTGTTCACCACATGCTGATCAGCTTGAATAAACGGCGTCTTACCTGAACCTATTGGACTCTGTGGATTTCTTCACCCTAAACCCGTGATCCCTTACAAAAGAATGGGACCAGATACTCAAGACAGAAAAGGAACTGAAGCCTTTATTGTCAGGAGCACAACACATTATTATTATGTACAGAAAGGGAAACACAAAGGGAGAAGATAAAACATAAATCTCTCTCTCTCTCTCAGACACACAAGCGCCTTCAATGGCACAGTCCTTTGGCCCAAAAAGGTTGCCCAGAATGGGGTCTACCTTGTGCCAGGGGGCAAGAAGTTGCCCTGCAGTCTCTCCTCTTTTCCCTGGGCGAGGAATACAGCCTTGCTCCCCATGAAGGTCAAGAGCCTCAGCCCAGAGTCAGACATGACTGGACTTAATGTCAGGGGTCTACCTTTACTTTTTAAAGCCTTTAGTAAAGAAACATAAGAAATGTACCCCCTCCCCGTAGAAAAGGAGCAGCACGGAGGAAAATGTTTTAAAAACAAGAAGTGACATGTAGAGGTCATACAAAGTTTGAGCTTACATAGGAAGTTGGTTTGTGGTTAAGCGCAAAGTCTGCAGGTGCAAGAAGGTACTTTCCATCAAAAGGTCAAGGGAGGGGGGCTGGAAAGAGAGTACTTTCCATGACCAAAAAACCCTTGTATTACTCGAGTATAAAGGTTTGCAAAAAGCCAAGGAGGGGGCGGCAGTCTGTGGAAGCCCTTGCAGAAGGGCTGTCTGTTCACCTCATGCTGATCAGCTTGAATAAGCGGTGTCTTACCAGAACCTATTGGACTCTGTGGATTTCTTCACCTTAAACCTGTGATCCCTTACAAAAGATACTCGAGACAGAAAAGGAACTGAAGACTTTATTGTCAGGAGCACAACACATTATTATTATGTACAGAAAGGGAAACACAAAGGGAGAAGATAAAACATAAATCTCTCTCTCTCTCTGACACACAAGTGCCTTCAATGGCACAGTCCTTTGGCCCAAGAAAGTTGCCCAGAATCGGGTCCTCCTTGTGCCAGGGGGCAAGAAGTTGCCCTGCAGTCTCTCTCTTTTCCCTGGGCGAAGAATACAGCCTTGCTCCCCATGAAGGTCAAGAGCCTCAGTCACTCTCGCTGCCTTCTTCGCTGGACTCGGAGTGGGCTTCGCTTCCGCTGGCCTCGCCTTCTTCTTCCTCCTCTTCTTCATCTTCGTGGTTGGAGCGATCGCTGCCGCTGAGGAAGGGGCTGCGGCTGCCTTGCCGTTGCTGGCGGCGACTGCTGCTTCCTCCCTCTTCCTCCTCCTCTTCTTCTTCCTCTTCCTCCTCACTTCCGCTCTCCTCCTCCTCTCCCTCAGGCTGGCCGCCCTCCTGCTCGGAGTCCTCGTCGTCGTCGCTGCCGAAGATCTCTTCCTTGTCGCGGGCCGCCCTTTCGTCCTCCTCGCTCTCTTCCTCTTCTTCCTCGGCACCAGCGACCTCCTCTTCGCTGGCCTCCGCCTCGCTCTCGCTGGCCGAACGGGCTTCCTCCTCCTCTTCCTCTGCTTCGCTGGCCTCTTTCTCGCTCTCGCTGCCTTTCTCTGGCTCTTCCTCTGCAATGGGAGAGATGGGGCCAATTTTAAAAGGGAAGAAATGAGTTCTATATCCCAAATATTTCTATGGTATCTAGAGCAGGCATGGGCCAACTTGGGCCCTCCAGGTGTTGGGTATAAGTAAAAGTAAAATAATAATAATAATAATAATAATTATTATTATTATTATTATTAACTCTAGGCACTGTCAGGCCACTGTATGCTAATCAAGGTGGTCAGTTGAAACATTCACACCTAGCTCCAGCAGACAAGAGTCCTTTGTCCCATCCTGGTCATTCCACAGATATATAAACCCTTTTCCCTAGTTCCCACAGACCTCACTACCTCTGAGGATGCTTGCTATAGATGCAGGCAAAACGTCAGGAGAGAATGCTTCTAGAACATGGCCATATAGCCCCAAAAAACCTACAATAACCCAATAATAATAATAATAATAATAATAATAATAATAATAATGGCACACTGGGTGCAGTGCCTAAAGACCTTGGCCTGCACTTAAACACAATTGGCACTGACAAAATCACCACCTGTCAGCTGCAGAAGGTCACCTTACTGGGATCTGCACACATTATTTACCGATACACCACACAGTCCTAGACAACTTGGGAAGGGTCCGACGTGTGATCCAATACAACAACCAGCAGAGTGTCTGCTGTGGACTCATCTTGTTGTGTTTCAAATAATAATAATAATAATGATGATGATGATGATGTCACGCTGGGTGCAGTGCCTCAAGACCTTGGCCTGCACTTAAAAACAATCGGCACTGACAAAATTACCATCTGTCAGCTGCAGAAGGCCACCTTACTGGGATCTGCACACATTATACGCCGATACATCACACAGTCCTAGGCACTTGGGAAGTGTCCGACGTGTGATCGAATACAACAACCAGCATTGTGATCTTGTTTGCTGTGGACTCATCTTGTTATTTCTCTAACAACAACAACAACAACATTAGCAGCCAGCAGAGTGATCTTGTTTGCTGTGGATCCATCTTGTTGTGTTTCTAATAATAATAATAACAACAACAATAATAGCCAGCCGAGCGATCTTTTCTGCTGTGTACTAATCTTGTTGTGTTTCTAATAATAATAATAATAATAATAATAATAATAATAAGCGAGCTGAGTGATCTTGTTTGCTGTGGACTCATCTTGTTATGTTAATAATAATAATAATAATAATAATAATAATAATAACAACAACAGCCAGCAGAGTGATCTTGTCTGCTGTGGACTCATCTTGTTATGTTTCTAATAATAATAATAATAATAATAATAATAATAGCCAGCAGAGTGATCTTGTTTGCTGCGTACTAATCTTGTTGTGTTTCTAATAATAAAAATAACAATAATAATAATAATAACAGCCAGCAGAATGATCTTGTTTGCTATGGATCATCTTATGTTTATAATAATAATAATAATAATAATAATAAGCCAGCAGAGTGATCTTGTTTGCTGTGTACTAATCTTGTTATGTTTCTAATAATAATAACAACAACAACAATAATAGCCAGCCGAGCGATCTTTTCTGTTGTGTACTAATCTTGTTGTGTTGTAAATAATAATAATAGTCATCATCATCATCCAGCAGTGTGATCTTGTTTGCTGTGTACTAATCTTGTTGTGTTTCAAATAATAGTAATAATAATAATAATAATAATCAACATCATCATCATCATACAGACACTCCGTTAACTGGTCTATTTGTAATACTAACTCTCAAGCAAACAGAAACCTAACCATAAAATCAAGCAGGAGGAGCTTTGTGTGTTCTCTCTAGGTCAAGCCAGGGCAAACGTCAGCCCTCCAGGTGTTTTGGACTTCAACTCCCACAATTCCTAACAGCCGGCTGTTGGGAATTGTGGGAGTTGAAGTCCAAAACACAGGGAGGGCTGAACTTTCCCATGCAAAAGAAACCAAAGATGTATTTGGAGCAGTTGGGCAAGGGATCCCCACAGAAAAACCTTACCGGATCCTTGAGCCTCCTTGCCCAAGTCCATCTCTTCTTCTTCTTCCTCCTCCGGTTCGTGGTTCTCCAGTTGGGCTTTGCGAGCCTCCTATGCAGGGATAAACAGCAAAGAGGGGTCAGGGCGCAAGTGAGGAAGAACAAACCAAGCACCTGCCATCATGACAGGGCTCATCGCTTGATGCAATCTCACACAACCTGAAAAACCTACAACCCACTTTACATTTTCTGGTTCCCCAAAAAAGGTCTCACCTGGGCCTCCAACTCCTTCTCGTTCATATCTCTGTGCTTCACCACCAGCACGGCGTTGGTTCCCGACTGCACCCCGGCCTTGGCCCGGCGCTTGCTGAGACGCACCCTGCGATGGGACAGAAGCAGAAGGGATTTTCAATAACAGAGGCAGATGCACCCTGGGATAACGCCTTTCCCACCAGTCTGATCGTACCGGACAAATGCTGACCTTTTCAGGACAAATTGCTGTTAGGGAAAACTACCCTAAACTATACAGCAGAGCATCCAAAAACAAACAGGATACTAAATAATATCAGGACATTTAGGGGAAACTATCCTTAACTATACAGGAGAGCATCCAAAAACAAACAGGATACTAAATAATATCAGGACATTTAGGGGAAACTATCCTTAACTATACAGGAGAGCATCCAAAAACAAACAGGATACTAAATATCAGTACAGTTGGGGAAACTACTCTAAACTATACAGCTGAGCATCCAAAAACAAACAGGATACTAAATAATATCAGGACATTTAAGGAAAACTATCCTAAAATATATAGCTGAGCATCCAAAAATAAACAAGATACTAAATAATATCAGGACATTTAGGGAAAATAACCCTAAACTATACAGCAGAGCATCCAAAAACAAACAGGATACTAAATAATATCAGGACATTTAGGGAAAACAACCCAAAACTATACAGCAGAGCATCCAAAAAACAAACAGGATACTAAATAATATCAGGACATTTACGGAAAACTATCCTAAACTATACAGCAGAACATCCAAAAACAAACAGGATACTAAACAATATCAGGACATTTGTGGAAAACTACCCTAAACTATACAGTTGAGCATCCAAAAACAAACAGGATATTAAATAATATCAGGACATTTAGAGTAAATTATCCAAAACTATTCAGCTGAGCATCCAAAAACAAACAGGATACTAAATAATATTAGGACATTTAGGGGAAACTACCCTAAACTATACAGCTGAGCATCCAAAAAACAAACATGTAGTAAATAATATCGGGACATTTATGGGAAACAACCCTAAACTATACAGCAGAGCATCCAAAAACAAACAGGATACTAAATAATATCAGGACATTTAGGGAAAACGACCCTAAACTAGACAGCTGAGCATCCAAAAACAAACAGGATACTAAATAATATCAGGACATTTAGGGAAAACTATCCTAAATTATACAACTGAGCATCCAAAAAATAAACAGGATACTAAATAATATCAGGACATTTAGGGAAAACTACCCTAAACTAGACAGCTGAGCATCCAAAAGCAAACAGGATACTAAATAATAATAATAATAATAATAATAATAATAATAATAATAACTTTATTCTTATACCGTGCCACCATCTCCCTGAAGGGACTCGGGGTGGCTCACAAGGGGACTCTTTCAGTGCTTGTACGTCATTTTTCTAATTAAAAATATACTGTTAACTTTCAATATTTCTGACACAAACTTCGACCCTCCAGGTGTTTTGGACTTCCACCTCCCACAATTCCCTGCTGTTAGGAATTGTGAGAGTTGAAGTCCAAAACACCTAGAGGGCCCAAGTTTGCCCATGCCTGAAATAGACCCATTCCCAATTGTCATGCAGGACACATGAGGGAAGGGAATTCCCTCAGCCTATACTAAACTTACTCCTCCTCATTGAGGACTTGAAACTTGGGCAGTGTGGGGTCGAATTTCAACAATCGTATACGAAAATATGAGAGAACGAGAAACTGGAAATGCACGCTACCTTCCAATGCTGTCTGTACTATATCAGTGCTGACTTGTTCATAAGGATTTGCTTTTAAGGGCAACCCACCTCCACCTCGGCCCCCTCCTCACCTGGTCTCCAATTCGTTGTAATAGACACCGTCGCCCTCGCGGAAAATGAAGAAGTAGTTCTCCTCGTAGCCCTTGCTGGCTTTGTTTTTGACGTTCCAGTTGTACTCCCGAGCGATCTTATATTCATACCTGGGGTGGAAAAGAGGGAAGGGGGTGTCACAATGAGCACAAAACCCATAGAGGAAGAAGCACAAGCCCCTCTCTCTCCTGCTGAGCATTTCCCACCATTTTTGATTTGTTTGTTTTCTATTGGATTCCTCAGAAAAAGTATCTACAGGCCGAGAAAGGCGCATGGGAGTGCTGGATAGTGGCAAAGAAATGCAGCAAACTGGGATCCTTGTCTCCTAAACATGTTTCCAGCTGTCATGGTTTAGGTACAAAGCATAAGAAGGCCATTTAAGTGTGGACAAAGCCACCACAGACCGAACAAATGCTGACCTTTTCAGGACAAATCGCTGTTAGGGAGAACTACCCTAAACTATACAATTGAGCATCCAAAAACAAACAGGATACTAAATAATATCAGGACATTTAGGGAAAACTACCCCAAACTATACCGCAGAGCATCCAAAAACAAACAGGATACTAAATAATATCAGGACATTTAAGGAAAACTATCCTAAAGTATACAGCAGAGCACCCAAAAACAAGCAGGATACTAAGTATCAGGATATTTGGGGAAACTACCCTAAAATATACAGCAGAGCATCCAAAAGCAAACAGGATAGTAAATAATATCAGGACATTTAAGGAAAACTATCCCAAACTATACACTGAGCATCCAAAAACAAACAGGATACGAAATATCAGGACATTTGGGGAAACTAGCCTAAATTATACAGCTGAGCACCCAAAAACAAACAGGACACTAAATAATATCTGGACATTTGGGGAAACTACCCTAAACTATACAGCTGAGCATCCAAAAACAAACAGGATACTAAAATAATATCAGGACATTTCGGGGAAAACTATCCTAAACTATACAGCAGAGCATCCAAAAACAGAGGATACTACATAATATCAGGACATTTAGGGAATACTATCCTAAACTATACAGCAGAGCATCCAAAAACAAGCAGGATACTAAATATCTGGACATTTGGGGAAACTACCCTAAACTATACAGCTGAGCATCCAAAAGCAAACAGGATACTACATAATATCAGGACATTTGGGGAAAACTATACTAAACTATACAGCTGAGCATCCAAAAACAAACAGGATATTAAATAATATCAGGACATTTAAGGAAAATTATCCTAAACTATACAGGAGAACATCCATAACAAACAGGATACTAAATAATATCAGGACATTTAGGGAAAACTACCCCAAACTATATAGTTGAGCATCCAAAAACAAACAGGATACTAAATATCAGGACATTTGGGGAAACTACCCTAAACTATACAGCTGAGCATCCAAAAACAAACAGGATACTACATAATATCAGGATATTTTGGGAGAACTATCTTAAATTATACAGCTTGGCATCCAAACACAAACAGGATACAACATAATATCAGGACATTTAGGGAAAACTACCCCAAACTATACAGCAGAGCATCCAAAAACAAACAGGATACTAAATAATTTAGGGAAATCTATCCTAAACTATACAGCTGAGCATCCAAAAACAAACAGGATACTAAATATCAGGACATTTGGGGAAAACTATCCTAAACTATACAGAAGAGCATCCAAAAACAAACAGGATACTAAAATAATATCAGGACATTTAGGGAAAACTATCCTAAACTATATACTATACTATACTTGTCTCCCAAACAAGTTTCCAGCTGTCATAGTTTAGGTACAAAGCATAAGAAGGCCATTTAAGAGTGGACAAAGCCACTATAGACCTCTTTCCCTGACCTAAGGAAGTCAGAATTGAAGTCCAACACACCTGGACGGCTGAAGTTTACCCATGCCTGGTTTACAAGGTGACACGCATGTACATCAGAGGTGTCAAACTCATTAGGAAGAACTTCTTGACAGTAAGAGTTGTTCTGCCATTGAATATGCCATGGCTTGGTAGTCTGGTAGAATCTCCTTCTCTGGAGAGATTTAAGCAGAGGCTGGGTGGCCATCTGTTGAGAGGGATCGGGTTGTGCCTTCCTGCCTGGCAGGACAGGGTTTGGACTGGATGGCCCTTGGGGGTCCCTTCCAACTATATGATCTCATTTTTTTCTTGCTTACACATCCTCAGGAGCGTAATCCATCTCCTCATCTTGATCCCGCTTCCGTTTCCGCATTGTTTCTTCCACCGGCAGGAAGTAGGCCACAAACTGGTTCCCTTCCTCATCCATCATACCCCTGGGGAAAAAGAAGGAAAATTCTTATTACTAGCTGCCCCCTGCCATGTGTTGCTGTGGCCCACATGGGGGTTCTCTATGGGAGGTTTGGCCCAATTCTATCCTTTGCGGGGATCAGAATGCTCTGTGATTGTAGGTGAACTATAAATCCCAGCAACTACAACTCCCAAATGTCAGGATTCTATTTTCCACAAACTCCACCAGTGTTTACATTTGGGCATATTGAGCATTTGTGTAGAGTTTGGTCCAGATCCATCATTGTTTGAGTCCACAATGCTCTCTGGATGTAGGTGAACTACAACTCCAAAACCAAAGGACACTGCCCACCAAACCCAGTATTTTCTGTTGGTCATGGGAGAACTGTGTGCCAAGTTTGGTTCAAATCCATTGTTGATGGGGTTCAGAATGCTCTTTGATTGTAGGCGAACTATACATCCCAGCAACTACAACTCGCAAATGTTAACGTCTATTTCCTCCAAACTCCATCTGTGTTTATATTTGGGCATATTGAGTATTGAGTATTCATGCCAAGTTTGGTCCAGATCCCTCATTGTTTGAGTCCACCGTGCTCTCTGGATGTAGGTGAACTACAACTCCAAAACTCAAGGTCAATGCCCACCAAACCCTTCTAGTGTTTTTTCTTGGTCACGGGAGTCCTGTGTGCCAAGTTTGGTTCAATTCCATCATTGGTGGAGTTCAGAATGCTCTTTGATTGTAGGCGAACTATAAATCCCAAGAACTACAACTCCCAAATGACAAAATCAAAAAATGTTGAGTGAAGGACATACATTGGACTGTTAGGTGTCTTGTGTCCAAATTTGGTGTCAATTTGCCCAGTGGTTTTTGAGTTCTGTTACTCCCACAAACAAACATGACATTTTTATTTATATAGATCTTGTACTATACCATTATATTGCAATATTATTACTAATATTCCACATACTATAAAATATATAAATTATAATAGCATGTTATTAGTATTATATTGTATCACATAATATTATCAATATTATATGTATACACAATATATATTATTATATCTATCTATATAAAAATGCTCTGTGCTTAATGAGTACCTTAAAAACAAAAGGAACCAATCACACCAAATTTGGCAACAAAACATCTCACAACACAAGGAGTGACCATCACTCAAAAAAATATGATTTTGTCATTTGGGAGTTGTAGTTGCTGGGATTTATAGTTCACCTATAATCAAAGAGCATTCTGAACTCCGTCAACGTTGGAATTGAACCAAACGTGGCACACAGGATTCCTCTGAACAACAGAAAGCACGAGAAGGGTTTGGTGGGCATTGGGAAGGAAGGAAGGAAGGAAGGAAGGAAGGAGGGAAGGAAAGAAAGAGGTACCGAAGGAAGGAAGAAGAGAAAGTAGAAAGGAAAGAAAAAGGGAAGGAAAGAGGTAAAGAAGGAAGGAGAAAAGGAAATAAAGGAGAAAAGAGAAGGAAACAGGGAGGGAAGAAAGGAGACAAAGGAAGAAGTAGAGAAAGGGGGAGGGAATGAAGGAAAGAGAGAAGGAAGGATGAAACCAAAGAGCGAAAGAAGGAAAGGAAGGAAGGAAGGAAGGAAGGAAAGGAAGGAAGAAGAGAAAGCAGAAAGGAAAGAAAAAGGGAGGGAAAGGCAGGAAAGAGGCAAAGAAGGAAGGAGCAAAGGAAATAAAGGAGAAAAGGAAAGAAGGAAGGAAACAGGGAGGGAAGAAAGGAGACAAAGTAGAGAAAGTGGGAGGGAATGAAGGAAAGAGAGAAGGAAGGATGAAACCAAAGAGTGAAAGAAGGAAAGAAGGAAAGAAAGAAAGAAAGGAAGGAAGGAAGGAAGGAAGGAAGGAAAGAGGTACCGAAGGAAGGAAGAAGAGAAAGTAGAAAGGAAAGAAAAAGGGAAGGAAAGGCAGGAAAGAGGTAAAGAAGGAAGGAGAAAAGGAAATAAAGGAGAAAAGGGAAGGAAACAGGGAGGGAAGAAAGGAGACAAAGGAAGAAGTAGAGAAAGGGGTAGGGAATGAAAGAAAGAGAGAAGGAAGGATGAAACCAAAGAGCGAAAGAAGGAAAGAAAGAAAGGAAGGAAGGAAGGAAAGAAAGAGGTACCAAAGGAAGAAGAGAAAGTAGAAAGGAAAGAAAAAGGGAAGAAAAGGCAGAAAAGAGGTAAAGAAGGAAGGAGAAAAGGAAATAAAGGAGAAAAGGGAAGAAGGAAGGAAACATGGAGGGAAGAAAGGAGACAAAGGAAGAAGTAGAGAAAGGGGGAGGGAATGAAAGAGAGAAGGAAGGATGAAAGCAAAGAGAGAGAAAAGGAAGGAAGGAAGGAAGGAAAGGAAGGAAGGAAAGAAAGAGGTACCGAAGGAAAGAAGAAGAGAAAGTAGAAAGGAAAGAAAAGGGGAATGAAAGGCAGGAAAGAGGTAAAGAAGGAAGGAGAAAATAAATAAAGGAGAAAAGGAAAGGAAGGAAGGAAACAGGGAGGGAAGAAAGGAGACAAAAGAAGAAGTAGAGAAAGGAGGAGGGAATGAAGGAAAGAGAGGAGGGAATGAAGGAAGGATGAAACCAAAGAGTGAAAGAAGGAAGGAAGGAAGGAAGGAAAGAAAGAAAGAAAGAAAGAGGTAAAGAAGGAAGAAAGGAGAGAAAGGGGGAAGGAATAGGTAGAAAGAAAGAAAGAAATAAATAAATAAAGAAAGAAAGAAAGAAAGAAAGAGGTAGAGAAGGAAGAAATGAGAGAAAGGGGGAAGGAATAGGTAGAAAGAAAGAAAGAAAGAAAGAGGTAGAGAAGGAAGAAAGGAGAGAAAGGGGGAAGGAATAGGTAAGTAGAAAGAAAGAAAAAGAAAGAAAGAGGTAGAGAAGGAAGAAAGGAGAGAAAGGGGGAAGGAATAGGTAAGTAGAAAGAAAGAAAAAGAAAGAAAGAGGTAGAGAAGGAAGAAAGGAGAGAAAGGGGGAAGGAATAGGTAAGTAGAAAGAAAGAAAAAGAAAGAAAGAGGTAGAGAAGGAAGAAAGGAGAGAAAGGGGGAAGGAATAGGTAGGTAGGTAGGTAGGTAGGTAGAAAGAAAGAAAGAGGTAAAGAAGGAAGAAAGTACAGAAAGGGGGGAAGGAACAGGTAGGTAACTCTCTTTCATAATAGTCCAGATATCTACCTCTACTTTAGAAAGTCTTACTATAGGCCACAGCAATGTGTGGCAGGGCACAGCTAGTTATATTATATTATAAGCACAGTGCTAATCCTAGGTTTACAATCAGTGTTTCAGAGCTACGATATATGTGTTTCCGCCATGGTTTTGGCTGTCTAAAGAGGGCCCGGGTTTTGTACCTGATCATGGCCTGAGACATCATCTCCAGAGCCGCTGTGCCGCTGGTATCCTTTGGCGCTGGGTCCGAGTCAAAGATGACCTGAGCGCAAGGGTTG
The DNA here is from genome assembly GCF_037176765.1 of Anolis sagrei. NCBI lineage: Eukaryota > Metazoa > Chordata > Lepidosauria > Squamata > Anolidae > Anolis > Anolis sagrei. The sequence goes on along the minus strand of NC_090035.1, from coordinate 78,937,057 downwards.
ATCCACATCTGGGAGGAAAAGGGGAAAAAACCAGCAAGTTATTGGCCTGTTCTAGGAGAGTCAGGTCCCTCTTTGACCAACTCTCATCTTGTCTCACCTTGAAGTCGGGGAAGGCAGGCATGACCTCCACCGGGGTCACCCGGGGCTTGCTGTAGTGCTGAGATATCTAAGAGACAGAAAGCGACATCATGTGCATGGAGAGACAGATCATGTCCTGGTTACCTGATCTGGATCCATGTATAACGCTCAAATCCAGCCCATAGATTTTATGGCATATCAGAAAATTCAGTTTGAAGATAGGTAGGACTTGGCATGTCCATGAGAACCAGTTCCTGTAATGGTTTATGAGTGGGATCGTGAATTATTATTACCGTATATACTCAAGCATATGCTGAGTTTTTCAGCATTTTTTTAGGCTGAATAAGCCCTGCTTGGCCTATACTCGAGTCAATGTTATTTACTATTTTACTCTGTTATTAGTATTATTTTTATTGCATTTATTCTTTTACTCTTTATTGTTATTATAACATTTATTCTTTTATTCTATTTATTATTGTTATTATATTTATTCTTTTACTCTTTATTGTTATTACAACATTTATTCTTTTACTCTATTATTGTTATTATATTTATTCTTTTACTCTATTTATTATTGTTATTATATTTATTCTTTTACTCTATTATTGTTATTATAACATTTATTATTTTACTCTATTATTGTTATTATAACATTTCTTCTTTTATTCTATTATTATTATTATATTTATTATTTTTCTCTTTATTGTTATTACAACATTTATTATTTTACTCTATTTATTATTACATTTATTATTTTACTCTTTATTGTTATTAGTATTACAACATTTATTATTTTACTATATTTATTATTGTTATTATTATATTTATTATTTTTCTCTTTATTGTTATTACAACATTTATTATTTACTCTATTTATTATTATATTTATTATTTTACTCTTTATTGTTATTATAACATTTATTATTTTACTCTATTATTATTATATTTATTATTTTACCCTTTATTGTTATTATAACATTTATTATTTTACTCTATTATTATTATATTTATTATTTTTCTCTTTATTGTTATTACAACATTTATTATTTTACTCTATTATTGTTGTTATTACATTTATTATTTTTCTCTTTATTGTTATTATAACATTTAGTATTTTACTCTATTTATTATTATTATATTTATTATTTTTCTCTTTATTGTTATTATAACATTTATTATTTTACTCTATTTATTATTATTATATTTATTATTTTACTCTTTATTGTTATTAAAACACTTATTATTTTACTCTATTTACTATTATTATATTTATTATTTTACTCTTTGTTATAATAACATTTATTATTTTACTCTATTTACTATTATTATTACATTTATTATTTATTGTTATTACAACATTTATTATTTTACTCTATTTACTATTATATTTATTATTTTACTCTTTATTGTTATTATACCATTTATTATTTTACTCTATTTATTATTATTATTATTACATTTATTATTATTCTCTTATTGTTATTACAACATTTATTATTTACTCTATTTATTATTATATTTATTATTTTACTCTATTATTGTTGTTATTACATTTATTATTTTTCTCTTTATTGTTATTACATTTATTATTTACTCTATTTATTATTATATTTATTATTTTACTCTATTTATTATTATATTTATTATTTTACTCTTTATTGTTATTACAACATTTATTATTTTACTCTATTGTTGTTATTACATTTATTATTTTACTCTATTTATTATTGTTATTATTACATTTATTATTTTACTCTATTTATTATTGTTATTATTACATTTATTATTTTACTCTCTTATTACTGTTATTACATGTCCATTATTTTACTCTATTATTATTATTTTTATTACATTTATTATTTTACTCCCTTTATCATTATTGGAAGGATATGTAAGCACATTTACATTGAAGAAGGTTAGAATAAAGGTTTAATCAGAGTTGGACAGCTTTATCTTAAATTATAATTTTATGTAAATATTTTTGAATATTTACTCTACTGATGCCTCAATTAATGTAATTTTATTGGTATCTATTTCTATTTTGGAACTTACCAGTAGCTGCTGCATTTCTCACCCTCGGCTTATACTCAAGTCAATACATTTCTCTATTTTTTTTGTGGTAAATTAGGTGCCTCGGCTTATATTCGGGTCAGTTTATACACGAGTATATACGGTATGTTGTTATTATTATTATTCCTCTGGGTGCAAGGGTCAAATCCTTGCTAACCCATGGAAAACCCACCAGGCAAGTTGCATTTTCCTAGTTTTTGAAAAAGGCAAAGGCAATGGCAATCCCCTCTTGTGAAGAAAACCTCACAAGAGGGTTGTCATCAATCAGAAACAACGCAAAGACACACAAAGAAGAAGTTGCAAGGTCCACTCACAGATTTCTGAGCATCCTCAAAGGTCTTTTCAATGGCTGCGATCTGACTGTCCCTGTCCTTGTAGATCTCCTCCTCTGTGAACTGTTGCTTGACAGACACACCGATCCTGACGGAAGAGAAGGAAAATAATTTGTAGTAGAACTATTTGGGAAAAGAGGAAGCTTTGGGAAATTGCTTTCCATGTAGTAAAAGAGGCGTGACGTCTTATACCGCACGTCTACTCACTTAACCTCTGGCTTCTCATTGGAGACACCGTATCGGTTGAACTCTGTGGAGATATATTCAGTCTTTCTCATCCATGGAACAACTTTGGCATGCTGCTGGGACCTGGGCAGAGAAAAGAGCGTGTAGTAAAGGTAAAACGATACACCTTTAATGTTATTTATTTATTGCGTCAATTATATTACATTTCTAACAGAACAAAGCAAACAAAGAGACAAAATACAAAATTTGTGAGTTTGGTAGTTGATTGAATGTCCTTTGACCAGTATCTGGCCACTTGGAGCGCTTCTGGTGTTGCTGCAAAGAGGTCCTCCCTTGTGCATGTGGCAGGGCTCAGGGTGCATTGCAGTAGGTGGTCAGTGGATTGCTCTTCTCCACACTCGCATGTCGAGGATTCCACTTTGTGGCCCCATTTCTGAAGGTTGGCTCTGCATCTCGTGGTGCCAGAGCGCAGTCTGTTCAGCTCCTTCCAAGTCGCCCAGTCCTCTGTGTGCCCAGGAGGGAGTTTCTCATTTGGTATCAGCCATGGATTGAGGTTCTGGGTTTGAGCCTGCCACTTTTGGACTCTCGCTTGCTGAGGTGTTCTCTGTAGATCTTAGGAAACTATTTCTAGATTTAAGTCATTGACGTGCTGGCTGATACCCAAACAGGGGATGAGCTGGAGATGTCACTGCCTTGGTCCTTTCACTATTGGCTGCTACTTCCCGACGGATGTCAGGTGGTGCAATACCGGCTAAGCAGTGTAATTTCTCCAGTGGTGTAGGGCGCAGACACCCCGTGATGATGCGGCATGTCTCATTAAGAGCCACATCCACTGTTTTAGCGTGGTGAGATGTGTTCCACACTGGGCATGCATACTCAGCAGCAGAGTAGCATAGCGCAAGGGCAGATGTCTTCACTGTGTCTGGTTGTGATCCCCAGGTTGTGCCAGTCAGCTTTCGTATGATATTGTTTCTGGCACCCACTTTTTGCTTGATTTTCAGGCAGTGCTTCTTGTAGGTCAGAGCACGGTCCAGAGTGACTCCCAGGTATTTGGGTGCGCTGCAATGCTCCAGTGGGATTCCTTCCCAGGTGATAATCCTCAGAGCTCGGGATGCTTTAATGTGATCTATATATCTATAAAATGCTCTGTCCATTTTGAGTGACATCATTTAGTTTTAAAGTTTTAACTAACCATCACAGCCTCAGCATTACCTCTTGGAACTGGCTGGCGCTTGGATCTCCTCCTCCAGCAACTTCTCATCCGCTGGGTCCAAAAGAACTAGAAGAGGCCAAAGAAGGCACAGGGTCAAGCATAGGTTCTGTCATTCCAGAGTAGTAGGAAACATTTCGATAAAAAGTGGATTGAATCCTATTAGATCAGGGGTCCACAAACTTTTTAAACAGAGGGCCAGGTCACAGTCCCTCAAACTGTTGGAGGGCTGGATTATATCTTTAAAAAACATGAATTAATTCCTATGCACACTGCACATATCTTATTTGTAGTGCAAAAAGCACTTAAAATATACAATAATTAAAAGGAAGAACAATTTTAACAATATATAAACTTATTAGTCTTTCAATGGGAAGTGTGGGACCGCTTTTGGCTGATGTGATAGGATTGGGCATGTTTAGCCTGAAGAAGAGAAGGCTGAGAGGAGATATGATAGCCATGTATAAATAGGTGAGAGGAAGCCACAGGGAGGGGGAGGGAGCAAGCTTATTTTCTGCTTCCTTGGAGACTAGGACGCAATGGAACAATGGCTTCAAACTACAAGAGAGAAGATTCCATCTGAACATGAGGAAGAACTTCCTGACTGTGAGAGCCGTTCAGCAGTGGAACTCTCTGCCCCGGAGTGTGGTGGAGGCTCCTTTGGAACTCTCTGCCCCGGAGTGTGGTGGAGGCTCCTTTGGAAGCTTTTAAACAGAGGCTGGATGGCCATCTGTCAGGGGTGATTTGAATGCAATATTCCTGTTTCTTGGCAGAATGGGGTTGGACTGGATGGCCCAGGAGGTCTCTTCCAACTCTTTGATTCTATGATTCTATGATTGTTGTTGTTGTTATTGTTTGCTTTCAAGTCATTTCAGACTTAGGTTGACCCTGAGCGAGGGCCAGGCAAATGACCTTGGAGGGTCATATCTGACCCCCGGGCCTTAGTTTGAGGACTCCTGTATTAGATACTAGCTGTACCCGCCACACATTGCTGTGGCCAACTTTCCCTCCCTCTTTCTCTCCTTCCTTCCCTTTTTTTCTTTCATTATCTCCTTCCTTACTTCTTTTCCTCTTCCCTTTTCTCTTTCTCCTCTTTCTCCCTTCTCTATCTATTCTTGGACTTACAACTCCCAGCAGTCCTCCTGATTGACCTATCTACCTCTATCTAATCTATCTATCTATCTATCGATATTATCTATCTGGAGGATTGTTGGGAGTTGCAGTCCAGGAATAGGAAATTGGAAATATGCAGGGATTGGGGTGCTCTAAAATAAATCCAAGGAGAATTATTATTATTATTATTATTATTATTATTATTATTATTATTATAACTTTATTTGTACCCCGCTAGCATCTCCCAAGGGATTCGATGCGGCTTACACAGGCCGAAGCCCCAAAACACAATAAAACAATACAATACATAAAGCAAATTAAAAACAGTTAAGCAAGAAAACAACAAACAATAACAATGCAACAGGACACAATTTAAAACTGGGCCGGCCAGGGTAGGGGTACAGGGTTAAAACTGCTGATGTGGCGGGAGGAATGTAGGATTATAAAGTAAGGACAGTGTACGGTGTGCAGTGATCTTGTTCTACTAAAGTGCTTCTAGGACTTGGTGCTGGGGATTCGTAATCTGAAAAGGCACATCGGAACAGCCAAGTCTTCAAATTCTTTCTGAAGACTGCCAATGTAGGGGCCTGTCTGAGATCTTTCAGGAGGGCGTTCCAAAGTCGGGGGGCCACTACAGAGAAGGCCCTGTCTCGTGTCCCCGCCAAACGCGCTTGTGACGCGGGTGGGATCACGAGCAGGGCCTCCCCAGATGACCGGAGTGAACATGTGGGTTCGTAGACAGCGATGCGGTCGCGCAGGTAGGGTGGCCCCAAACCGTTCAGGGCTTTGTAGGTAAGCACCTGCACCTTAAATTGGACTCGGAAAATAAATGGCAGCCAGTGGAGCTCCTTAAACAGGAGGGTTGACCTCTCTCTGTAAGGAGCCCCGGTTAACATCCTGGCTGCTGCCCGTTGGAACAGTTGGAATTTCCGAGCCGTTTTCAAGGGCAGCCCCATGTAGAGCGCATTGCAGTAGTCCAATCTGGAGGTGACCAAGGCATGGACCACCCCGGCCAGATCAGCCTTCGCGAGGTACAGGCGCAGCTGGCGCACAAGTCTCAGTTGTGCAAAAGCCCTCCCAGACACCGCCGACGCCTGAGCCTCAAGTGTGAGCGATGAGTCCAGGAGGACTCCCAAGCTGCGGACCTGTGGCTTCAGGGGGAGTGTAACCCCGTTCAACACAGGTAGCCACCCTATACCTCGGTCAGGTTTGCGATCAACCAGGAGGACCTCTGTCTTGTCGGGATTGATCTTCAGCTTGTTCCTCCTCATCCAGATAGACACAGTGGCCAGGCACATGTCTAGCACCCGAGGCCTTGTCGAGGCCTCCTTGGAATTAGGTGGAAAAGAGTAGTAGAGTTGCGTGTCATCTGCATAGAAATGGCACCTAACTACAAAACTCCGGATGACCTCTCCCAGCGGTTTCATGTAGATGTTAAAAAGCATGGGAGACAAGATAGAGCCTTGCGGGACCCCACAGGTCAAAGGCCAGAGAAGAAAGCTTGCAGCTTGGAAGCAGTGCATTTGGATCATCCCCCTCTCCTAAAGTCTGGAAGAGAGTGTGGCTATGCTACTGTGTATTTTGTTTGCCAAGGAGAGTTGTTTTTGCGCATGCACTGTAGCATCTTTTTGCTTGTTTGGCCTTTTAAGTCCCTTCTGTTGTGATTTCCAGTGTTTTTATGAGTGATGGTACACAACAACAACAAAAACAACAAATGATAGTCTGGCCACACAATAAAAACAACAAAACCTGATAGGTCCCCAACATCCCGAGGGACCGTGAACTGTCCCTCTGGTTAAAAAAGTTTGAGGACTTCTGACATATACAGATTCTCAATGTTTCACACAACACCGTTATGGAGCATTGCATCCCGACATCCCCTCACCACTGGGGTCGATGCGGTATGTGTCGGGGTTGATCAAGTCAATGGTGACGCCCAAATCGGGCTCCGTCAGCAGGTCGTGCTTGTGCTGCTTCTCCAGAGAGGTGGCTTTGTACTGCACAAACCTGGAAGGCAATGGTAGAAAGAAGCATCATAACAACAATAACGGAGACAAGGGGACGAAAATGCAAATGTAATCTGAGGGCCCTTCCACACAGCCCTATATCCCAGAATATCACGGCAGAAAATCCCACAATATCTGCTTTGAACTGGGTTTCCTGAGTCCACACTCAGATAATGTGGGATTTTCTGCCTTGATATCCTGGGATATAGGTCTGTGTGGAAGGGCCCCCACTCCTGCCATATGCAAAGGCCTGCTGCTCCCTCTATTGCAGTGGTTCTCAACCTTCCTATTGCCACGACCCCTTAATAGAGTTCCTCATGTTGTGGTGATCCCCAACCATAAAATCATTTCCATTGCTACTTCATAACTGTCATTTTGCTACTGATATCAATTGTAATGTAAATATCTGATGTATTTTCATTTACTGGACCAAATTTCGCACAAATACTCAATGTACCCAAGTTTGAATACTGGTGGGATGGGGGGGGGGGGTTGATTTTGTCATTTGGGAGTTGTAGTTGCTGGGATTTATAGTTCACCTACAATCAAAGAGCATTCTGAACTCGACCAATGATGGAACTGAACCAAACTTGGCACACAGAACTCCCATGACCAACAGAAAATGCTGGAGGGTTTGGTGGGCATTGACCTTGAGTTTTGGAGTTGTAGTTCACCTCCATCCAGAGAGCACTGTGGACTCAAATAATGATGGATCTGGACCAAACTTGGAATTATGGATGACGAATTGGATCACGATTTTAGTTACGAGACGTTAATGTGTTGTTATTGATGTGTCATTATTTTGTATATTTTGCTGTTAATGGTTTTAAATATCGTATGTTGTATGATTGACTTTTTTGCTCTTGTGAACCGCATTGAGTCGCCTACGGGCTGAGAAACTGCAGTATACAAGCAAAGTAAATAAATACATAAATAAATGCATACTCAATATGCCCAAAAATGAACACTGATGGAGTTTGGGGAAGATAAACATTGACACTTGTGAGTTGTAGTTACTGGGACAATTGAAGAGCATTCTAAACCCCACCAATGACAGAATTGGGCCAAACTTCCCACACAGAAACCCCATGACCAACAGAAAATACTGTGTTTTAGGATGGTCTTTGGCGACCCCTCTGACACCCCCTCGCGACCCCTCCAGGGGTCCCGACCCCCAGGTTGAGAAACACACTGCTCTATTGCTTCATCCCAGGCCTACATCCAGGGCTTTCCCCACTGACCTGTTCTGGTCAAAGGGGTACGTGATGAACTTGGGGTCGAAGGGGATGTCGGGGAGGCTGTTGCAGTACTTGACCCTGCACACGACCCCAGATCTGAAACAGAGGCAAAACAGGTTGGAGGTGAATCCAAAATAGAATGACTTCAGTATTGTACAACAAAACTAAATGCTTTCCCCAGCACCCATCACAAAAACAACACACCCATCCCTCCACATTCCCACCATACAAGCACCAATGACACATCTATGCGAAGACATGGAGTTCTATATAGTTACAAGTATAGGGTAAAAGCTGTCTCTCAGTCTGAGCCAAATGCCAAATAAGAAACAACATGAACAAAAAGAGAAGGGAAGGCCTTACCGCTCAGGAAGCGCTCGGTGAGAGTTGGGCCTAAGGAGAAACCAGACCAGGAATAGATTATTAGACCACAGTGTTAAATAGGGGTCAGCCAGGAAGACTCAGCTCCATCGTGTCTCCACAACATCACTCGGGAGCCCCTCAGTATATACAATATAATAATATAAAAACAAAAACACTGTGAGGCAATTATACTAATTTATTAGTAACTTGTAAGAGTCTTTTAGGGGGGGTAATTGTGTGTGATGTGTCATATTATGCAAAACTACGGTGAGGTGGATCTGTAATTGGTTAAGTGGACGAACACAGAGAGTGCTCACTAATGCTTCCTCTTCATCTTGGAAAGAAGTGACAAGTGGAGTGCCACAAGCAGGGTTCCGTCCTGGGCCCGATCCTGTTCAACATCTTCATTCATGACTTAGATGAAAGGCTAGAAGGCAGGATCATCAAGTTTGCAGACGACACCAAATTGGGAGGGATAGCCAATACTCCAGAGGACAGGAGAAGAATTCAAAACGATCTTGACAGATTAGAGAGATGATTGGCCAAAACTAACAAAATGAAGTTCAACAGTGACAAATGCAAGATACTCCACTTTGGCAGAAAAAATGAAATGCAAAGATACAGAATGGGGGACGCCTGGCTCGAGAGCAGTACGTGTGAAAAAGATCTTGGAGTCCTCGTGGACAACAAGTTAAACATGAGCCAAAAAGGTGATGTGGCGGCAAAAAAAGCCAATGGGATTTTGGCCTGCATCAATAGGAGCATAGTGTCTAGATCTAGGGAAGTCATGCTACCCCTCTATTCTGTTTTGGTTAGACCACACCTGGAATATTGTGTCCAATTCTGGGCACCACAATTCAAGAGAGATATTGACAAGCTGGAATGTGTCCAGAGGAGGGCGACTAAAATGATCAAGGGTTTGGAGAACAAGCCCTATGAGGAGCGGCTTAGGGAACTGGGCATGTTTAGCCTGAAGAAGAGAAGGCTGAGAGGAGATATGATAGCCATGTATAAATATGTGAGAGGAAGCCACAGGGAGGAGGGAGCAAGCTTGTTTTCTGCTTCCCTGGAGACTAGGACGCAATGGGACAATGGCTTCAAACTACAAGAGAGGAGATTCCATCTGAACATGAGGAAGAACTTCCTGACTGTGAGAGCCGTTCAGCAGTGGAACTCTCTGCCCCGGAGTGTGGTGGAGGCTCCTTCTTTGGAAGCTTTTAAGCAGAGGCTGGATGGCCATCTGTCAGGGGTGATTTGAATGCAATATTCCTGCTTCTTGGCAGGGAGTTGGACTGGATGGCCCATGAGGTCTCTTCCAACTCTTTGATTCTATGATTCTATGTTTATTTAGTGATTTTTGGTTTTATAAGTTTATATTGTGTATGGTATTTTGGTGTAATTTTTTGTTTCTTATATTGTATATTTGGGCTTGGCTTCATGTTAGCTCCCCTGAGTCCCCTTTGGGGAGATGGTGACGGGGTATAAATAAAAATAATAATATTCACAGACAGACTACAAGCAGAGGCATAACACCGTTGCTCAGATGATTCATTGGAATTTGTGCCACAGACAGGGTGGAGGGGGGGGGGCACCATCAAGAAGGCCCTGTCTCTTGTTCCCACCAACTGCGTCTGCAAAGAAAGCAGGACCGGGAGCAGGGACTCCCCAGACGATCTTAAATTCCGAGACATGTTCGGACCATATAGGATTTTATAGGCCAAGACCAGCTATTTAATCACATTTGGCTTTCAAACTGCTAGGTAGGCAGAAGGTGGGCTAAAGGCCAGGAGCTCATCCTGACCCAGGCTTCAACCTGTCAACTTTTTGGTTGGCAAAATTTACTGCAGTGGGCGGTTAACCTGCTGTGCTAAAGCCCGGTCTAAATATCACAATATAATATAGATAACCACTAGCCGTCCCCTGCCACACATTGCTGTGGCCCAGTCTGTGAATATGTGTTTATGTGCGTGTGTATATATGTTTGTTTGCGTATATATACGTGGGTGTATATATGTGTCTATATTTGTGTGTTTATCTGTATGTATATTGTGTATATGTGTGTGCTTGTCTATATGCATATTTGTGGGTATGCAAATAAATATGTGTGTGAATATATGTATATGTGTGCGTGCTTGTGCATATATGTGTGTGTGTGTGTGTGTGTGTGTGTATGAATGTGTGCATGTATATATGACCATAATATAATATAATATAAACACTAGCCATCCCCTGCCACACGTTGCTGTGGCCCAGTCTGTGCATATGTGTTTATGTGCGTGTGTATATTTGTGTATATATGTTTGTTTGCGTATATATACATGGGTGTATATATGTGTATATATTTGTGTGTTTATCTGTATGTATATTGTGTATATGTGTGTGCTTGTCTATATGCATATTTGTGGGTATGTAAATAAATAAATAAATAAATATGTGTATATGTATGTATGCATGTATGCGTGTGTGTATGGATGCGTGCAAGTTATGTGTGCATGTGTATATATGTGTGTGAATATATGTATATGTGTGCGTGCTTGTGCATATATATACATGTGTATGTATGAATGTGTGCATGGGCACATTTATATATATATGAGAGTATGTGTATCATTTATTTATTTATTTATTTTATTTGCTTTATTTCTATACCACATTTTTCAGCCTCAGGCGGCGACTCAATGCGGTTTACACAGTGCAATTTATCATAACAATAACAAGTGGTTAAAACACATCATAAACAACAGACAACGACAGTTAATTATCCTATCAACGCCTCAATACAATCAGAATCCGTTTCTCAATATCCTTATGCCATTCCAGTGTTCGATATGCCGTTTTCTTAAGTTTAGTTGCACCGTTTAGCCAAACGCTTGCTCATAGAGCCACGTCTTGACCTTCTTCCTGAACGCCAGCAACGAAGGGGCCTGTCTGATGTCAGCGGGTAGGGCATTCCATAGCCGAGGGGCCACCACCGAGAAGGCCCTGTCTCGCGTTCCCGCCAACCGCGCTTGTGACGCAGGCGGGACCGAGAGCAGGGCCTCTCCGGACGATCTTAATGTCCTAGTGTATATGGTTATTTGGTGTATTTTTTGGGTTTTTAAGTCTGTTCCGCTGGGGTTTTTGTGTGTTTTTAGGAGTGATGGACACTTGCAAGGTGTATTGTGTCAAAATTTCGTGTCAATTCGACGAGAAGTTTCCGAGTTATGTTTCTCCCACAAACAAACAGTACATTTATACACACACACACATATATATTATTATTATAATTATTACATATTATTGTATACCACTAACACATTAAATATAATTACTACTGATAATATATAGATAATGATAATACTGCTCTATTATTGTACATTTAAAGTTGTAATGTTTGAGTCTCCGTATGGGGAGATAAAGCGGGATATAAACATATTAACTTAATTAATTAAATACATAGAGTTCTCCTTCCCAGTGTCTGTAAAGCCCAGGAGGCAAGACAGGGAAGGAAGCCCTCGTCCCTACCTGTGTCCGGGCTCCTCCCGCTGCGCCTGGGTCTGGATGGTGGGCGCCATGGCGATCCACAGCGACAGGAAGCGCGATTTCCCGGCACTTCCTGTGCAGCCGCAAAGCCCGCTGGGGAATGTAGTCCTGTTCTTCCCCACACTTCCGGTGTATCCGCTGGGAAACTCTTAAGGCCGACAGAGCGCTTCACTTCCCTTATTCTTCAGCGCATGCGCACAGCAAAGCGATAGTTCCCTTCAGATGGGTTCCTTTCACAGCGCATGCGCGGGAATAGGTACAGCAAGACCTTTTTTCCTCAACGCATGCGTACTGCGTGCCAGGAATTGGTTATTTTCTTCAGCAAGGCGTCTTTTCTACAACGCATGCGCACTGAGTGCCGGGAATAGGTATAGCAAGGCCGTTTTTCGTGAACGCATGCGCACTACGTGTCGCGAATTGGTTATTCCCTTCAGCAAGGCTGCTTTTCGTCAACGCATGCGTACTGCGTAGCGCGAATTGGCTATTCCCTTCATTGAGCAAGGCCTTTCTTCTACGCATGCGCACTGCGCGCCGTAAATAAGTGATGAGTCCCTTCAACAAGGCTTGTTTTCGTCAACGCATGCGCAGTGTGTGCTGGGAATTGGTTATTCCCTTCAGCAAGGCTGCTTTTCTATAACGCATGCGCAGTGTGTGCCGGGAATTGGTTATTCCCTTCAGCTAGGCTGCTTTTCGTCAACGCATGCGCATTGCGTAGCCGGAATTGGCTATTCCCTTCATTGAGCAAGGCCTTTCTCCTACGCATGCGCACTGCGTGCCGTAAATAAGTGATGACTCCCTTCAACAAGGCTAATCTTCGTCAACGCATGCGCAGTGCGTGGCGGGAATTGGTTCTGATTCCCTTCAGCGCGGCTTTTCGTCAACGCATGCGCAGTGCGTGGCGGGAATTTGAGATTCCCTTCAGTAAACCCGCTTTTCTTCCACGCATGCGCGTACCGGAATGAGTCCCTTCAACAAGGCTAATTTTCGTCAACGCATGCGTAGTGCGTGCCGGGAATTGGTTGAGTCCCGCTTGTAAACGCATGCGCACTGCGTGCCGGGAATTGTTTAGGATTCCCTTCAGCAATGCTTTTCTTCAACGCATGCGCACTGCGAGCCGGAAATAAGTAATGAGTCCCTTCAACCAGGCTGTTTTTTTCGTCAACACATGCGCAGTGCGTGCCGGGAACTGGCTATGATTCCCTTCAAGGCGGCTTTTCGTCAACGCATGCGCAGTGCGTGCCGGGAATTGGTTGAGTCACTTCAGCCTTGTCAACGCATGCGCACTGCGTGCCGGGAATTGGTTAGGATTCCCTTCAACAAGGCGGCTGTACTTCCACGCATGCGCATTGCGTGCGAGAAGGCCAATCAAGATGGCGGCGCAACAACAGCAGCAGCAGCAACAACAACTGACGATGTTACAGGCCCAGACGGGGCCTGCTGCCGCCTCCGCCGCTTCTTCCTCCGCCTCAACCTCCGCCGGAGCCGGGCAACCGGGGCCGGGGCAGGTTTCTTCGGCGGGAGGGGCCCCAATGGCGGTCGGCCAGGCTCCATCCGGGATACAAGTGGCCGCGCAGGCGCAGGACTTCGATCCGGTGCAGCGCTTCCGCCTCTTGCTGCCTCAGCTCAAAGAGAGCCTGCAGGTGAGCAGAGCGAGGAAGGGGGCGTGGCCTGGGTTGCCATGGAGACGCGTACTGGAAGTTCTGCCTAGCAACTTCTGACGCCGGCGGGAGTTTAAAACGGACCAATGAGGTTTTATTTACATTCCCTGCAATTCACTTCTTTTGCAGGCAGAGGGAAGCATGACACCAAAGAGAGAACTCAATCAGAACTATCAATATTGGGGATATATTAATTAATATACTGTAAAACCAATGCCATTTAATATAATAATAATTTTTATTTCTTATCCACCTTTCCTAGAGGCAATATGACAGCATAATTCAAACAGGTAAACATTGTAAAAAATAAATAATCAATAAATTTATAATCAATAAAATTCTATAAATACACATATTTCTACAAAAGATCCATATTACAATGTATTTCTATAAAATGCATATTGAAATACACAGAACAGAGATTAAACACAAGACATGAGGTTAAAATTCATCCTTAAACCTGTCCAGCATAATTCAAACAGATAAACATTGTAAAAAATAAATAATAATACATTGATTAATTAATAATAAATAAATAAAAATTCTATAAATACACATATTTCTATAAAAGATACATATTACTATGTATTTCTTTAAAATCCATATTGAAATACACAGAACGGAGATTAAACACAAGACATGAGGTTAAAATTCATACTTAAAACTTAAAACTGTCAATAATAATAATAAACATTTTAAAAATACACATCTATAAAAGATCCATATTAAAATGTATTTCTATAAAATGCATATTAAAATACACAGATAAATTATTATTATTAACCTATATTACCTTTTAGATTATTATTATTGATCTATATCATCTTTATATATTATAATTTATCTATATTACCTCTTAGAATATTATCGTTTATACTATTAATATTAACCTATATTACCTTTTAGGTTATTATTATTGATCTATATTATCATCATTTATTATTAACCTATATTATGTTTATTTATTTAAATGTTTTACATACCGACCTTCTCACCTCTCTTGAGGGACTCAGACCCTTTTCCAACCGTAAAATACATACAATCAGTAAGCATCATACTTCATATTGCAATAAAACATTAAAACAGCAAAACATCAATTATATTCAATAAATACAATGGTCAGTCGTCCCACTAAATTTGATGTTCATCATCCTCCATCCAATCTCTGGGTGTTGGCTCACTCATCGAATGCCTGTCTCCATAGCCACATCTTCACCTGCTTCCTGAATGTCAGGATAGAAGGGGCGGTTCTGATCTCCTGTGGGAGAGAGTTCCAGAGTTACCTTTTATATAGATCAGTAATAATAATCTAAAAGGTAATATAGCTTAATAGTAATATATAAAGATAATATAGATCAATAATAATAACCTAAAAGGTAATATAGGTTAATAATAATAATAGTATAAAAGATAATAATCTAAGAGGTAATATAGACAAATTATAATATATAAAGGTGATATAGATCAATAATAATCCAAAAGTTAATATAGGTTAATAATAATAGTATAAAAGATAATAATCTAAGAGGTAATATAGATCAATTATAATACATAAAGATTATATAGATCAATAATAATCCAAAAGTTAATATAGGTTAATAATAATAGTATAAAAGATAATAATCTAAGAGGTAATATAGATCAATTATAATACATAAAGATTATATAGATCCAATAATCCAAAAGTTAATATAGGTTAATAATAATAGTATAAAAGATAATAATCTAAGAGGTAATATAGATCAATTATAATACATAAAGATTATATAGATCCAATAATCCAAAAGTTAATATAGGTTAATAATAATAGTATAAAAGATAATAATCTAAGAGGTAATATAGGTTAATAATAATATGAAAGATAGTATAGGTCAGTAATAGTAATCTACATGGTAATATAGGATAATAATAATAATAATATAAAAGGTAATATAGGTAATAATAATAATATGACACCACAAACTGCCATTATTATTATTATTATTATTATTATTATTATTATTTATACCCTGCTTTGTCTCTCCTGCAAGAGACTAAAAACAGCTTAACATAAAAGCATCAGCATACAATTTAAAATATACAAATATGCAAACTGCCATGGCTCAGTCCAAGGTCTTTAACAAACTGCAATCTCCCTGGTTTTCATAGCCTTGGGTCATGGCAGCTCAAGTGGGATTAAACTGCATCCATTCTACAGTGTGGATGCATCCTACAACTCTTCATAAAGGCTGTCTGAGGATTCTGGGAGTCGTAGTCTGGTTTCTGCAACTTCTCTGCCATTCCTCCTGACTCTTTTCAAATCTCTAAACATGTGGCCTGTGGTTTCTTTCCCAAAAAAAGCTTTTGCCAAGTCAGGGTTGTTGTTTTATTTTTAGGAAGGAAAAGAAAGAACTGAATGGTCGACTCTTTCTAAAAGCAGCAGCATCAGCTTTTTTTGCCACATATACCACCAAATACTGATTTTTTAAAAAAGCATTTCTGGTCTTTCTGGAATGGAGGCTTTGCCCTCCGGATCTTAGTCCGAGGCATCTGGTCAATGAATCATTATTTACGGGCAAGAAGATCAAAATGGAACAGGACTTTGCCCTCCAGTTCGCCTTCTAATAACCCCAGAAGCTGTAGGCTTTGGCAGCTTATCTTCTTGTTGTTTTACAGGATCAGTTGCTCTTTTTTGGAATCCCTGCAGATGGGAATTGAAGCTCTGAATTATTGTGATCTTGGGTGCATCTACATTGTTGAATTAATGTAGTTTAACACCACTTTAATGGCTAGGGCTGTAATATTAGTAGTAGAGCTGGAAGGAGAGGGGTTAATAAATAAAGATATATATATATTTATTATTATTTCTACCCTGCTTTATCATAGAATCAAAAGAGTTGGAAGAGACCTCATGGGCCATCCAGTCCAACCCCATTCTGCCAAGAAGCAGGAATATTGCATTCAAATCACCCCTGACAGATGGCCATCCAGCCTCTGCTTAAAAGCTTCCAAAGAAGGAGCCTCCACCACACTCCGGGGCAGAGAGTTCCACTGCTGAACGGCTCTCACAGTCAGGAAGTTCTTCCTAATGTTCAGATGGAATCTCCTCTCTTGTAGTTTGAAGCCATTGTTCCCTTGCGTCCTAGTCTCCAAGGAAGCATCTTTCTAAAAGCCAATGCAACCAACAATGAAAGCAAAACTCATGCCAACATTAAGATAGAATTAAACAGCAGGATACCGAAGGCTTCTATTATATTACTAGCCGTCCCCTGCCACGCGTTGCTGTGGCCCAGTCTGTGTATATGCATTGTGTGTGTATATATATGTGTGTTTGTGTATGTGTTGTAATGTATTTTTTTGTTTTTTTGGCTTTTTAAGTATCTTCTGCTGTGTTTTTCAGTAGTTTTATGAGTGATGGTCACTCGTTGGCCTGAGAGGTGTCTTGTGTTCAAATCTGGTGTCAATTTGTCCAGTGGTTTTTGAGTTACGTTAATCCCACAAACGAACATTACATTTTTATTTATATAGACTGCCACGTGTTGCTATGGCCCACATGGGGGTTCTGTGTGGGAGGTTTGGCCCAATTCTATTGTTGGTGGGGTTCAGAATGCTCTGTAATTGTAGGTGAACTATAAATCCCAACAACTACAACTCCCAAATGTCAAGATTCTATTTTCCCCAAACTCCACCAGTATTTACATTTGGGCATATTGAGTCTTTGTGGAGAGTTTGGTCCAGATCCGTCATTGTTTGAGTCTACAGTGCTCTCTGGATGTAGGTGAACTACAACTCCAAAACCAAAGGACACTACCCACCAAGCCCTTCCAGTATTTTCTGTTGGTCATGGGAGAACTGTGTGCCAAGCTTGGTTCAATTCCATCGTTGGTGGGGTTCAGAATCCTCTTTGATTGTAGGTGAACTATAAATCCCAGCAACGACAACTCCCAAATGACAAAATCATTTTTTTAAGTGAAGGACATACATTGGGTTGTTAGGTGTCTTGTGTCCAAATTTGGTGTCAATTCGTCCAGTGGTTTTTGAGTTCTGTTAATCCCACAAACGAACATTACATTTTTATTTATATAGATGATCATCATTATTATTACCATCATTGTGATGATATTTATTGGAACCCCATTTTTCTCCCAAGACTGGGTCCCAGAACGGCTCACAGTCTCCGATATGTGCTAGTGAAGGTTTTCAGGTCCAAGAATTTCATTTATGCTGTGGAATTGACGCAGTTTGATACCACTTTAACTGCCATGGATCAGGGCTATGGAATCCTGGGAGATGTAGTTTGGCAATGGGATGGAATCGTGGGAGTTTTGCAACAGGATACAGTCTTCCTTTTTCTTTTCCAGAACCTGATGAAAGTCGCCTCTCAGAACTTCGTGCAGAACACGAACATCGACAGTGGCCAGTGAGTCTGCGTTTTGTTGACATGTCACCCCTGCTTCCCCTTCCACACCGTTTTGAGTTTCGCTGGATTCTCACATACACATTTAAATAAATAAATGCCTTTTCTATCATTTCAGGAAAAGCAATGACGGCCCAGTGCAGCGGGTGGACAAGAGCCTGGAGGAATTCTATGCCTTGTGTGACCAGCTGGAACTCTGCCTGGTGAGCCTCTTGGGAGAGAGTGACAGAGCTAAAGGGGAACCCAAAGGCCATCTAGTCCAACCCCTTGTCAGGTTGGACTGTCAGGCTTGCCTATTAGCGGTGACCTTCAGTCCTACAATAACAAAAAAACAACAATAACTTTAACATTGCTATATGCATTCAGAAGGACCTTTTCTTAAAAACACATCTCAATTTGTCAAATTCATGGTGGGAGAGGAGCCAGCCAATGGAAAAGTAATTGGAACCTCCAGGTATAGAGGCAGCCTACCTTATTATTACTTCTATTTAAAAGCCAGCCCCACAACAGTCACACAGAAATAATAATAATAATAATAATAGTAATAATAATAATAGTGTGATTAAGGTGAAGCCAGCCCCAGCTTCCAAATAGACATATTTATTGTTAACTTTTGCATTTCCTTTGGGAAAAATAAAGCCTGATATAAATCAGCACAATAATAATAATAATAATAATAATAAATCCAGCATATAGATCTCGTTTGCTGTGACATACTGTGCTTTTGTGTCAATAATAATAATAATAATAATAATATGATTAAGGTGAAGCCAGACCGAGCTTCCAAATAGTCATATTTATTAACTTTTGAATTGTGATAGAAATCAGCATAATAATAATAATAATAATAATAATAATAATAATAATATGATTAATGTGAAGCCAACCCCAACTTCCAAATAGACATATTTATTGTTAACTTTTGCATTTCCTTCAGGAGAAATAAAGCCTGATATAAATCAGCATAATAATAATAATAATAATAATAATAATAATAATAATAATTCCAGCACAGAGATCTTGTTTGCTGTGGCATACTGTGCTTTTGTGTCAGAATAATAATAATAATAATAATAATAATAATAATAATAGTGTGATTAAGGTGAAGCCAGCCCCAACTTCCAAATAGACATATTTATTGTTAACTTTTGCTTTTCCTTCAGGATAAATAAAGTGTTATATAAATCAGCATAATAATAATAATAATAATAATAATAATAATAATAATGTGATTAAGGTGAAGCCAGCCCTAACTTCCAAATAGACATATTTATTGTTAACTTTTGCATTTCCTTCGGGAGAAATAAAGTGTGATATAAATCAGCATAATAATAATAATAACAACAACAACAACAACAACAACAACAGCATGATTAAGGTGAAGCCAGCTCCAGCCTCCAAATAGACATATTTATTGTTAACTTTTGCATTTCCTTTGGGAGAAATAAAGTCTGATATAAATCAGCATAATAATAATAATAATAATAATAATAATAATAATAATAATATATTCAGCACAGAGATCTCGTTTGCTGTGACATACTGTGCTTTTGTGTCAATAATAATAATAATAATAATAATAATAATACGATTAAGGTGAAGCCAGACCCAGCTTCCAAATAGTCATATTTATTAACTTTTGCATTGTGATATAAATCAGCATAATAATAATAATAATAATAATAATAATAATAATAATAATAATAATATGATTAAGGTGAAGCCAACCCCAACTTCCAAATAGACATATTTATTGTAAACTTTTGCATTTCCTTCGGGAGAAATAAAGTGTGATATGAATCAGCATAATAATAATAATAATATGATTAATGTGAAGCCAGACCCAGCTTCCAAATAGACATATTTATTGTTAACTTTTGCATTTCCTTTGGGAGAAATAAAGTCTGATATAAATCAGAATAATAATAATAATAATAATAATAATAATATGATTAATGTGAAGCCAGACCCAGCTTCCAAATAGACATATTTATTGTTAACTTTTACATTTCCTTCAGGAGATATAAAGCACTGTATAAATCAACATAATAATAATAATAATAATAATAATAATAATAAGATTAAGGTGAAGCCAGCCCCAGCTTCCAAATAGACATATTTATTGTTAACTTTTGCATTTCCTTCGGGAAAAATAAAGCCTGATATAAATCAGCACAATAATAATAATAATAATAATAATAAATCCAGCACAGAGATCTCGTTTGCTGTGACATACTGTGCTTTTGTGTCAATAATAATAATAATAATAATACGATTAAGGTGAAGCCAGACCCAGCTTCCAAGTAGTCATATTTATTAACTTTTGCATTGTGATATAAATCAGCATAATAATAATAATAATAATAATAATAATAATAATGTGATTAAGGTGAAGCCAGGCCCAGCTTCCAAATAGACATATTTATTGTAAACTTTTGCATTTCCTTCGGGAGAAATAAAGTGTGATATAAATCAGCATAATAATAATAATAATAATAATAATAATAATAATAATAATAATAATAATGTGATTAAGGTGAAGGCAGCCCTAGCTTCCAAATGGACATATTTCATGTTAAATTTTGCATTTCCTTCAGGAGAGATAAAGCACTGTATAAATCAACATAATAATAATAATAATAATAATAATAATAAATCCAGCACAGAGATCTCATTTGCTGTTACATACTGTGCTTTTGTGTCAATAATAATAATAATAATAATACGATTAAGGTGAAGCCAGACCCAGCTTTCAAGTAGTCATATTTATTAACTTTTGCATTGTGATATAAATCATAATAATAATAATAATAATAATAATAATAAGGTGAAGCCAACCCCAACTTCCAAATAGACATATTTAATGTTAAATTTTGCATTTCCTTCAGGAGATATAAAGCACTGTATAAATCAACATAATAATAATAATAATAATAATAATAATAATAATAATGTGATTAAGGTGAAGCCAGACCCAGCTTCCAAATAGACATATTTATTGTTAACTTTTGCATTTTCTTCGGGAGAAATAAAGTCTGATATAAATCAGCATAATAATAATAATAATAATAATAATAACAACAACATGATTAATGTGAAGCCAGTCCCAGCTTCCAAACAGACATATTTATTGTTAACTTTTGCATTTCCTTCGGGAGAAATAAAGTGTGATATAAATCAGCATAATAATAATAATAATAATAATAGTAATAATATGATTAAGGTGAAGCCAACCCCAACTTCCAAATAGACATATTTATTGTTAACTTTTGCATTTCCTTCAGGAGAAATAAAATGTGATATGAATCAGCATAATAATAATAATAATAATAATAATAATATGATTAAGGTGTAGCCAGCACCAGCCTCCAAATAGACATATTTATTGTTAACTTTTGCATTTCCTTCAGGAGAGATAAAGCACTGTATAAATCAACATAATAATAATAATAATAATAATAATAATAATAATAATAATGTGATTAAGGTGAAGCCAACCCCAACGTCCAAATAGACATATTTATTGTTAACTTTTGCATTTCCTTCGGGAGAAATAAAGTGATATATAAATCAACATAATAATAATAATAATAATAATAATAATAATAATAATAATAATAATAATGTGATTAGGGTGAAGCCAGACCCAGCTTCCAAATAGACATATTTATTGTTAACTTTTGCATTTTCTTCGGGAGAGATAAAGCACTGTATAAATCAACATAATAATAATAATAATAATAATAATAATAATAATAATAATAATAATAATAATAATGTGATTAAGGTGAAGCCAGACCCAGCTTCCAAACAGACAAATTTATTGTTAACTTTTGCATTTCCTTCGGGAGAAATAAAGTGTGATATAAATCAGCATAATAATAATAATAATAATAATAATAATAGTGTGATTAAGGTGAAGCCAGACCCAGCTTCCAAATAGACATATTTATTGTTAAATTTTGCATTTCCTTCAGGAGAGATAAAGCACTGTATAAATCAACATAATAATAATAATAATAATAATAATAATAATAATATGATTAAGGTGAAGCCAGACCCAGCTTCCAAATGGACATATTTATTGTTAAATTTTGCATTTTCTTTGGGAGAGATAAAGCACTGTATAAATCAACATCATAATAATAATAATAATAATAATAATGTGATTAGGGTGAAGCCAGACCCAGCTTCCAAATAGACATATTTATTGTTAACTTTTGCATTTCCTTCGGGAGAAATAAAGTGTGATATAAATCAGCATAATAACAACAATAACAACAACAATAATGTGATTAAGGTGAAGCCAACCCCAACGTCCAAATAGACATATTTATTGTAAACTTTTGCATTTCCTTCAGGAGAAATATGTTTTCCGATGGTCTTTGGCAACTCCTTTGACACCCCCTCATGACCCCCTTAGGGGTCCCGACCCCCAGGTTGAGAAACACTGCAATAGGGTAATTCCACAGCGTGGATGCTCTTCTCTCCTGATCCCCTTGTTTCTCTTTCCACCGCAGCGCCTGGCCTACGAGTGCCTCTCCCAGAGCTTTGACAGCGCCAAGCACTCCCCAACGTTGGTGCCGACGGCCACCAAGCCAGACGCGGTCCAGACGGAGAGCCTGCCCTACACCCAGTACCTCGGCATGATCAAGTCCCAGATCTCCTGCGCCAAGGACATCCACAACGCCCTCCTGGAGTGCTCCAACAAGATCACCGGCAAAGTGCCCTCCCAGGGGGTCCTGTAGCCCCCCAAAACCGGCCCACGGCTACAGACTTCGGATTTCTAGGCTTGCGGGTTTCTAGTCTGACTCCTTGGTTCCTCTTCTCTCTCCTTGTTTGGGACTCACTGAGCTTTTTTCCTAATTTATGTGTTGATGTTTTTTTAAATACACAGTGCTAGCCATGCTGACTCCTCAAGCTCCTTTTTTGGGGTGCAAGGTTGATTTTGGGTTGTTATGAGTTTTCCATGTTCCAGAAGCATTCTCTCCTGACATTTCGCCTGCATCTATAACAGGCATCCTCAGATATTGTTGATTTTGGGGCTTGGCACAGATAACGTTTTCATAGAGCCATAGAGTTGGAAGAGACCACACGGGCCATCTAGGCCAACCCCTTGGCTTACAGGAAACGCACAATCAAAGCACTCCTGACAGATGGCCATCCGGTCTTTGCTTGAAACCCTCCAAGGGAGCTTCCACCAGACTCCACTGCTGAACAGGAAGTTCTTCCTAATATTCAGGTGCAATCTCCTTTCCTGCCATTTGAACCCATTACTCCACTAAGTCCTAGTTTCAAGGGGCTTCCACTGGACTCCGAGGCAGAGAGTTCCACTGCTGAACAGCTCTTATGGTCAGGAAGTTCTTCCTAATATTCAGGTGGAATCTCCTTTCCTGCCATTTGAACCCATTACTCCATTAAGTCCTCGTTTCAAGGAAGGAGCTTCCACTGGACTCCGAGGCAGAGAGTTCCACTGCTGAACAGCTCTTATGGTCAGGAAGTTCTTCCTAATATTCAGGTGGAATCTCCTTTCCTGCCATTTGAACCCATTTCTCCATTAAGTCCTCGTTTCAAGGAAGGAGCTTCCACTGGACTCCGAGGCAGAGAGTTCCACTGCTGAACAGCTCTTATGGTCAGGAAGTTCTTCCTAATATTCAGGTGGAATCTCCTTTCCTGCCATTTGAACCCATTACTCCATTAAGTCCTCGTTTCAAGGAAGGAGCTTCCACTGGACTCCGAGGCAGAGAGTTCCACTGCTGAACAGCTCTTATGGTCAGGAAGTTCTTCCTAATATTCAGGTGGAATCTCCTTTCCTGCCATTTGAACCCATTTCTCCATTAAGTCCTCGTTTCAAGGAAGGAGCTTCCACTGCACTCCGAGGCAGAGAGTTCCACTGTTGAACAGCTCTTACAATCAGGAAGTTCTTCCTAATATTCAGATAGAATCTCCTTTCCTGCCATTTGAGCCCATTACTCAATTAAGTCCTAGTTTCAAGGGGCTTCCAAGGAAGGAGCTTCCACTAGACGCCGAGGCAGAGAGTTCCACTGTTGTACAGCTTTTACAGTCAGGAAGTTCTTCCTCACATTCAGGTGGAATCTCCTTTCCTGCCATTTGAACCCATTACTCCATTAAGTCCTAGTTTCAAGGGGCTTCCAAGGAAGGAGCCTCCACTGTACTCCGAGGCAGAGAGTTCCACAAGTGAACAGCTCTTATGGTCAGGAAGTTCTTCCTAATATTCGAGTGGACTCTCCTTTCCTGCCATTTGAACCCATTGCTCCATTAAGTCCTAGTTTCAAGGGGTTTCCAAGGAAAGAGCTTCCACTAGACTCCGAAACAGAGAGTTCCACTGTTGAACAGCTTTCACAGTCAGGAAGTTCTTCCTAATGTTTAGATGGAATCTCCTTTCCTGTCATTTGAACCTATTGCTCTGTGTCCTAGTCTGCAGGGCAGCAGAAAACAATCCTGTTCCCTCTTCCTTAGGACACCCTTTCAGATGTTTATACATGGCTCTCATGTCTCCTCTCAACTTTCTCTTCTCCAGGCTAAACATACTCGGCTCTTTAAGATGCTCCAGGCCTTTGATCCTTCCAGTTCAGCTGGGTGGCAGAAGGGGGGTTGGACTGGGTGGCTTTTGGGGCCTCTTCCAGCTCTAGGATTCTATGATTCAGCAGTCATTGGATGGCTATCTGTTGAGAGGCGTTTGATTGTGTTTCCCTCTATAGCTGGGGGTTGGACTAAATGACCCTTGGAATCTCTTCCATCTCTAGGATTATATGATTCAACTAGCTGGATGGTCGTCTGTCGGGAGGGCTTGGACAGTGTCTTCCTGCCTGGCAGAAGGGGGCTGGTCTGGATGGCCTTTGGGGTTTCTTCCAGCTCTAGGATTCTATGATTCAACTAGCTGGATGGCCATCTGTCGGGCGGGCTTGGACTGCCTGTTTGGCAGAAGGGGGTTGGACTGGATGGCCTTTGGGATCTCTTCCATCTCTAAGATTCTGTGATTCAACTAGCTGGATGGCCATCTGTTGGGAGGGCTTGGACTGTGTCTTCCTGCTTGGCAGAAGGCTGTTGGACTGGATGGCGGAAGGGGATTGGACTGAACAGCCTTTGGGGTCTTTTCCAGCTCTAGGATTCTATGATTCAACAGTAGGTGGATGGCCATCTGTTGAGAGGGCTTTGGTTGCATTTCCCTCCATAGATAGGGGTTGGAATGGATGACTCTTGTGGTCTCTTCCGTCTCTGGGATTTTATGATTCAACTAGCTGGATGGCCATCTGTTGGGAGGACTTGGACTGTGTCTTCTTGTCTGGCAGACGGGGGCTGGTCTGGATGGCCTTTGGGGCCTCTGGATGGCCATCTGTCAGGAGGGCCATTCAGTCCAACCCCCTTCTGCCAGGCAGGAAGACACAGTCCAAGCCCTCCCAATAGATGGCCATCCAAAGACCCCAAAGGCCATCCAGTCCAACCCCCTTCTGCCAGGCAGGAAGACACAGTCCAAGCCCTCCCGACAGATGGCCATCCAAAGACCCCAAAGGCCATCCAGTCCAAGCCCCTTCTGCCAGGCAGGAAGACACAGTCCAAGCCCTCCCGACAGATGGCCATCCAGAGACCCCAAAGGCCATCCAGTCCAACCCCCTTCTGCCAGGCAGGAAGACACAGTCCAAACCCTCCTGACAGATGGCCACCCAGAGACCCCAAAGGCCATCCAGCCCAACCCCCTTCTGCCAGGCAGGAAGACACAGTCCAAGCCCTCCTGACAGATGGTCATCCAGAGATCCCAAAGGCCATCCAGTCCAACCCCCTACTGCCAGGCAGGAAGAGACAGTCCAAGCCCTCCTGACAGATGGCCATCCAGTCCAACCCCCTTCTGCATGGCAGGAAGACACAGTCCAAGCCCTCCCGACAGATGGCCATCCAGAGACCCTAGAGGTCATCCAGCCCAACCCCCTTTGGGGTCTGTTCTAGCTCTGTGTAGCTGTGTTGGTCCAGATTGGTTCTGTGAATACAGAGAGGCTTCTGCACAGTTTTTGGATTGATCTAGCTGTTTACCCCCTTATAGCTACAGCTTTTGCGGAGGCGGTTAATGATCACACGAGAATATGAGCAGCCACCGACTGCTCATATTGTTTGTCCTGCCTTCAAAGGCCCTATCTACACTGACTATTTATTGCAGTTTGAAGCTATCTTCAGCCCAACCCCAGGCCCCATCTCTTGCAGGCTTTGCTCCTTGTGTTTGTGCCAGAACAGAGCACCCAACGAGGAGGAAATGTGTCACTCGCCCGCAAGAGAAGAAGGTTCAACACGTCCCTTGTTGTTCTCCGAACTCCGCTTTCTTGCGCAAGGTTTTCTCGTCCCTCCTGGCTTGCTTTTTTTCGGGGGCGTTTCTGTCTATGTTTGGCTTTTCTTTGTTTTTTGAAAGAAAAGAAAGATTTTTTTTTATTCTTATCTAACCAACCCTCTCTTTGACTCAGGCTAAGGAATTTCTTGAGTTTGTACAGCGGACACAGAGCGAGGAATGCTATTTTGGCTCCCCTCCCCAAACCTGTAGGATTAAGGCGGTTTGGCTCCCCTTTGGCTGCCCTTCCTCAATACTATGGGGTTGTTGGAGCGGTCGTTTGGGGCAATTTTTGGCAGGGAAGGCTGTACAGGCCTTGGAAAACTACACCTCCCTGCATTCCATAGCATTGAGACATAGCAGCTTATTTATCGTGTCAGGAGCAACCAGGCAGTTGTATTACATTTTTAACAAAAACAAGCAAACAGGCAAAACACAAAGTTTGCAAGCTTGGTAGTTGATTAAATGTCCTTTGACCAGTATCTGGCCACTTGGAGTGCCTCTGGGGTTGCCGCAAGAAGGTCCTCCATTGTGCATGTGGCAGGGCTCAGGGTGCATTGCAGCAGGTGGTCAGTGGTTTGCTCCTCTCCACACTCGCATGTCGAGGATTCTACTTTGTGGCCCCATTTCTTGAGGTTGGCTCGGCATCTCGTGGTACCAGAGCGCAGTCTGTTCAGCGCCTTCCACATCATCCAATCTTCTGTGTGCCCAGGGGGGGGTCTCTCATTTGATATCAGCCATTGATTGAGGTTCTGGGTTTGAGCCTGCCACTTTTGGACTCTCGCTTGCTGAGGTGTTCCAGCAAGTGTCCCTGTCAATCTTAGAAAACTATTTCTAGATTTAAAATTTAGATTTCTCATCATGAGAAAAATGTATAATATCACAAAGGACTACCACTCACCCGCCTCATAGGAAACCTGCTACAAAACAGGAGCTTTTTTGTTGAGTTCCAGGGCCAGAGAAGCAGATGGCGGAAACAGAAGAATGGCCTGCCTCAGGGGAGCGTGCTCGCTCCATCCATGTTCAACATCTACACAAATGACCAGCCACTGCCAGAAGGGACAGAGAGTTTCATCTATGCTGATGATCGTGCCATCACCGCTCAAGCAGGGAGCTTTGAAATGGTTGAACGGAAGCTCTCCAAAGCTTTAGGTGCTCTTACTGCCTATTACAAGGAAAACCAACTGATCCCTCTGTAGAGCAGGGGTCCTCAAACTAAGGCCCGGGGGCCGGATACGGCCCTCCAAGGTCATTTAACCAGCCCTCGCTTAGGGTCAACCTAAGTCTGAAATGACTTGAAAGCACACAACAACAATAACAATCCTATCGCATCAGCCAAAAGCAGCCCCACACTTCCTATTGAAATACTAGTTTATATTTGTTAAAGTTGTTCTTCATTTTAATTATTGTATTGTTTTTAAGTGGGGTTTTTATGTGCCATGTGCATAGGAATTCATTCTTTTTTTTTTCAAATTACAATCTGGCCCTCCGACAGTTTGAGAGACCGTGACCTGGCCCTCTGTTTACAAAGTTTGAGGACCCCTGCTGTAGATCTTAGGAAACTATTTCTTGATTTAAGTCATTGACGTGCTGGCTGATACCCAAACAGGGGATGAGCTGGAGATGTCTCTGCCTTGGTCCTTTCACTATTGGGTGCTACTTCTCGGCGGATGTCAGGTGGTGCAATTCCGGCTAAGCAGTGTAATTTCTCCAGTGGTGTGGGGTGCAGACACCCTGTGATAATGCGGCATGTCTCATTAAGAGCCACATCCACTGTTTCAGTGTGGTGAGATGTGTTCCACTCTGGGCATGCATACTCAGCAGCAGAGTAGCACAGCACAAGGGCAGATGCCTTCACTGTGTCTGGTTGTGATCCCCAGGTTGTGCCAGTCAGCTTTCGTATGATATTGTTTCTAGCACCCACTTTTTGCTTGATATTCAGGCAGTGCTTCTTGTAGGTCAGAGGACAGTCCAGAGCGACTCCCAGGTACTTGAGTGCGCTGCAATGCTCCAGTGGGATTCCTTCCCAGGTTATCCTCAGAGCTCAGGATGCTTGTCTGTTTCATGAGATGAAAAGCACATGTCTGTGTTTTAGATGGATTGGGGATCAGCTGGTTTTCCCTGTAATAGGCGGTAAAGGCACCTAGAGTTCTTTTCTTGGTTGTCAACAGACCTCACAACCTCTGAGGATGCCTGCCATAAATGCAGACGAAACGTCAGGAGAGAATGCTTCTGGAACATGGCCATACAGCCCAAGAAACGTACAACAACCCAACTTCAGGTGCGTCTTCACTGTAGAATTAACACAGTTTGACACTTTAGCTGCTCAACACTGTGGAATAACGGGAGTTATAGGTTGGTGAGGCCAACTTGGCACTCTTTGGCAAAGAAAGCTAAATACCTGGGGTAACTTCCAGGATCCGTTTGCAATTAAAAGTGGTGTCAAAATGCATCAATTCTGCAGTGTAGACGCACTCTTAGCGACGAATTCCACCCCTAGTGTGCGCTGGGCAAGAGTTTCCTTCTAAGATAGGCTTAGATGGAAAATTGCCAATAACGAAATAATAATGAAAATTCAGAAGTTTTGTTAGGGTTCTGAAATTTTCACCACCAGAACTTTAGCAACACTTTAGAAGGAAAGCACCAGCATCCCCTTAGTTTTGTAAGCGCTTTAGAACAATTTAGAACCATGGATTCTCCATGCCTAATAGATAAATTGATAGATATGATAGATCAGCGTTTCTCAACCTGGGGGTCGGGACCCCCATGGGGGTCGCGAGGGGGTGTCAGAGGGGTCACTGAAGACCATGAGAAAACACAGTATTTTCTGTTGGTCATGGGAGTTCTGTGTGTCAAGTTTGACCCAATTCTATCATTGGTGGAGTTTGGAATACTCTTTCATTGTAGGCAAACTATAAATCCCAGTAATTACAACTCCCAAAGATCAAGGTCTATTTTCCCCAAACTCCACCAGTGTTCACATTTGGGCATATGGAGTATTCATGCTAAGTTTGGTCCAGATCCACCATTATTTGAGTCCACAGTGCTCTCTGGATGTAGGTGAACTACAACTCCAAAACTCAAGGTCAATGCCCACCAAACCCTGCAAGTATTTTCTCTTGGAACTTGGGAGTTATGTGTGCTAAATATTGTTCAATTCCATCATTGGTGGAGTTTAAGATGCTCTTTGATTGTAGGTGAACTATAAATCCCAGCAACTACAACTCCCAAATGACAAAATGAATCCTCCCCAACCCCACCAGTATTCAGATTTGGGTGTATCGGGTATTTGTGCCCAGATTAGTCCAGTGAATGAAAATATTTGATTCTATGATTCTATGATTCTATATCAGATATTTACATTATGATGCATAACAATAGCAAAATTACAGTTATGAAGTAGCAACGAAAGTAATTTTATGTTTGGGGGTCACCACCACATGAGGAACTGTATTAAGGGGTCGCGGCATTAGGAAGGTTGAGAACCACTGTGATAGATAGATTGATAGATGGATAGAGAATATAGATTTAGCTGGAGTTTTAAAAAGTACCTGCTCTGACTTACATACAAAAGGTGGATCTGTAATTGGTTAAGTGGACGAACACAGAGAGTACTCACTAATGCTTCCTCTTCATCTTGGAAAGAAGTGACAAGTGGAGTGCCACAAGCAGGGTTCCGTCCTGGGCCCGGTCCTGTTCAGGATCTTCATTAATGACTTAGATGAAGGGCTAGAAGGCATGATCATCAAGTTTGCAGACGACACCAAATTGGGAGGGAGAGCCAACACTCCAGAGGACAGGAGCAGGATTCAAAACGATCTGGACAGATTAGAAAGATGGGCCAAAACTAACAAAATGAAGTTCAACAGTGATAAATGTAAGATACTCCACTTTGGCAGAAAAAATGAAATGCAAAGATACAGAATGGGGGACACATGGCTTGAGAGCAGTACGTGTGAAAAAGATCTTGGAGTCCTCGTGGACAACAAGTTAAACATGAGCCAACAATGTGATGTGGCAGCAAAAAAAGCCAAAGGGATTTTGGCCGGCATCAATAGGAGCATAGTGTCTAGATCTAAGGAAGTAATGCTACCCCTCTATTCTGCTTTGGTTAGACCACACCTGGAATATTGTGTCCAATTCTGGGCACTACAATTCAAGAGAGAGATTGACAAGCTGGAATGTGTCCAGAGGAGGGCGACTAAAATGATCAAGGGTCTGGAGAACAAGCCCTATGAGGAGCGGCTTAGGGAACTGGGCATGTTTAGCCTGAAGAAGAGAAGGCTGAGAGGAGATATGATAGCCATGTATAAATATGTGAGAGGAAGTCACAGGGAGGAGGAGGAAGCAAGCTTGTTTTCTGCTTCCCTGGAGACTAGGACGCAGAACAATGGCTTCAAACTACAAGAGAGGAGATTCCATCTGAACATGAGGAAGAACTTCCTGACTGTGAGAGCCGTTCAGCAGTGGAACTCTCTGCCCCGGAGTGTGGTGGAGGCTCCTTCTTTGGAAGCTTTTAAACAGGCTGGATGGCCATCTGTCAGGGGTGATTTGAATGCAACATTCCTGCTTCTTGGCAGAATGGGGTTGGACTGGATGGCCCATGAGGTCTCTTCCAACTCTTTTATTCTATGATTCCTGAATGTGAGAGCTGTTCAGCAGTGGAACTCTCTGCCCCAGAGTGTGGTGGAGGCTCCTTCTTTGGAAGCTTTTAAGCAGAAGCTGGATGGCCATCTGTCAGGGGTGATTTGAATGCAATATTCCTGCTTCTTGGCAGGGGGTTGGACTGGATGGCCCATGAGGTCTCTTCCAACTCTTTGATTCTATGATTCTATGATTTATGAACAAGCCTACAGAACTTATCTTGTTCATAATTTGAGGATGGCCTGTGGAATTTGGGACTGTTTATCGATGGGATTTGGCCCTGTTTATAGTGAATGCCTTTGCGGTTTCCTTCCCGGCATCCAAAGAGACAAGGCTGGCCTGTGTTCCCCGCTTGACACTTGTGCCGCACCTGATCCCTCTCCGGGCTCCACTTGGCAATATTTTGCAATGTTTTCTTTTCCGAGGCGTGGCGAAGGAGGAAGGGACGTCCAGTTCTCTGTAGGGCCGGCGGCTGGAAAAGCACCGTTGCATCAGAACAAGCTGCTGTGCCTGGGAATTGAAAAAAAAAAAACCAAAACCCTGCCTCTGGGTGCCTTCTCCCCTGGTTGCATTCAGGAAACCGCAGCCGGCGAAAGAGAACAGCGTGTCCCAAGCTGTTTGGGCGACACCTCTTCCCTCCTCCTCCTTGAATAAAACTTTGGCCCTCGAGAGAGAGAAGGGATGGGAGTGAGAGATTGGAAAAAGGCCCTCCTTGCCAAACCGCGTTCCCGAAGGCCTTCGTTCCCCGAAGGAAGAGCCAAAGGCGGATTCCGAGAACGGGACCAGAGTCAAAAACCGCTCCAAAAAAAAAACCACCGCTGGCTTTGACCGCCAACAGCTGTCAAAGGACATACAACACAATTTTTGTTCCTGGGTTATAAATCATAGAATCATAGAATCAAAGAGTTGGAAGAGACCTCCTGGGCCATCCAGTCCAACCCCATTCTGCCAAGAAGCAGGAATATTGCATTCAAATCACCCCTGACAGATGGCCATCCAGCCTCTGCTTAAAAGCTTCCAAAGAAGGAGCCTCCACCACACTCCGGGGCAGAGAGTTCCACTGCTGAACGGCTCTCACAGTCAGGAAGTTCTTCCTCATGTTCAGGTGGAATCTCCTCTCTTGTCGTTTGAAGCCATTGTTCCGCGTCCTAGTCTCCAAGGAAGCAGAAAACAAGCTTGCTCCCTCCTCCCTGTGGCTTCCTCTCACATATTTATACATGGCTATCATATCCCCTCTCAGCCT
The DNA here is from genome assembly GCF_037176765.1 of Anolis sagrei. NCBI lineage: Eukaryota > Metazoa > Chordata > Lepidosauria > Squamata > Anolidae > Anolis > Anolis sagrei. The sequence continues at coordinate 78,904,663 of NC_090035.1, read as the reverse complement.
TCTCTTCTTCAGGCTAAACATGCCCAGTTCCCTAAGCCGTTCCTCATAGGGCTTGTTCTCCAGACCCTTGATCATTTTAGTCGCCCTCCTCTGGACACATTTCAGCTTGTCAATATCTCTCTTGAATTGTGGTGCCCAGAATTGGACACAATATTCCAGATGTGGTCTAACCAAAGCAGAATAGAGCATGGGGAGCATGACTTCCCTACATCTAGACACTATGCTCCTCTTGATGCAGGCCAAAATCCCATTGGCTTTTTTTGCCGCCACATCACATTGTTGGCTCATGTTTAACTTGTCCACGAGGACTCCAAGATCTTTTTCACACGTACTGCTCTTGAGCCAGGCGTCACCCATTCTGTATCTTTGCATTTCATTTTTTCTGCCAAAGTGGAGTATCTTGCATTTGTCACTGTTGAACTTCATTTTGTTCGTTTTGGTTCGTTCGTGTTGCTTCCTAATTGGGTCGATCATAAAAACATGACAAAACTGCAAAAACTTTGTATTGTCGAAGGCTTTCGTGGCTGGAATCACTCAGTTCTTGTGGGTTTTTTCAGGCTATATGGCCATGTTCTAGAGCAGTGTTTCTCAACCTGGGGGTCGGGACCCCTGGAGGGGTCACAAGGGGGTGTCAGAGGGGTCGCCAAAGACCACCAGAAAACACAGTATTTTCTGTTGGTCATGGAGGTTCTGTGTGGGAAGTTTGGCCCAATTCTATCATTGGTGGAGTTCGGAATACTCTTTGATTGTAGGCAAACTATAAATCCCAGTAATTACAACTCCCAAAGATCAAGGTCTATTTTCCCCAAACTCCACCAGTGTTCACATTTGGGCATATGGAGTATTCATGCTAAGTTTGGTCCAGATCCACCATTATTTGAGTCCACAGTGCTCTCTGGATGTAGGTGAACTACAACTCCAAAACTCAAGGTCAGTGCCCACCAAACCCTGCAAGTATTTTCTCTTGGAACTTGGGAGTTATGTGTGCTAAATATTGTTCAACTCCATCATTGGTGGAGTTTAAGATGCTCTTTGATTGTAGGTGAACTATAAATCCCAGCAACTACAACTCCCAAATGACAAAATGAATCCTCCCCAACCCCACCAGTATTCAGATTTGGGTGTATCGGGTATTTGTGCCCAGATTAGTCCAGCCCCTGGAGGGGTCACAAGGGGGTGTCAGAGGGGTCGCCAAAGACCACCAGAAAACACAGTATTTTCTGTTGGTCATGGAGGTTCTGTGTGGGAAGTTTGACCCAATTCAATCCTTGGTAGGGTTCGAACGCTCTTTCATTGAAGGTGAACTATAAATCCCAGTAACTACAACTCTCAAATGTCAAGGTCTATTTTCCCCAAACTCTACTAGTGCTTACATTTGGGCATACTGAGAATTCGTGCCAAGTTTGGTCCAGATCCATCATTGTTTGAGTCTACAGTTCTCTCTGGATGTAGCTAAACTACAACTCCCAAAACTCAAGGTCAGTGCCCACCAAACCCTTCCAGTATTTTCTGTTGGTCATTGGAATTCTGTGTGCCAAGTTTGATTCAGTTCCATCGTTGGTGGAGTTCAGAATGCTCTTTGATTGTAGGTGAACTATAAATCCCAGTAACTACAACTCTCAAATGTCAAGGTCTATTTTCCCCAAACTCTACTAGTGCTTACATTTGGGCATACTGAGAATTCGTCCCAAGTTTGGTCCAGATCCATCATTGTTTGAGTCTACAGTTCTCTCTGGATGTAGCTAAACTACAACTCCCAAAACTCAAGGTCAGTGCCCACCAAACCCTTCCAGTATTTTCTGTTGGTCATTGGAATTCTGTGTGCCAAGTTTGATTCAGTTCCATCGTTGGTGGAGTTCAGAAGGCTCTTTGATTGTAGGTGAACTATAAATCCAAGCAACTACAACTCCCACAGGACAAAATCAATACCCTCCCCCAATCTGTTACTATTCATAACAGCAGCAAAATGAGTTATGAAGTAGCAACGAAACTAATTTTATGGTTGGGGGTCACCATAATTTGAGGAAGTGTATTAAGGGGTCACGGCATTAGGAAGGTTGAGAACCACTGTTCTAGAGGCATTTCTCCTGACGTTTCGCCTGCATCTATGGCAAGCATCCTCAGAGGTGAGGTCTGCTGGAGCTGGGAAAAAATTGTATGCTAATTTTGTAAGCCCATTGTATGCTAATCAAGGTGGTCAGTTGAAAGATCCACACCTAGCTCCAGCAGACAAGAGGCCTTTGTCCCACCCTGGTCATTCCACAGATATATAAACCCCCTTTTTCCCAGCTCCAGCAGACCTCACCTCTGAGGATGCTTGCCATAGATGCAGGCGAAACGTCAGGAGAGAATGCCTCTAGAACAGTGGTTCTCAACCTTCCTAATTCTGTGACCCCTTAATACAGTTCCTTATGTTGTGGTGACCCCCAACCATAACATTATTTTCTTTGCTCCTTCACAACTGTAATTTTGCTGATGTTATGAATCCTCTTGTAAATAAATATCTGATATGCGGGAGGCATTTTCATTCATTTGGAACAAATACTCGATACACCCAAATTTGAATACTGGTGGGGTTGAGGGGAGGATTGATTTTACCATTTGGGAGTTGTAGTTGCTGGGATTTATAGTTCGCCTACAATATCAAAGGGCATTCTGAACTCCACCAAGGATGGAATTGAACCAAACTTGGGACACAGAGCTCCCATGACAAACAGAAAATACTAGAAAAGTTTGGTGGGCATTGACCTTGTGTTTCGGAGTTGTAGTTCACCTACATCCAGAGAGCACAGATGCATCTGGACCAAACTTGGCACGAATACTCAACTTGCCCAAATGTGGACACTGGTGGAGTTTGGAGAAAATACACTTGATATTTGGGAGTTATAGTTGCTGGGATTCATAGTTTATCTACAATGAAAGAGCATTCTGAACCTCACTGATGATAGAATTGGACCAAATTTCCCACCCAGAACTCACATGACCAACAGAAAATACTGGGGAGTTTTGGTGGGCCTTGACCTTGAGTTTGGGAGTTGTAGTTCACCTACATCCAGAGAGTACTATGGACTCAAACAATGATGGATCTGGTCCAAATTTGGCATAAATACTCAATATGCCTAAATGTGAATACCGGTGGAGTTTGGGGAAAATAGACCTTGACATTTGGGAGTTATAGTTGCTGGGATTCATAGTTTATCTACAATGAAAGAGCATTCTGAACCTCACCGACGATAGAATTGAGCCATATTTCCCACTCAGAACTCACATGACCAAAAGAAAATACTGGGGAGGTTTGGTGGGCCTTGACCTTGGGTTTGGGAGTTGTAGTTCACCTACATCCAGAGAGCACTGTGGACTCAGATAAAAATGGATCTGGACCAAACTTGGCACAAACACTCAATGTGTCCAAATATGAATACTGGTGGAGTTTGGGGCAAATACACCTTGACATTTGGGAGTTGTAGTTGCTGGGATTTATAGTTCACCTGTAATCAAAGAGCATTTTGAACTCCACCAATGACAGTATTGGGCCAAACTTCCCACACAGAACCCCCATGGCCATCAGAAAATACTGTGTTTTCTAACTGTCTTTGGCGACCCCTCTGACACCCCCTCGCGACCCCCCCAGGGGTCCCGACCCCCAGGTTGAGAAACACTGCTCTAGAACATGGCCATATAGCCCGAAAAAACCCACAAGAACTCTGTGCAAAAACTTTGTTTACCGGAGGGACATCTTGCAGCATATTTTGGCAATATATCCTGCAGCACATTCTCAATGAATCTCTCATCGAGTCTCAACCAATTCAACCTAGTTTGTGGCAACCACAGAAACAAGGTGTCTGGAGTGTAACAACTACTTTCAAAGTCAGGACCACACACAAGTGAACAGGAAACAACACTTTCAAACCAGGAACAGGAAAATTTCAAATTTTGTTATGTAATGCAACGACCAAGTTAAAGGTAAAGGTTTTCTCCTGACATGAAGTCCAGTCGTGTCTGACTCTGGTCAAACTACAAGAGAGGAGACTCCATCTGAACATGAGGAAGAACTTCCTGACTGTGAGAGCCGTTCAGCAGTGGAACTCTCTGCCCCGGAGTGTGGTGGAGGCTCCTTCTTTGGAAGCTTTTAAACAGGGGCTGGATGGCCATCTGTCAGGGGTGATTTGAATGCAATATTCCTGCTTCTTGGAAGAATAGGGTTGGACTGGATGGCCCATGAGGTCTCTTCCAATTCTTTGATTCTATGGTGGTGCTCATCTCTATTTCCAAGCCAAAGAGCTGGCGTTGTCCATAGACACCTCCAAGGTCATGTGGCCAGCATGACTTCATGGAACGCCGTTACCTTCCTGCCGGAGCGGTACCTATTGATCTACTTGCCTTTGCATGTTTTCGAACTGCTAGGTTGGCAGAATCTTGACCCTGTCCTCTGGAGTATTTCATAGAATCATAGACTCAAAGAGTTGGAAGAGACCTCCTGGGCCATCCAGTCCAACCTCATTCTGCCAAGAAGCAGGAATATTGCATTCAAATCACCCCTGACAGATGGCCATCCAGCCTCTGTTTAAAAGCTTCCAAAGAAGGAGCCTCCACCACACTCCGGGGCAGAGAGTTCCACTGCTGAACGGCCATCTGACTACTGTTGAGTCATAGAATCTAGGACTGGAAGAGACCCCAAAGGCCATCCAGTCCAACCCTCAGCCATGGAGGGAAACACAATCAAAGCCCTCTCTACAGATGGCCATCTGACTACTGTTGAATCATAGAATCTAGAACTGGAAGAGACCGCAAAGGCCATCCAGTCCAACCCTCAGCCATGGAGGGAAACACAATCAAAGCCCTCTCTACAGATGGCCATCTGACTACTGCTGAATCATAGAATCTAGCACTGGAAGAGACCCCAAAGGCCATCCAGTCCAACCCTCAGCCGTGGAGGGAAACAATCAAAGCCCTCCTGACAGATGGCCAAAACCTCCAGAGAAGGAGATCCCATCAGACTCCTAGACAGCATATTCCACTGGTGAACAACTCTTAGCATCCAAAAAGCCCTTCCTAATGTTGTGTGGAGTCTTCTTTCTTGCCATTTGAACCCATGGCTCCATTGTGTCCTCACAGGGATTCGTGGCTTTCAAACCTTGGCTTATTTTAAGTCATCTTTCTTTAATCCCTTTCCATCTTGTCCTTTTCCTTCTTGGATTGTAGTGCAAAATTGGCACCATGTAAACCAGGCATGGGTAAACTTGGACCCTTCAGGTGTTTTGGGCTGCTAGGAATTGTGGGAGTTGAAGTCCAAAACACCTGGAGGGCCCAAGTTTGCCCATACCTGTCTTAAGAGTCTTTGGAGGGAAACCATTGTGTTTTCATGTGGTTTCGATGCATTTGGAAGTCATTGGAAGGCCAAACACGCCTCCCCAAAATTGGGTGAGCCATTGATCCTAGAGGGTCGCAGCCTATATACGGTCCTATAGACTATTCCTTCCAAGCTTTCAAAGAAATCAAAGCGTAATATTGGTTCCCGGAGTGTTTATATCAGTGACAACAGAAGCATTCCAAGTGGTTTCCCAGGCCCTTTCTTTGCCTTTATCCGCAGAGGCTTATTTTTCTCCAGGAAACTCCAAACCCCGCGCTTGGAGAAGTCACAATCCTGCTATTGTTTGCATCCCGGATGAATCAAAGCCCAGAATAAGACTCTAGTGTCAACCAAAAACGTTGACTCATTTTTTCAGCTCCCGGCAGAGAAATAAATCCGGCTGGGTTTAGTTGGTTGGGGTGACGCCACGAGCTCAGGAAAGTCCCTTTCCTTGGGACTGCATATCCCATCATCTTCTAAGCAATAGGATGGGAATTGTAGTCCAAAGAAAGAATGCAACTCCATTTTCTGCCTTTCCATTTGGACTCAGCGCAGCACATAGCTTGGACATGGCCCCGATTGGCATGCTCAGAGGCACGCTTGTTTACGACGGTACCAATATGGGAAACTCAAGTCAGCACAAATATGGCTGTTACCTTCCTTCAAACTTTCTTCTCTGGATTGTGGGTTGGAGGGAACTTTTTTTGGTTAATAATCCACATAAGGCTAACGTCAAGCCTTATGTATGTTGACAACGTGAATCGCAGCGCTCTCTGGACCATCCTCCAAAAAATCGGGTACCCTCACAAATTTGTGAACATCCTGCGGCTCCTCCATGATGACATGATTTATTTATTTTATTTATTTACTTTATTTGTATACCGCACTATCTCAGCCCGTAGGCGACTCAGTGCGGTTTACAACAGGACAATATACAAAGTGCATAGCATTAGCATCTAAACAATCACTAAAGAAGTTAAAACAATACAACAATACATCAGTAAATGAACAAACATCAATACATCCAATAACTAATCCATCACGTCTCATCAGTAAAATCACAATCCAATCTCCTCATCCATTATTCCAGTTCCAAACTCAGTCAATTGATTGCACTGCTTAATTGAACGCCTGTTCAAAGGCCAGGTCTTCACTCTTCTCCTGAACACCAGCAGGGAGGGAGCCGATCTAACGTCTGCGGGAAGGGCGTTCCACAGCCGAGGGGCCACCACGGAGAAGGCCCTGTCTCTCGTCCCTGCCAACCGTGCTTGCGAGGCTGGCGGGATTGAGAGCAGGGCCTCCCCGGATGATCTTAATGTCCTAACTGGTTCATAGGGGGTGATGCGTTTGGACAGATAGGTCGGGCCAGAACCCTTTAGGGCTTTAAAGGCTAAAGCCAGCACTTTGAATTGTGCCCGGTAGCAAATTGGCAGCCAGTGGTGCTGGCACAGCAGAGGAGTGGTGTGCTCCCTAAGTGCCGCTCCTGTTAACAACCTGGCTGCCGATCGTTGGACCATTTGTAGCTTCCGAGCCGTCTTCAAAGGCAACCCCACGTAGAGAGCGTTGCAGTAGTCTATACGGGATGTAACCAGCGCGTGGACTACCGTGGCCAAGTCAGACTTCCCAAGGTACGGGCGCAACTGGCGCACAAGTTTTAATTGTGCAAATGCTCCCCTGGTCACCGCCGAAACCTGGGGTTCCAGGCTCAGCGATGAGTCCAGGATCACTCCCAAGCTGCGAACCTGCGTCTTCAGGGGGAGTGGAACCCCATCTAACGCTGTAACCCTATACCCTGTTCGGCCTTGCGACTGACCAGGAGGACCTTTGTCTTGCCTGGATTCAATTTCAATTTGTTCGCCCTCATCCAGACCGTTACAGCGGCCAGGCACCGGTTCAGGACCTCGACATGATGGCAACAGTCCTGGACAGCAAAGTGACCCATTTAAGGTGGAATCAGGTGTCAAACAGGGATGTGTTATTATTGCTATCTTCATCGCTATGATACTTCATCTTGTTGACGGGAAGCTTCTCACTGGAGTGGAAATCATCTATCGGACAATGTCAAACTATTTAACTTCAGCAGACTGAAAGCCAAAACCAAGGTTACAACATCTGTCATAGAACTCCAATATGCTGATGACAATGTCGTCTGTGCTCACTCAGAAGAATTTATTTATTTATTTACTTATTTGTACCATTTCTACCCCGGCTAACACAGGCAGCAATTTGATGCCACAATATCAGTAACACAATATAAAATCATAATACAAAGCAGGTTAAAATCAGTAACATTAATTAAAATCACATAATCACATAGTTGCATAATCATATAGTCACAAAGTCACATAGCCGTTTCCAATTGTCATAACAGTCCTGTGATCCGAGTTCTGTGTTTAAAATGCCCACTAGCCAAAGGCCTGGCTCCAAAACCACGTTTTTAGTTTTTTCCTAAAAGAACGGAGGGAGGAAGCCAATCTGATCTCGCTGGGGAGCGAACTCCACAAACAGGGGGCCACCACTGAGAAGGCCCCGTCCCTCATCCCCACCAGACACGCTTGCGAACCCGGTGGGACCGAGAGCAAAGCCTCCCCAGTAGAGGTGGAACGCAGAGGGAGATACGTTCGGACAAGTAAGCTGGGCCAGAGAAGAAGATCTACAAGCTACTCTAAACACCTTCGCAGAAGCATACAAGAAGCTCGGCCTGTCATTGAACATCGAGAAAACCCAAGTGCTCTTCCAGCAGTCACCAGCCAATCCCTCTCCAATGCCAGAAATACAGCTTAATGGCTTCACGTTAGAAAATGTTGACCATTTCTGCTCCCTTGGCAGCCACCTCTCCACCAAAGTCAACATTGACACTGAAACGCAACACCGCCTGAGCTCTGTGAGTGCAGCGTTTTTCCAAATGAAGCAGAGAGTGTTTGAGGACTGGGACATCCGTAGGGAGACCAAGGGACTTGTTTACAGAGCCATTGTCCTCCCAACCCTGCTATACGTCTATGAAACGTGGACTGTCTACAGACGTCGTATGCAACTCCTAGAACGATTCCATCAGCATTGCCTCACCAGCCAATCCCTCTCCAATGCCAGAGATACAGCTTAATGGTGTAACATTAGAAAACGTTGACAATTTCCACTCCCTTGGCAGCCACCTCTCCACAAAAGTCAACACTGAGACTGAAATACAACACCACCTGAGCTCTGCGAGTGCAGCATTTTTCCAAATGAAGCAGAGAGTGTTTGAGGTCCAGAACATCGTGCTTTGTTTTGATTTTTGGTTGCAGATAAGAAGCTGGTTTGACTGAGTGGCAAGACATGCTGTCATCTATTAATTTATAGGATAATTTTCTCATTAAGTGCCAAGGAACGGGCTGAGATAATCGTTCCAAAGAGGGAGGAATCGGGGTGCATTGACACTGAAATACAACACCGCCTGAGCTCTGCAAGTGCAGCATTCTTCCCAATGAAGCAGAGAGTGTTTGAGGACCAAAGTGTTTGTTTACAAAGCTATTGTTCTCCCAACCCTGCTATATGCCTATGAAACGTGGACTGTCTACAGACGTTGTACGCAACTCCTGGAACGATTCCATCAGCATTGCCTCTGGAAAGTCCTGCAAATCTCTTGGGAAGACAGGCGGAGAAATGTCTGCATGCTGGAAGAAGAAGCAAAGACCATCAGCATTGAAGCAATGTTCCTCTGCCATCAACTCCTCTGGACCAGCCACGTTGTCCGATAGCCTGATCACCATCTCCCAAAGCAGTTACTCTACTCCGAACTAAAGAATGGAAAACAGAATTTTGGTGGACACAAAAAGAGATTGGAAGATGGGTTCAAAACCAACCTTTGAAGCTCTTCGAACAGGCTTTCAACTAAGCAGTGCAATTGATTGATTATTGGAATATGGATTAATGGACAATGAGATCGGATGCTGATTCTATTGATGAGACGTGATGGATTGTTGTTTTCCTGTATTGTTGTATTGATTAGCTAATTGATATTACTGTTTTAAATGACTAATGATTTTGTACTGTATTGTTGATACTGGTTGTTAACCACTCTGAGTCGCCGTTGGCTGAGAAGAGCGGTATACAAGTGAAGTAAATAAATAAATAAACAAACAAATAAACCTTAAAAACTGTGAAATAGACACTGAGAAGTGGGAAGCCCTGGCCCTTGAACGCTCTAACTGGAGGTCAGCTGTGACCAGCAGTGCTGCGGAATTTGAAGAGGCACGAAGGGAGGGTGAAAGAGAGAAATGTGCCAAGACGAAGGCACATCAAGCCAACCCTGACAGCGACCACCTTCTGTCTGGAAACCGATGTCCTCACTGTGGGTCAAGAATAGGTCTCCACGTCCACCAACCCTGACACTATATCTGGAAGACCATTGTCCTCAAGCTACGAGGGATCGTGTACGTATATCAACTCCAACAATGTCTGGATTGTGGGTTGGAGGTCACTTTTTGTTTATAATCCACATAAGTTTTAAGTTAAAGCCTATGTTTGCTTCATAGTCTGGCTATGGCTAGTAATAATGTCTCAAGGTGCAGATCTCCCCTTGGCCTGAAGGGGGCAGCAGAGGCACTGAGAGCAGCCATGCTCAGGATTGCATTGATATTGTTTCTCATTCTATGTTTGCAAAACAATTATGCTAAACATTATGCATTTCCTGACTCTCTTTCCAAGGGCAGCTTCCAGGCTGCAACCAGACACAACAACAAGATTATTGTAATGTGGTTTATTCGATGCATTCCTGGGCCATGCACACATCTATGAATTCCAAAATATTATAGAATTATCATTATGCGCAGCCGAGAGAGTGGCACCTTTGCATTTCGATGGACATCGACGTTCTTTCATACAGAAATATGCAAAAATATTGTGTAGACAATCACCTCCAGGTTACATATGAATTACATGCTTTGACTTGGGTCCCGTCCCCAAAGGTGCATCTACACTGTAGAACTGATGCAGTTTAATTCCACTTTAACTTGGACACCGACGTTCTTTCATACAGAAAAATACAAAAATATTGTGTATACAATCACCTTCAGGTTACATATATGCATACAGTGAATTGCATGGTTTGACTTGGGTCCCGTCCCCAAAGGTGCATCTACACTGTAGAATTGATGCAGTTTCATTCCACTTTAATTTCCATGGTTCAAGGCTATGGGAGTTGTAGTTCTGCAAGGTCTTTCGCCTTCCCTGCCCAAGAGGGCTGGTGCCTCGCCAAGCTACAACTCCCAGGATTGCATAGAATCGATTCAGTGCAATTAAAGCAGTATCAAACTGCATTAATTCTGCAGTGTAGATGCAGTACAGATGTCCCTTGAATGGCACGATTGCCTCTGAGCATATCTCTTCATTGGAAATTGGGATCAATTTGGCCGAACAATCTATATAGATTTATATTTATATTTATATTATTTATATTTATATTTATATTATTTATATTTATATTATATTATATTTATATTTATATTTATATTTATATTTATATTTATATTTATATTTATATTTATATTTATATTTATATTTATATTTATATATTTATATTTTTATATTTATAATAATAAAAGCTGGGTTTCTGTAAGTTTTCCGGGCTGTCTGGCCATGTTCCAGAAGCATTCTCTCATGACATTTCACCCACATCTATGGCAGACAGCCTCATAGAATCATAGAATCATAGAGTTGGAAGAGACCTCATGGGCCATCCAGTCCAACCCCATTCTGCCAAGAAGCAGGAATATTGCATTCAAAGCACCCCTGACAGATGGCCATCCAGCCTCTGTTTAAAAGCTTCCAAAGAAGGAGCCTCCACCACACTCCGGGGCAGAGAGTTCCACTGCTGAACGGCTCTCACAGTCAGGAAGTTCTTCCTCATGTTCAGCTGGAATCTCCTCTCTTGTAGTTTGAAGCCATTGTTCCATTGCGTCCTAGTCTCCAGGGAAGCAGAAAACAAGCTTGCTCCCTCCTACTTGTGGCTTCCTCTCACATATTTATACATGGCTCTCATCATATCTCCTCTCAGCCTTCTCTTCTTCAGGCTAAACATGCCCAGCTCCTTAAGCCGCTCCTCATAGGGCTTGTTCTCCAGACCCTTGATCATTTTAGTTGCCCTCCTCTGGACACATTCCAGCTTGTCAATATCTCTCAGAGGTTGCGAGGTCCGTTGGAAACAAAGCTTGTATCTGTGGGAAAATGTAATATATTAACTGCGCTCCATGCAGTCATGCTGGCCCACATGACCTTGGAGGTGTCTATGGGCAATGCCAACTCTTCGGCTTAGAAATGGAGATGAGCACCACACCCCAGAGTCAGACATGACTGGACTTAATGTCAGGGAGCAACCTTTACCTAGCTATTATATTATATATTAATTAATATATTATATATAATTAATATATATTATTATATTATATTATATATTGTTATATTATATCATATTATATTATATATTGTCATATTATTATATTAATATATTAATTTATATTAATTAATATATTATATATAATTAATATATTACATTATATTATTCCTGCTTTTATATATATATTATTATATTATATTATATATATTATATTATTACATTAATATATTAATTAATATTAATTAATATATTATATATAATTAATATATTATATTATATTATATTATTCCTGCTTTTATATATATATTATTATATTATATATATTATATTATTATATTAATATATTAATTAATATATTATATATAATTAATATATTATATTATTCCTGCTTTTATATATATATATATATATATATATATATATATATATAATATTATATATTGTTATATTATTATATTAATATATTAATTAATATTAATTAATATATTATATATAATTAATATATTATATTATATTATATTATTCCTGCTTTTATATATATATATATTATTATATTATATTATATTATATATATTATTTTATTACATTAATATATTAATTAATATTAATTAATATATTATATATAATTAATATATTATATATAATTAATATATTATATTATATTATTCCTGCTTTTATATATATATTATTATATTATATTATATATATTATATTATTATATTAATATATTAATTAATATATTATATATAATTAATATATTATATTACATTATATTATTCCTGCTTTTATATATATATTATTATATTATATATATTATATTATTATATTAATATATTAATTAATATTAATTAATATATTATATATAATTAATATATTATATTATTCCTGCTTTTATATATATATATATTATATTATATTATATTATATTATATTATTATATTAATATATTAATTAATATATTATATATAATTAATATATTATATTATATTATTCCTGCTTTTATTTATATATATATATATATATATATAATATTATATTATATATATTATATTATTATATTAATATATTAATTATATTATTCCTGCTTTTATATATATTATATTATATTATATATTGTTATATTATTATATTAATATATTAATTAATATTAATTAATATATTATATATAATTAATATTTATATTATATTATATTATATTATATTATATTTTACTCCTGCTTTTATCTCTTTGCTTGAGATGGAAAGTCAGACCCTTTCACAATCTCACGCTGTACTTTTTTGTGTTGGGATTTTGGCAATCCAAAGTCATCACAAAGGGAGTTCAATGAACTGGGGAGCAAAATCACACTTTCCTAGAACTGGGTTTATATATTATTAGAACCTGCCTATTATTACTAATAGCTTGTTATGAAGGAAAGCTCCCGTTGCCATCCTGAGCGTTGCCTGCTGCGGTTACATAAGCAGGGCATTGGGTTTAGCTTAATAACAGGCCCTGGCCCCTGCTTCTCCCACGCTGACACATCTCGCCACCCCATCGCAGGCTGATTCATCGCATGGCTTTCTTCCTTTTGCTCAGCAGGAAACACTGGAGGGGAAAAGAACGAACCCACGAGCCTCTGCGCAGCGCACTCCTCGCTTACTGGAACCCGGTTGGGCAAAAAACAACAACAGCCCAAAACCCTGAGTTGCATTGGACCTGCCTGCATTGCAACAGAGATTGGCATGCTGGTTGCATCCCCAACCCATCTAAAACACAGACATGTGCCTTTCATCTCAAGAACAGAGAAGCATCCTGAGCTCTGAAGATCACCTGGGAAGGAATCCCACTGGAGCATTGCAGCGCACCCAAATACCTCGGAGTCACTCTGGATCGTGCTCTGACCTACAAGAAGCACTGCCTGAACATCAAGCAAAAAGTGGGTGCTAGAAACAATATCATACGAAAGCTGACTGGCACAACCTGGGGATCACAACCAGACACAGTGAAGACATCTGCCCTTGCGCTGTGCTACTCCGCTGCTGAGTACGCATGCCCAGTGTGGAACACATCTCACCACACTAAAACAGTGGATGTGGCTCGTAATGAGACATGCTGCATTATCACAGGGTGTCTGCGCCCTACACCACTGGAGAAATTACACTGTCTAGCCAATATCGCACCACCTGACATCCGCCGGAAAGTAGCAGCCAATAGTGAAAGGACCAAGGCAGAGACACCTCCAGCTCATCCCCTGTTTGAGTATCAGCCAGCACGTCAACGACTTAAATCCAGACATAGTTTTCTAAGATCTACAGAGACACTCGCTGGAACACCTCAGCAAGCAAGAGTCCAAAAGTGGCAGGCTCAAACCCAGAACCTCAACCAGTGGCTGATACCAAATGAGAGACTCCCCGCTGGGCACACAGAAGACTGGGCAACTTGGAAGGCGCTGTGCAGACTGTGCTTTGGCACCACGAGATGCAGAGCCAACCTCAAGAAATGCGGCCACAAAGTGGAATCCACGACATGCGAGTGCGGAGAAGAGCAAACCATTGACCACCTGCTGCAATGCACCCTGAGCCCTGCCACATGCACAATGGAGGACCTTCTTGCGGCAACACCAGAGGCACTCCAAGTGGCCAGATACTGCTCAAAGGACATTTAATCAACTATCAAGCTTGCAAACTTTGTATTTTCTCTGTTTGTTTGCTTTGTTCTGTTAGAAATGTAATATATTTGACTGGCTGCCCTGACACGAGAAATAAATAAATAGAGATTGGCACACATTCTTCGCTGGGCCTCTGACCATGTGCAGAGTGCCAAGGCATGTAGGGATGTTCTCCACCTGCCTGTTTGAATGGCTCTGAGCGAAGTGGGCCATGTTGTTCACTGCGAAGTAAAAAGCATGGTGGTGCACTAAAGCATAAATGCACAGAGAGGAGAGAAAAAGTGGGGTGTAAACAAACATCATCATGACCTCACAACCTCTGAGGATGCCTGGCATAGATACGGGGAGAAAAGTCAGGAGAGAATGCTTCTAGAACAGTGTTTCTTATCCCTGGTCTGTTAGTCATGGGGGTTCTGTGTAAGAAGTTTGGCCCAATTCTATCGTTGGTGGGGTGCAGAATGTTCTTTGGTTGTAGGTGAACTATAAATCCCAGCAACTACAACTCCCAAATGTCAAGGTCTATTTTCCCCAAACTCCACCGGTGTTCACATTTAGGCATATTGAGTATTCGTGCCAAATTTGGACCAGATCCATCACTGTTTGAGTTCAGAATGTTTTTTGGTTGTAGGTGAACTATAAATCCCAGCAACTACAACTCCCAAATGTCAAGGTCTATTTTCCCCAAACTCCACCGGTATTCACATTTAGGCATATTGAGTATTTATGCCAAATTTGGACCAGATCCATCACCGTTTGAGTCCACAGTACTCTCTGGATGTAGATGAACTACAACTCCCAAACTCAAGGTCAAGGCCCACCAAACCTCCCCAGTATTTTCTGTTGGTCATGTGAGTTCTGGGTGGGAAATTTGGTCCAATTCTATCATCGGTGAGGTTCAGAATGCTCTTTCATTGTAGATAAACTATGAATCCCAGCAACTATAACTCCCAAATGTCAAGGTCTATTTTCCCCAAACTCCACTGGTATTCACATTTAGGCATATTGAGTATTTATGCCAAATTTGGACCAGATCCATCATTGTTTGAGTCCATAGTAGTCTCTGGATGTAGGTGAACTGCAACTCCCAAACTCAAGGTCAAGGCCCACCAAACCTCCCCAGTATTTTCTTTTGGTCATGTGAGTTCTGAGTGGGAAATATGGCTCAATTCTATCATTGGTGAGGTTCAGAATGCTCTTTCATTGTAGATAAACTATGAATCCCAGCAACTATAACTCCCAAATGTCAAGTGTATTTTCTCCAAACTCCACCAGTGTTCACATTTAGGCATATTGAGTATTTGTGCCAAGTTTGGTCCAGACCCATCACTATTTGAGCCCACAGTACTCTCTGGATATAGGTGAACTACAACTCCCAAACTCAAGGTCAAGGCCCACCAAACCTCCCCAGTATTTTCTTTTGGTCATGTGAGTTCTGGGTGGGAAATCTGGCCCAATTCTATCGCTGGTGAGGTTCAGAATGCTCTTTGGTTGTAGGTGAACTATAAATCCCAGCAACTACAACTCCCAAATGGCAAGGTCTATTTTCCCCAAACTCTAGTGTTCCCATTTGGGTATCTTGAGTATTCACGCTAAATTTCGTCCAGATTCATCATGGTTTGAGTCCACAGATTATCATATGAGATAGTTTGCATTATCTGAACTGGATTACATGAATCTACACTGCCATATAATCCAGTTCAAAGCAAATAATGTGGATTTTATATGGCAGTGTAGGTCCACTTCGGCATGGCCATATAATCCAGATTATCGTATCAGATAGTTCGCATTCCCTGAACTGGATTATCTGAATCTACACTGCCATATAATCCAGTTCAAAGCTATGGCAGTGTACGTCCACTTCGACAAAACCGTATAATCCAGATTATCATATCAGATAGGTTGCATTACCTGAACTGGATTATCTGAATCTACACTGCCATATAATCCAGTTCAAAGCAAATAATGTGGATTTTATATACAGTGCAGGTCCACTTCGACATGGCCATATAATCCAGATTATCGTATCAGATAGTTCGCATTATCTGAACTGGATTATCTGAATCTACACTGCCCTATAATCCAGTTCAAAGAAAATAATGTGGATTTTATATGGCAGTGTAGGTCCACTTCGACATGGCCATATAATCCAGATTATCATATCAGATAGTTCACATTACTTGAACTGGATTATCTGAATCTACACTGCCATATAATCCATTTCATAGCAGATAATGTGAATTTTACATGGCAGTGTAGGTCCACTTCAACACAGCCGTATAATCCAGATTATCATATCAGATAGTTTGCATTCCCTGAACTGGATTATCCAGATTATCATATCAGATAGTTCGCATTATCTGAACTGGATTATCTGAGTCTACACTGCCATATAATCCAATTCAAAGCAAATAATGTGGATGTTATATGGCAGTGTAGGGCCACTTCGATATGGCCATATAATCCAGATTATCATATCAAATAGTTTGCATTACCTGAACTGGATTATCTGAGTCTACACTGCCATATAATCCAATTCAAAGCAAATAATGTGGATTTTATATGGCAGTGTAGGTCCACTTCGACAAAACCTTATAATCCAGATTATCATATCAGATAGTTTTCATTACCTGAACTGGATTATTTGAGTCTACACTGTATTATAATCCAGTTCAAAGAAAATAATGTGGATTTTATATTGCAGTGTACCTCCACTTCGACACGGCCATATAATCCAGATTATCGTATCAGATAGTTTGCATTACCTGAACTGGATTATCTGAGTCTACACTGCCATATAATCCATTTCAAAGCAGATAATGTGGATTTTATATGGCTGTGTAGGTCCACTTCGACACGGCCATATAATCCAGGTTATCATATCAGATAGTTTGCATGGCCATATAATCCAGATTATATCATATCAGATAGTTCGCAATATCCGAACTGTATTATCTGAGTCTACACTATCCTATAATCCAGTTCAAAGAAAATAATGTGGATTTTATATGGCCGTGTAGGTCCACTTCGACACGGCCATATAATCCAGATTATCATATCAGATAGTTAGCATTACCTGAACTGGATTATCTGAGTCTACACTGCCATATAGTCCAGTTCAAAGCAGATAATCTGGGTTTTATATGGCAGTGTGGAAAGGGCCCTCCTGAGCATGTGCAGAGCGCTTTCTCCTCCCAACGAAGGACCCAAACAAGCAGTCCTGCCCGTAAAGGGTGCAGCTTCCAGGAAGGCACGGGCTCTTGTTTTGGAAACCCTCTTCAGCAGAGACGTCGCTCTCGTCGCTCTCGGTTTCGCCTTCCTTGCTTTGGAACCAAAGCAAAACAACCGACTTGGCACACGGTGGCCTCGAGTGAGTCACCTGCAGGCCCCGGCCTCACTTTCGGCACCTTCCCCTCCCCAGGTCGGTTGGGTTCCTGAGAACTCGGAAGATGAGTCACCGGAGGAACGTGACTGCATGACAAGCCGTGTCAGAAACCTTAGCGTGTATTTACTGTACACTGTGGAACAAATGC
The DNA here is from genome assembly GCF_037176765.1 of Anolis sagrei. Lineage (NCBI taxonomy): Eukaryota > Metazoa > Chordata > Lepidosauria > Squamata > Anolidae > Anolis > Anolis sagrei. The sequence continues at coordinate 78,886,762 of NC_090035.1, read as the reverse complement.
AGCTTGACACCACTTGAACTGCTCTGGATCAATGCGATGGGATTTGCAGTTTGACAACATCTCTTGCCTTCCCTGGTGTATTGACACTACTTTCATTCCCCTGGATCAATGCGATGGGATTTGTAGTTTGACAAGATCTCTTGCCTTCCCTGGTGTATTGACACTACATTCATTCCCCTGGATCAATGTGATGGGATTTGTAGTTTGACAAGATCTCTTGCCTTCCCTGGTGTATTGACACTACTTTCATTCCCCTGGATCAATGTGATGGGATTTGTAGTTTGACAACATCTCTTGCCTTCCCTGGTGTATTGACACTACTTTCATTCCCCTGGATCAATGCGATGGGATTTGTAGTTTGACAAGATCTCTTGCCTTCCCTGGTGTATTGACACTACTTTCATTCCCCTGGATCAATGTGATGGGATTTGTAGTTTGACAACATCTCTTGCCTTCCCTGGTGTATTGACACTACTTTCATTCCCCTGGATCAATGTGATGGGATTTGCAGTTTGACAACATCTCTTGCCTTCCCTGGTGTATTGACACTACTTTCATTCCCCTGGATCAATGCGATGGGATTTGTAGTTTGACAAGATCTCTTGCCTTCCCTGGTGTATTGACACTACTTTCATTCCCCTGGATCAATGTGATGGGATTTGTAGTTTGACAACAACTCTTGCCTTCCCTGGTGTATCGACACATGCCGTTTTGACACTACTTGAATTCCCCTGGCTCAGTGCTGTGGGATTTGTAGTTTGACATGATCTCTTGCCTTCCCTGGTGCATTGACACATGCTGTTTTGATATCACTTGAGTTGCCCTGACTCAATGCTGTGGGATTTGTAGTTTGATGAGATCTCTTGACTTCCTTGGTGTATCAACACATGCTGCTTTGACACTACTTGAATTATCCTGGATCAATGTGATGGGATTTGTAGTTTGACTAGATCTCTCCCTACCCTGGTGTATTGACACATGTCGTTTTGACGCTATTTGAATCGCCCTGGCTCAATGCTGTGGGATTTGTAGTTTGACATGATCTCTTGCCTCCCTGGTGTATTGCCACATGTTGCTTTGACACTACTTGAATTCCCCTGGCTCAGTGCTGTGGGATTTGTAGTTTGACAAGATCTTTTGCCTTTCCCTGGTGTATCGACACATAAACCGTGAAAGTGACCCTACTTGAACTAACTGCCTTGGCTCAATGCGATGGGAGCCTGGGATTTGTAGTTTGACAAGATCTCTTGCCTTCCTTGGTGTATCAACACACGCTGTTTAGGCACCACTTCAATTGCCCTTGCTCAATGCTATGAGATTTGTAGTTTGACAAGATCTCTTGCCTTCCAGGTGTATTGATACGTGCCGTTGGACTAACTGCCTTGGCTCGATGAGCTTTGCGCCTGGGATTTGTAGTTTGATGAGATCTTTTGCCTTCCCTGGTGTAATAACACATGCCATTGTGACACTACTTGGACTAACTGCCTTTCCTCAATGGAATGCAAGCCTGGGATTTGTAGTTTGACAAGATCTCTTGCCTTTCCTGGTGTATCAACACATGCTTTTTTAACACCACTTGAACTGCCCTTGATCAATGCTGTGGGATTTGTAGTTTGATGAGATATCTTGCCTTCCCTGGTGTGTCGACACATGCCGTTGTGACACTACTTGAACTAACTGCCTTGTCTCAATGTGATGGGAACCTGGGATTTGTAGTTTGACAAGATCTCTTGCCTTCCTTGGTGTATTGACACATGCTGTTTAGGCACCACTTCAATTGCCCTGGCTCAATGCTGTGGGATTTGTAGTTTGATGTGATATCTTGCCTTCCCTGGTGTATTGACACATGTCGTTGCGACACTACTTGGACTAACTGCCTTGGCTCAATGTGATGGGAGCTGGGATTTGTAGTTTAGCAAGTGTATCTATAGATGCCATAGGGATGCATCTACACTGCCAAATCAATGCAGCTTGACACTACTCTCAACTGCCATGGCTCAATGCCATGGGAGTTGTAGTTTGACAAGACCTCTTGCCATCCTTGGTGTATTTACACATGCCGTTTGACACTACTTGAACTGACCTGGCTCAATAACTATGGGATTTGTAGTTTAGAGAGATCTCTTGCCTTTCCTGGTGTATCTGCAGATGCCGTAAGGGTGCATCAACCCTCTCAATACTATGGGATTTGTAGTTTAGCAAGATTTCTTGCTTTTACTGGTGTATCTACAGATGCTGTAAGAGTGCATCAACCCTCTCAATACTATGGGATTTGTAGTTTAGCAAGATCTCTTGCTTTTCCTGGTGTATCTACAGATGCCGTAAGCATGCATCAACACTCTCAAATTCATGCAGTTTGACACTACTCACAACATCGAGCCCAGAGCTCAATGCTACGGTATTGTGGGAGCTGTAGTTTTGCAAGGTCTTTGTGGGAGCTGTAGTTTTGCAAGGTCTTTGTGGGTGCTGTAGTTTTGCAAGGTTTTTGTGGGAGTTGTAGTTTTGCAAGTTCTTTGTGGGAGCTGTAGTTTTGCAAGGTTTCTGTGGGAATTGTAGTTTTGCAAGGTCTTTGTGCGAGCTGTAGTTTTGCAAGGTCTTTGTGGGACCTGTAATTTTGTAAGGTTTTTGTGGGAGCTGTAGTTTTGCAAGGTCTTTGTGGGAGCTGTAGTTTTGCAAGGTCTTTGTGGGTGCTGTAGTTTTGCAAGGTCTTTGTTGGACCTGTAGTTTTGCAAGGTCTTTGTGGGACCTGTAGTTTTGCAAGGTCTTTGTGGGACCTGTAGTTTTGCAAGGTCTTTGTGGGACCTGTAGTTTTGCAAGGTCTTTGTGGGACCTGTAGTTTTGCATGGTTTCCCTGCCAGAGAGAAATGGTGCCTCACGCCAGAAGACACTTCCAATTATTGAACCATGTCATCGACCCCTTCTACATTGCCATATAATCCTAGTTACCAAAGCAGATAATCCACATGAGTGGATTATATGAGTCTGCACTGTGATATAATCCAGTTCAAAGCAGATAATCTGGATTTTATATGGCAGTGTAGAAGGGGCCATTGAAAGTGGTGTCACGTGTTAGATATCGATTTGGTTGTGGCAGAATTGGAAGCTGCTGCATGCACCCCGTTTGCAAGCTTCCTCTTGACCCCATTCTCATTTTTTGGGGGTCTCCCGGGGGGGTGATATGAAGCGGCTGCTTCGCTTGCTTGCTTGCAACCCAGCCGGTTGGGAAAACACCACACCTGCGGGGTTGACCGTTGAGACCTTTGGGGCACTGAGTCACATTTGGAGCCGACGACGGGGTGTCTTGTTTGGATGGAAAGCGAAACCCAAGCCGTGGGAGGCACGTGTCTCTTTGTGGGAACACCTTGACTGCAGAATGAACACAGTGGGCTGCTGTGAGTTTTTTGGGCTGCATGGCTATGTTCCAGCAGCATTCTCTCCAGACAAAATGAAGTTCAACAGTGACAAATGCAAGATACTCCACTTTGGCAGGAAAAACGAAATGCAAAGATACAGAATGGGGGACAATGCCTGGCTCGGGAGAAGTACGTGTGAAAAAGATCTTGGAGTCCTCGTGGACAACAAGTTAAACATGAGCCAATAATGTGATGTGGCAGCAAAAAAAGCCAATGGGATTTGGGCCTGCATCAAGAGGAGCAGAGTGTCTAAATCTGGGGAAGTCATGCTCCCCATGCTCTATTCCACTTCGGTTAGACCACACCTGGAATATTGTGTCCAATTCTGGGCACCACAATTCAAGAGAGATGTTGACAAGCTGGAATGTGTCCAGAGGAGAGTGACTAAAATGATAAAAGGTCTAGAGAACAAGCCCTATGAGGAGCGGCTTAAGGAGCTGGGCATGTTTAGCCTGAAGAAGAGAAGGCTGAGAGGAAATATGATAGCCATGTATAAATATGTGAGAGGAAGCCACAGGGAGGAGGAGGGAGCAAGCTTGTTTTCTGCTTCCATGGAGACTAGGACGCGAAACAATGGCTTCAAACTACAAGAGAGGAGATTCCATCTGAACATGAGGAAGAACTTCCTGACTGTGAGAGCCGTTCAGCAGTGGAACTCTCTGCCCCGGAGTGTGGTGGAGGCTCCTTCTTTGGAAGCTTTTAAACAGATGCTGGATGGCCGTCTGTCAGGGGTGATTTGAATGCAATATTCCTGCTTCTTGGCAGAATGGGGTTGGACTGGATGGCCCAGGAGGTCTCTTCCAACTCTTTGATTCTATGATTCTATGGTTTCACCTGCATCTATGGCAGAAATTTGTGAATATCCTGCGGCTCCTCCACGATGACATGATGACAACGGTCTTGGACAGCAATGGCTCCCAAAGTGACCCATTTAAGGTGTCAAACAGGGATGATGTGTTATTATTGCCGCAACCTTATTTCCCATCTTCATTGCTATGATAATTCATCTTGTTGATGGGAAGCTTTCCAGCAGAGTGGAAATCATCTATCAGACAGATGACAAGCTATTGAACCTCAGCAGATTACAAGGTTACAACAACATCTGTTATAGAACTGCAGTATGCTGATGACAACGTCATATGTGCGCATTCAGAAGAAGATCTACAAGCCACTTTAAACACCTTTGCAGAAGCATACGAGAAGCTCGGCCTCTAAAATCAGGACAGTAAACAAAGAGAAACACTCAGAAAACAGGGGAATTCCAGACAGCAAAACTCCCAGCACAGGATTCCTCCAGGCAACAAAGCGCAGGCTACCTCTGTGCAGATACCCTCACTGATTGACTTTGCAGCTGCAAGGCTACTCAATGCAGATATCCTCACTGATTGACTTTGCAACTGCAAGGCTACTCAATGCAGATAACCTCACTGATTGACTTTGCAACTGCAAGGCTACTCAATGCAGATAACCTCACTGACTGACTTTGCAGCTGCAAGGCGACTCAATGCAGATAACCTCACTGATTGACTTTGCAGCTGCAAGGCTACTCAATGCAGATATCCTCACTGATTGACTTTGCAACTGCAAGGCTACTCAATGCAGATAAGCTCACTGATTGACTTTGCAGTTGCAAGGCTACTCAATGCAGATATCCTCACTGATTGACTTTGCAGCTGCAAGGCTACTCAATGCAGATATCCTCACTGATTGGCTTTGCAGCTGCAGGGCTGCTCAATGCAGATAACCTCACTGACTGACTTTGCAGCTGCAAGGCTACTCAATGCAGATAACCTCACTGATTGACTTTGCAGCTGCAAGGCTACTCAATGCAGATAACCTCACTGACTGACTTTGCAGCTGCAAGGCTACTCAATGCAGATAACCTCACTGACTGACTTTGCAGCTGCAAGGCTACTCAATGCAGATAACCTCACTGACTGACTTTGCAGCTGCAAGGCTACTCAATGCAGATAACCTCACTGATTGACTTTGCAGCTGCAAGGCTACTCAAGGCTAATCAAGCACACCCTTATGGCATTTGTAGATACCCCAGGAAAGGCAAGAGATCTTGCTAAACTACAAATCTCATAGTATTGAGCCAGGGTAGTTCAAGAAGCGTCAAATGGCATGTGTAGATACACCAGAGGTCTTGTCAAACTACAAATCCCATAGCACTGAACCATGACACTTGAGAGAGGGGTCAAGCCGAATTGATTCGACAGTGTAGCTGCACCCCTACGACATCTATGGATGTACTTGGAAAGACAAGAGCTCTTGCTAAACTACAAATCCCAGGCTCCTATTGCATTGAGTCAAGGTAGTTAGTTAAGTAGTGCCAAGAGTTCTCTCTCCCACCCTGGACATTATTCCACAGGTATGTATGAATGTATGCATATATACATATATACACATATATGTATGTGTATACACACACACACACACATATATGTATATATGTGTGTATATATATGCATACATATATATACACACACTCCACTTGCCTCTTCCAACAGAATCTCTGAAGATGTCATTAGCCACAGATGCAGGGGAAATGTCAGGAGAGAATGCTACCAAAACATTCACAGCACAGATGCAGGGGAAATGTCAGGAGAGAATGCTACCAAAAAATTCACAGCAACCCAGTGGTTCTGGCCATGAAAGCCTTCAGCATAGGATGAATTTAGTTTGACCCCATTTGAACTGCCATGGCTCAAAGCACCGGATTCCTAGGAGTTGTAGTTTTGCAAGGACTTTCGCCTTCTTTGCCAAAGAGTGCAAACTGCAACTCCTAGGACTCTCAGAAACACATAGTATGAATATAGCTAGACTCCATTTGAACTGCCATGGCTCAAAGCACCGGATTCCTTGGAGTTGTAGTTTTGCAAGGACTTTCACCTTCTCTGCCAAAGAGTGCAAACTGCAACTCCTATGACCTCATCAATGGCTCAATGCAAAGGGAGTTGTAGTTTGAAAAGACCTCTTGCCATCCCTGGTGTATTTACACATGCCATTTGACACTACTTGAACTGCCCTGGCTCAATACTATGGGATTTGTAGTCTGATTCTGCAGTGGGTTGTTGTAGGTTTTTCGGCCTCCATGGCCATGTTCTAGAAGCATTCTCTCCTGATGTTTCGCCTGCATCTATGGCTAAAGGCATCCTCAGAGGTTGTGAGGTCTACAGTGTCAATGCACCCTTTGGGTTGTTGTAGGTTTTTTGGCCTCCATGGCCATGTTCTAGAAGCATTCTCTCCTGACGTTTCGCCTCCATCTATGGCTAAAGGCATCCTCAGAGGTTGTGAGGTCTATAGTGTCAATGCACCCTTTGGGTTGTTGTAGGTTTTTCCGGGCTATATGGCCATGTTCTAGAAGCATTCTCTCCTGACGTTTCGCCTGCATCTATGGCTAAAGGCATCCTCAGAGGTTGTGAGGTCTACAGTGTCAATGCACCCTTTGGGTTGTTGTAGGTTTTTCCAGGCTCTATGGCCATGTTCTAGAGGCATTTTCTCCTGACGTTTCGCCTGCATCTGTGGCAGAGGTAGTGAAGTCTGTTGGAACTAGGAGAATGCACCCTTTGTTTACTCCCGGAGCCTGTTTTGGGGTCCCGAAGGCCAGAGCATCATCGGTGACGCCACCGAAAAAATGCAAAGGCTTTTGGAGTCCCACATCCACGCATACATGCATGTTCTTGGCAATTTCCTGTGCGCATGAACAAGGGCTTCCTTTTGAGCTGAGGGAGGAAGTCAACACACTTGGTGGGGTTTGGAGAGTCCCTCCCCTCCGCTTCCCCAATCTGGACGTTATGCAACCGGCCCAAAGGAGAAGTGGCTCCGGATTCGGCGAGGAACTGAAACAAGCCATTTCCCATCTCAAAAGCAAAGTTGTTTCGCTTCCCAGAATGATGCGCCGGCGGCATCATAGACACTTGCCACACTGGACATGGTTTTTTTTCCCTCCCCAGAATCCCCCACATGTATAATTCCCAAAAATCCTTCGACCAAGTTCAGTTTGTGGTTTGTACTTGTTTGTTTTGATCCGAAGTCTAGCCTGACCTGAAAGCGGGCCGCTTTATCTTGTTTACATATTGCACCGTTGACCTTCCATTCGGGTTGTTGTAGGTTTTTTTCGGGCTATATGGCCATGTTCTGGAGGCATTCTCTCCTGACGTTTTGCCTGCATCTGTGGCAAGCATCCTCAGGGGTAGCGAGGTCTGTTGGAACTAGGAAAATGGGTTTATATATCTGTGGAATGACCAGGGTGGGACAAAGGACTCTTGTCTGCTGGAGCTAGGTGTGAATGTTTCAGCTGACCACCTTGATTAGCATATAATGGCCTGACAGTGCCTGGAACAAACTTTTGTTGAGAGGTGATTAGATGTCCTTAGCCATAGAAGAGGACCTGATGAACCAACCTGGACACAGCGTATTATTTGAGAACACAGAAATGCTGGACCACTCTCACAACCACCATGTCAGACTACACAGAGAAGCCATTGAAATCCACAAGAAGCATGTGGACAATTTCAACAGAAAGGAAGAAACCATGAAAATGAACAAAATCTGGCTACCAGTATTAAAAAACTCTAAAATTACAACAGCACAACAACAGAGAGGCAACAAACAAGGACATCTAATCACCTCTCAACAAAAGATTGCTCCAGGCACTGCCAGGCCATCAAATGCTAATCAAGGTGGTCAGTTGAAACATTCACACCTAGCTCCAGCAGACAAGAGTCCTTTGTTGGCATTCCAGTTGCTGGTCTATTATTATTATTAGTTGTTGTACTGTAGTTCTATGTGTCCAAAACACCGTAAGGAGTAAATCATGGTTGGACTGCAGCTCCCATCATCCCTGTATTATCTAGGGATGATGGGGTAAAAAGTAGGATAATAATAATAATAATAATAATAATAATAATAGACCAGCAAATGTAATACCCACAAATTGTTGTTGTTGTTCTTGTTGGCATTCCAGCTGCTGGTCTATTATTATTATTATTATTATTATTATTATTATTATTATTATTGTATTGTCAATGGCTGGAATCACTCAGTTCTTGTGGGTTTTTTCGGGCTATATGGCCATGTTCTAGAGGCATTTCTCCTGACGTTTCGCCTGCATCTATGGCAAGCATCCTCAGAGGTAGTGAGGTCTGTTGGAAATAGGAAAATGGGTTTATATATCTGTGGAATGACTGAGGTGGGGCAAAGAGCTGTTCTCTGCTGGAGCTAGGTGTGAATGTTTCAACTGACCACCTTCATTAGCATTTGAAGGCCTGGCTGAGATTGGGAAAATGTTCTGTTGAGAGGTGTTAAGATGTGCCTGGTTGTTTCCTCTCTGCTGTTTTGCTGTTGCAATTTTAGAGTTTTTTAATATTGGTAGCTAGATTTTGTTCATTTTCATGGTCTCCTCCTTTCTGTTGAAATTGTCCACATGCTTGTAGATTTCAATGGCTTTGTGTAGTCTGACATGGTGGTTGTTGGAGTGCATTTCTGTCTTCTCAAATAATACGCTGTGTCCAGGCTGGTTTATCAGGTGCTCTGCTATGGCTGACTTCTCTGAACATTTTCCCAGGCTCAGCCAGGCCTTCAAATGCTAATGAAGGTGATCAGCTGAAACATTCACACCTAGCTCCAGCAGAGAAGAGCTCTTTGTCCCACCCTGGTCATTCCACAGATATATAAACCCATTTTCCTATTTCCAACAGACCTCACTACCTCTGAGGATGCTTGCCATAGATGCAGGCGAAACATCAGGAGAAATGCCTCTAGAACATGGCCATATAGCCCGAAAAAACCCACAAGAACTGAATTATTATTATTATTATTACTAGTTGTACTGTAGTTTTACGTGTCTGAAACACCGTAAGGAGTAAATCATGGTTGGACTGCATTATTGGACTGTATTATCTAGGGATGATGGGGTAAAAAGTAGGATTTTAATAATAACTAGCTGTGCCCTGCCACGCGTTGCTGTGGCCTATAGTAAAACTTATCAAAGTTGAGGTAGATATCTGGACTATTATGTGTGTGCAGCGGCGGGGGAATGATGGAGCCTGGGGTTGTGTGTGTGTGTGTGGCGGCGGGGGGGGGGTGATGGAGCGTGGGGTTGTGTGCGTGTGGTGGCGGGGGGAGTGATGGAGCGTGGGGTTGTGTGTGTGCGTGCGGCAGGGTGTGTGTGTGTGCGGGAAGCGGCTTGGAGTGGGCATGGCTTCTACAGAGGGAACGTTGGCTGGAAGGCTGTGTGCGTGCGCCAGGGAACTTGCGGCTGGGCACCAATGCGCATGCTCAGTTGTTTTGCCATTTTGTGAGTGTGTTGTTGTGTTGTTTTTCATTTTAAGTAGATATGTTTGTACCTTGTGGGTTGTGTTATGGGCATGGGAATTTTGGTTAAGTTTCGTTGGGGGGTTTGTGAGTTTTGTTGCTTTGCCGTTTTGTGAGTGTGTTGTTGTGTTGTTTTTCATTTTAAGTAGATATGTTTGTACCTTGTGTGTTGTGTTATGGGCATGGGAATTTTGGTTAAGTTTCGTTGGGGTTTTTTGAGTTTTGTTGCTTTGCCGTTTTGTGAGTGTGTTGTTGTGTTGTTTTTCATTTTGAGTAGATATGTTTGTACCTTGTGGGTTGTGTTATGGGCATGGGAATTTTGGTTAAGTTTCGTTGGGGGGTTGTGTAGTTTTGCTGTCCGGTTGAACCAACCTAACAGATTTATATATATAGATAATAATAATAATAATAATAATAACCACAACAACAACAGACCAGTAAATGGAATATCTACAAATTGTTGTTGTTGTTGTTGTTGGCATTCCACTTGCCAGTATGTTATTATTATTACTAGTAGTACTGTAACTCTATGTGTCCAAAACACATAGAGTTGGACTTCAGCTCCCATCATCCCTGTATTATCTAGGGATGATGGGAATTGCAGTCCCCCCAAAATTCAGGAGGGCTCTTAATTCCCATTTCCGAAAACGTGTCCCATTTGTTCCGCCCCACCCCAAAAGCCAGATTGAGGTTAAAACGTGGCAAAAAAGCAACATTTGCGGAGCCCAACGAAACCAGACGGTGAATAACACGGGTGGTCACACATGTGTCGGCAACGTCACGCTTACTCACAGCTTTACAGCCGGTAGCCTTGCGCCGCGAGGCCAGGGCCCTGTCAATGTGTAAACCCTGAATAAACAGACCCTCTCCTATCTTTAGAAACATGGCAGACGTTGCAAGGATGGAACTGAGTGTGTCTACACCGTGGAGTTAACACAGTTTGACACCGCTCCAACTTCCACAGCTCCATTCAGTGCAATCCTGGGAGCTGCAATCTGATAAGACCTTTGGCCTTCTCTGCCAAAGAGTGCAGATTTCCATGGTTCCATAGCCTGGAGCCCTGGCAGTTCAAGTGAGGTCAAACTGGATCAATTGCACAGTGTAGATTATTGCCGCTTTGCCGTTGAGCCACGCTGGAATTTCCAGCCACCAATTCAACATGAGGAAATACTTCCCGACTGTAAGAGTGGAATAAACAATCTCAGAGGTTGCTTTGGAGGTCTTTGAACCCAGGTGGGGTGGGCATCTTTTGGGAATGCTTTCGGCCCCCGTCTACATTGCCATATAATGCGGTTCGGCGCTTTATAGGAATCCTAACATATCATGTACACGGTGCATTTGTTTGTGTACCTATGCCAAGGGGTTGGAGAGAGGAATAAATTATCTTCGATGTTGGTGGAATCTCCTCTCTGGAAGTTTTTGAAACAAAACTTGGATGGCCATCTGTTGGGAGGGATCGAATGGTATCCTCTGTCCTGCCTGGCAGGCAGTTGGATTGTGTATCCTTTACAGGTCTCTTCCAACCCTAGTGGACTATAGACTGTGTTGACATCCAATCAGAAGGTTTTGAACCAGAAGCTGGTTGGCCATCTGTCAGGAGGGATCGTATTGTGTTCTCCTGCCTGGCAAGCAATTGGATTAGATAGCCTTTAAGGGTCTCTTCCAACTCTAGTGGAATATATACTGTCTTGACATTCAACTAGGTCTCTTTCTCTTGAAGTTTTGAAGCAGAGGTTGGTTGGCCATCTGTTGGGAGGGATTGGATTGTGCACTGTCTGGCAGGTGGTTGGACTAGGTAGGCTTTAAAGATATCTTCCAACTCTAGTGGAATATATATTGACATCCAATTGGGTCTCCTACTGTTGAGGTTTTGGATCCAGTGGAATCTTCACCTACTGTTGAGGTTTTTAAACAGAGCTTGGATGGCCATCTGTTGGGAGGGATCGGATTGTGTTCCCATGTCTGACAGTTGAACTGGATATCCTTTAAGGGTCTCTTCCAACTCTAGTGGAATATAGACTGTCTTGACATCCAGTTGGGTCTTTTTCTCTTGAAGTTTTGAAGGAGAGGTTGGTTGGCCATCTTTTGGGAGGGATCAGATTGTGTCTTGCCTGGCAAGCAGTTGGACTGGATAGCCTTTAAGGATTTCTTCCAACTCTAGTGGAATATAGACTATTTTGACATCCAGTTAGGTCTTTTTTTTAAAAGCAGAGGTTGGGTGGCCATCTGTCTGGAGGGATCGAATTGTGTCCAGCCTGGCAAGCAATTGGACTGGATATCCTTTAAGGGTTTCTTCCAACTGTAGTGGAATATATACTGTCTTGATATCCAATTGGGTCTTTTTCTCTTGAAGTTTTGAGGCAGAGGTTGGTTGGCTATCTGCTGGGAGGGATCGGATTGTGCCATCTGTCAGGAGGGATCGAATTGTGTCTTGGCTGGCAAGCAATTGGACTGGATAGACTTTAAGGGACTCTTCCAACTCTAGTGGAATATAGACTGTCTTAACATCCAGTTGGGTCTTTTTCTCTTGACGTTTTGAAGCAGATGTTGGTTGGCCATCTGTCAGGAGGGATTGGATTGTGTCTTTCCTGGCAAGCAATTGGACTGGATAGCCTTTAAGGGTGTCTTCCAACTCTTGTGGAATACAGACTGTCTTAACTAGACTGGGCCTCTTTCTCTGAAGGTTTTTAAGCGGCGGCTGATTTGCCGTCTGTTGGGAGGGATCGGATTGTGTCCTGCCTGGAAAGCAATTGGACTGGATAGTGTTTAAGGATCTCTTCCAACTCTAGTGGGATATAGACTCTTGGCCTCCACTTTTCTGGAAGTTTTTAAGCGGAGGTTGGTTGGCCATCTGTTGGGAGGGATCGGATTGTGTCTTGCCTGGCAGGCAGTTGGACTGGATAGCCTTTAAGGGTTTCTTCCAACTCTAGTGGAATATAGACTCTTGACCTCCACTTCTCTGGAGGTTTTTAAGCGGAGGCTGGTTGGGTGTCTGTCGGGAGGGATTGAATTGTGTCTTGGCTGGCAAGCAATTGGAATGGATAGCCTTTAAGGGTCTCTTCCAACTCTAGTGGAATATAGGCTATCTTGACATCCAGTTGGGTCTTTTTCTCTTGAAGTTTTGAAGCAGAGGTTGGTTGGCCATCTGTCAGGAGGGATCAGATTGTGTCTTGCCTGTCAAGCAACTGGACTGGTTGGCCATCTGTTGGGAGGGATCGGATTGTGTCTTGCCTGGCAAGCAATTGGACTGGATAGCCTTTAAGGGTCTGTGTTCCCATGTCTGACAGTTGAACTGGATATCCTTTAAGGGTCTCTTCCAACTCTAGTAGAATATAGACTACCTTTACATCCAGTTGAGTCTTCTTATCTGGAGGTTTTTAAGCAGAGGCTGGTTGGGCATCTGTCAGGAGGGATCGGATTGTGTCTTCCTCCCCAGGAGAATGGGCTTGGGCCTTGGGATCTTTTCCATCTCCAGGATTCGATGATTAATCCAGCCTCCCTTTGCCAAACCCAGGCACAAATGCGTGTCCAGATGGAAAGCAGCATCTGGGGATTTTCCTCTTCTGGCGCATCCAGATGTGTTCTGCCAAAACGCAGCCGGGCTGGCAATCCCCTTCCAAAGATCCCCACGCCTTTGACCCCACCAGGCCGGGATTGGCCTCTGCCTCTCGCTGCAGAAAATCAGGGTATTTCCAGCTGCCTCTCCTTCTCCTTCTCCTTCTGCATTGGCGTGCCAGGGGTTTCCCCAGCGCATGAAAACAACTCCTTTCTGCGCTGCTTAGAAACCCACGCTCCACCTTCTCCTCCCTGGCATGGCTTCCTGGCAATGGATCCGAGTCTCAGCCTGGATGAAGAGGAGAACGAACCAGTTTGGTATCTCTTTGCGCCGGGAAATGATCAGGAGTGGGACTGGAGTGGAGGTGGAAACCTCTCCCCTTTCGATTGGGTTTCCAATGCTCCAATGCTTCCCAGAAATCACTTTTTTGCGGCCTTCCTTTGGAGAAAGAGATTCAGATCAGCCCAAGTTTTGAAAAGATGGATCCTTCTTCCTTTGGACATAATAATAATAATAATAATAATAATAATAATAATAATAATAATAATCAGCTCTGGCACAAGCCAGTCAAGGTGGTCCCAGTGGTGATCGGCACACTGGGTGCAGTGCCTAAAGACCTTGGCCTGCACTTAAACAGAATCGGCACTGACAAAATTACCATCTTCCACCTGCAAAAGTCCACCCTGCTTGGATCTGCACGCATTATTCGCCAATACATCACACAATCCTCGACACTTGGGAAGGGTCTGACGTGTGATCCAATACAACACCCAGCAGAGTGTCTGCTGTGGACTTATCTTGTGTTTCTAATAATAATAATAATAATAATAATAATAATAATAATAATAAGCATTATTATTATACAATAGTAAAGGTAAAGGTTTTCCCCTGACGTTAAATCCAGTCGTGACCGACTCTGGGAGTTGGTGCTCATCTCCATTTCTAAGCCGAAGAGCCAGCGTTGTTCATAGACATCTCCAAGGTCATGTGGCAGGCATGATTGCATGGAGTGCCATTACCTTTCCACCGGAGCGATACCTATTGATCTACTCACATTTGCATGTTTTCGAACTGCTAGGTTGGCAGAAGCTGAGGCTGACAAAGGAAGCTCACCTCGCTCCCCGGATTTGAACCTGCAACCTTTCGGTCAACAAGCTCAGCAGCTCAGCAGGGCCTGATTCTGGCAGCCCAAGAACAAGCCATTAGAACCAATGCCATCCAAGCCAGAATTGAAAAGTTGAGGACAGATCCCAAGTGTAGACTCTGCAAGGAAGCTGATGAAATGATGGATCCCATCCTCAGCTGCTGCAAGAAGATCGTGCAGAGTGCAGACAGACTACAAGCAGAGGCACAACGCCATTGCTCAGATTGAACTTGTGCCACAAACACCATCTGCCTGCGACAAAGAACTGGTGGGACCACAAGCCTGAAAAAGTTACAGAAAATGACCACGTCAAGCTACTCTGGGACTTCCGGATTCAGACAGACAGAGTTTTGGAGCACAATACTCCTGACCTCATGATTGTGGAAAAAAACAAATATGGATCGTCAATGTTGCAATCCCAGGCGACAGCAGGATTGAAGAGAAACAACTGGAAAAGCTGACACAATACAAGGATTTATAGATCGAACTGCAAAGACTGTGGCACAAGCCAGTCAAGGGGGTCCCAGTGGTGATCGGCACACTGGGTGCAGTGCCTAAAGACCTTGGCCTGTACTTAAACAGAATCGGCGCTGACAAAATTATCATCTTCCACCTGCAAAAGGCCACCCTGTTTGGATCTGCACACGTTATTTGCCGATACATCACACAGTCCTAGCCACTTGGGAAGTGTCCGACGTGTGATCCAATTCAACAGCCAGCAGAGTGTCTGCTGTGGACTCATCTTGTTGTGTTTCAAATAATAATAATAATAATAATAATAATAATAATAATAATAATGTGTTGGATTACAATGCTGAAGACTAGGGTTCGAATCCCTGCTCAGCCATGGTGACCAAGGGCCAGTCACACCCTCTCAGCCTCAGAGGAAAGCAACGTCAAATGCCTCCTGCAAGAATCTTGCGGAGAAAACCCCACAATAGGTTTGTTACAGAGTCAACACAAGCCTGTAGCAACAGTGACTGTAGTCATATATTTTGTAAAAATCCTGAAAAAAATCTAGATTGTGTGTTGACGTCTTCGGTTGCCTTCTATGTACCGGCATCGTGCTTCGTTTTTGATCTTTGGTTGCAGATAAGAAGCTGGTTTGACCGCGTGGCAATACACTGTCAATTATTAATTTATAGGATAATTTTCTCATTAAGTGCCGAGGAACAGGCTGAGATAATCCTTCCAAAGAGGGAGGAATTGGGGTGCATTGACACTGAAATACAACACTGCCTGAACTCTATGAGTGCAGCATTTTTCCAAATGAAGCAGAGAGTGTTTGAGGACCGGGACATCCGTAGGGAGACCAAGGGGTTTGTTTACAAAGCTATTGTCCTCCCAACCCTGCTATATGCCTGCGAAACGTGGACTGTCTACAGATGTCACATGCAACTCCTAGAACGATTCCATCAGCACTGCCTCTGGAAAATCCTGCAAATCTCTTGGGAAGAAGACAGGCGGACACATGTCAGTGTGCTGGAAGAAGCAAAGACCACCAGCATTGAAGTGATGCTCCTCTGCCATCAACTCCACTGGTCCAGATGCTTGACCACCATCTCCCAAACCAGTTGCTCTACTCCAAACTCAAGAACGGGAAACAGAATGTTGGAGGACAGGAAAAGAGATTTAAAGATGAGCTCAAAGCCAACTTTAAAAACTCTGGCATAGACACTGAGAACTGGGAAGCCCTGGCCCTTAAGCGCTCCAGCTGGAGGTCAGCTGTGGCCAGCAGTGCTGTAGAATTTGAAGAAGCACAAATGGAGGGCGAAAGAGAGAAATGTGCCAAGAGGAGGGTGCATCAAGCCAACCCCGACTGGGACCACCTTTCTACCTGGAAACCAATGCTCTCACTGCGGGAGAAGATGACATCAAGAATAGGGCTCCACAGCCACCTACGGACCCACCGCCAGTACACTAATCTTGGAAGGCAAACCTACTCAGACAACGAGGGATGGCCTAAGTAAGTAAGGGCCAACTTTGGCTCTCCAGGTGTTTTGGACTGCTGCTCTCACAATTCCTAACAACAGGTAGTTGCAGTCCAAAACACCTGGATGGCCAAAGTTGGCCCATGCCTGTGCCACTTTAGAAGCTGTCATTTTAGGGATCCCATAGCGTTGAGCCGTGGCAGTTAAAGCGGTGTCAAACTGCACTCCTTCTACAGTGTGGATGTGCCCCAGGTGCTTATGTCTCTGTCTGGTTCCAGCAGTGACTCACTCCTATTTCTAGGGCATCAGGGGTCAATGGCAATCGGAGAAGAGAAGTGAATCTCTCTGCCGTGGTTTGTGATGACTGCAAAGCGCAGAGGGGAAATAGGGATTTGCCCACGCAGCCCTCGCATTATGTCCTTGACTGTCGTGGGAGCGCAGATGGACTCACATCCTGATTTCGTTAGGACTGAGGAACATCTCCTTTTCGCTATGGGTTCCTGCCCACCTCATTCTGAGCGGCACGGAAATAATCCATTGCTCGAAGCATGAATCCAAATCCTGAGATTCTGCCAGATTACAGGCCGCCCCCAAGTTACGAACAAGATTCCACATAAACATTAGGAACCTTAGGAAGAGATTCCACGTAAACATTAGGAACATTAGGAAAAGATTCCATGTAAACATTAGGAAGAGATTCCACATAAACATTAGGAACATTAGGAAGAGATTCCATGTAAACATTAGGAAGAGATTCCACGTAAACATTAGGAATATTAGGAAGAGATTCCACGTAAACATTAGGAACATTAGGAAGAGATTCCATGTAAACATTAGGAATATTAGGAAGAGATTCCACATAAACATTAGGAAGGGATTCCATGTAAACATTAGGAACATTAGGAAGAGATTCCACGTAAACATTAGGAATATTAGGAAGAGATTCCACGTAAACATTAGGAATATTAGGAAGAGATTCCACGTAAACATTAGGAATATTAGGAAGAGATTCCACGTAAACATTAGGAAGAGATTCCACGTAAACATTAGGAACATTAGGAAGAGATTCCACGCAAACAATAGAAACATTGGGAAGAGATTCCATGTAAACATAAGGAATATTAGGAAGAGATTCCACGTAAACATTAGGAAGAGATTCCACATAAACATTAGGAATATTAGGAAGCGAATCCACGTAAAAATTAGGAATATTAAGAAGCAATTCCACGTAAACATTAGGAATATTAGGAAGAGATTCCACATAAACATTAGGAAGAGATTCCACGTAAAAATTAGGATCCTTAGGAAGAGATTCCACGCAAACAATAGAAACATTGGGAAGAGATTCCATGTAAACATTAGGAAGAGATTCCATGTAAACATTAGGAATATTAGGAAGAGATTCCATGTAAACATTAGGAACGTTAGGAAGAGATTCCATGTAAACATGAGAAACATTAGGAAGAGATTCCATGTAAACATTAGGAAATTAGGAAGAGATTCCACATATACATTAGGAAGAACTTCCTGACTGTAAGAGCTGTTCGGCATTAAAATACATGTGGTGGCATTTCCTTCTCTGGAAGACGGCCATCTGTCAGGAGTGCCCAGATTGTGTCTTTCTGAATGCGGTTGAACCGGATGGCCCTTGGAGTGTCTTCCAGCTGTATGATTCTGCAATACTGTGATGCTATGAACCTCAAAGAGGACTAGACGTGTGAGCAAGAGTTAGCAAGCGACTTGCACCCCCAGAATCCCAAATGACAGACCGACAGATAATCTGGAGGACAAGTCAGTGGGTTCATGTTCCCAGGACGCATTCCGTGGTTTGGGATATTTCCAGGATTGTCGTCTTTCCATGGGAAAGATTTCCTAGGCCCATATGGGATTGAAGACGTGGGAGCCGTGCCATTTGGTTGCAGTGCTTCGACGGGCTGAGAGCTGAGCCACTTTCCACGTAATCCACGTTCGCTCTTCCTCCCAGATCTTGGAAAACCAGTCCAGACTGGGCCCACCTCCCTTTTGCGACAGGGCGCTTCCCATAACCTTATAACCCAAAGCAGGTAAGGCGGACTGACCTGGCTTTGGCGTGACTAGGTGCCAATCGCCCCGTGGCAAAGACAACCTGTCCCATTTACGGCGGTGCCAGACTCGAAGGACCAGATTCCTTGTGCCGTCTCCTCCTTCCATTTTGCATCACGTACATACAGGCAAGTGGACCAGAGGCTGTGGGTTGCGAGGGGAAAACCCTTACGGAGCCTCCTCTCTCTGTCTGTGGGTGCAAATATGCATTTCCAAGCAAAGCCGACGCTTCTTGCAACCCAGATTTCAAAGCCGGAATGACTAGAAACCAAACCCAGGAGGAAAGGTTGAAGCCGTAACAACAACAACAACAACAACAACAACCATTTTAATCCCCCTCAAAGATTTATAATTCACCAAGGGCTCAGAAATAAATATATTTCTTGTCAGAATCTGTGTAGGGAAATTTTGGAAGATGAATTTTGGAATTTTGGTTGACTCTCCACAAAAGTCAATATTGACACTGAAGTACAATACCGCCCGAGCTCTGCGAGTGCAGCATTTTTCCGAATGAAGCAGAGAGTGTTTGAGGACCGAGACATCCGTAGGAAAACCCTTACGGAGCTTCCTCTCTCTGTCTGTGGGTGCAAATATCATCATCATCATCATCATCATCATCATCATCATTTAACTACTTATTAATCGCCCTCCATCCAAGATGCTCCAGGTGATTTACAAGCTAAAATGGTAAAGGATAAAAATATGTATTGTCGAAGGCTTTCATGGCTGGAATCACTAGGTTCTTGTGGGTTTTTTCGGGCTAAAGGGCCATGTTCTAGAGGCATTTCTCCTGACGTTTCGCCTGCATCTACGGCAAGCATCCTCAGAGGTAGTGAGGAGGATGCTTGCCATAGATGCAGGCAAAACGTCAGGAGAAATGCCTCTAGAACATGGCCCTATAGCCCGAAAAACCCACAAGAACCTAGTGATAAAAATATGCATTTCCAAGCAAACCCAACGCTTCTTGCAACTGAGATTTGAAAGCTGGAATATCTAGAAACCAAACCCAGGAGGAAAGGTTGAAGATGTTATTGAGCCGTAACAACAACAACAACAACAACAACAACAACAACAACAACCCCCCCCCCCAAGATTTATAATTCACCAAGGGCTCAGAAATAAATATATTTATTGTCAGAATTTGTGTAGGGAAATTTTGGAATTTTGGTTGACTCTCCACAAAAGTCAACATTGACACTGAAATACAACACTGCCTGAGCTCTGCGAGTGCAGTATTTTTCCGAATGAAGCAGAGAGTGTTTGAGGACCAGGACATCCATAGGGAAACCAAGGTGCTTGTTTATAAAGCTACTAGCCATCCCCTGCAACGTGTTGCTGTGGCCCAGTCTGTATATATGTGTTTTGTGTCTGTATATATATGTATATATGTGGTTTAGTGCAAGTTTTGTAATGTATTTTTTTTATTTTTTGGCTTTTAAAGTCTGTTCTGCTGTGGTTTTTTGTGTTTTTATGAGTGATTGTTACTTGTTGGCCTCATAGGTGTATTGTGTCCGAATTTGGTGTCAATTTGTCCAGTGGTTTATGAGTTATGTTAATCCCACAAACGAACATTACATTTTTATTTATATAGGTTGTCCTCCCAACCCATCTATATACCTGTGAAATGTGGACTGTCTACAGATGTCACATGCAACTCCTAGAACGATTCCATCAGCACTGCCTCCAAAAAATCCTGCAAATCTCTTGAGAAGACAAGCAGACAAATGTCAGCGTGCTGGAAAAGGAAAAACCACCAGCACTCAAGCGATGGTCCTCCGCCATCAATTCCGCTGGACCGGCCACTTTGTCCGGATGCCCAACCATCGTCTCCCAAAGCAGTTGCTCTACTCTGAACTCAAAAATGGAAAACAGAATGTTGGTGGACAAGAAAAGAGAATTAAAGATGGGCTCAAAGCCAACCTTAAAAACTGTGCTGCAGAGACCAAGAGAGAACTGGGAAGCCTTGGACCTTGAGCACTCTTGCTGGAGGTCAGCTGTGACCAGCAGTGCTGTGGAATTTGAAGAAGCATGAATGGAGAGTGAAAGGGAGAAACGTGCCAAGAGGAAGGCACATCAAGCCAACTCTGACCGGGACCGCCTTCCATCTGGAAACCAATGTCCTCACTGCAGGAGAATACACGGGTCAAGACTAGGGCTCCATGGCCATCTCTGGAACTCACCGCCAAGACACCACTGGAAGACAATCATCCTCGAGCTATGAGGAATCGCCTAAGTAAGTAAGTTAGTAAGTAAGTAAGTAAGGGGAATTTATAAATAATACATATTATTCCAGAAGGAAGAACATAAACACAATGTAATAGGAAGGAAGAATGGAATGGTATGGGAATGTCTCCAATCCAAGGGATGGGAAGTCACTAAATTGGGAGGAAGGAGAAGTGGAGAATATATAACCAAACACAAACATTGTATAGATGGGTTGCTGTGAGATTTCCAGGCTGTCTGGCCATGTTCCAGAAGCATTCTCTCCTGACGTTTTGCCCACATCTATGGCAGGAGTTGTGAGGTCTGTTGGAAACTAAGCAAGTGGGGTTTATACATCTGTGGAATGTCGAGTTTGGGAGACATAACTCTTGTCTGCTTGAGCAAGTGTGAATGTTGCCATTGGCCACTTTGATTACCATTGAATGGCCTTGCAGCTTCAAAGCCTGGCTGGTTGCTGCCTGGGAGAGTTTGTTCATGAAAATAAACAAAAATCTGGCTAACAGTATTTTTTTTTAAAAAAACTCTAAAATCAGGACAGTAAATAAAGAGCAATACTCAAAAAACATGAAACAATCAAGGCCAGCTAACACCTCCCAACAAAGAATTCCCCCCCCCCAGGAAGGAAGCAGCCAAGCTTTGAAGCTGCAAGGCCGTTTAGTGCTAATCAATGTGGCCAATTCCAACATCCAAGCAGACAAGAGTTCTTTCTCCCACCCTGGACATTATTCCACAGGTATACAAACCCCACTTGCCTAGTTTCCAACAGACCTCACAACCTCCAAGGATGGCTGCCATGGATGTGGGCGAAACGTCAGGAGAGAATGCTTCTGGAACACAGCCAGACAGCCAGGAAAACTCACAGCAACCCAGCTACACAGCAACACAGCAAACTCACAGCATCTATATTTCATGACTTCCAATATAACTTTGATATTTTGTATACTGTATCTATTGCATAAATCTGAAATGGATAAACTGTTTTGGAAACTGTATCGAGACGGACAGCTCTCAGTGACCCTGCAAAGTGAGAAAACAATTCCCTGAGAACAGGAAGGTCAAGCAAACCCCTCTGGGCCTTTTTCCAAGCCAAAGCAATTAACCAGGCCCATTGTTCATGCATATTATGCAGAGATAGGTGTTTTCCTGCTCACCCAAATAAACCCAACCTGTTTGTCCAGTTGAAGGGTTTACTTGAAGCTGAGAGATTGCCACCTACAAAAACTGGGGCTTATGATGTGCATGTGTCAAACCTCTTTGTTGACAGCCAAGCCTTGGAATATCCAAGTAACATCTTATAGAATCATAAGAGATCCCGTGGGCTATCTAGTCCACCACCCCTTTTGTGTCAAGAGCAACGTTTCTCAATCTGGGGGTCGCGGCCCCTGAGGGGGTCGTGAGTGGGTGTCACAGGGGTCACCAAAGACTATCAGAAAACACAGTATTTTCTGTTGGTCATGGGGATTCTGTGTGGGAAGCTTGGCCCAATTCTATTGTTGGTGGGGTTCAGGATGCTTTTTGACTCTAGGTGAACTATACATCCCAGCAACCACAACTCCCAGAGGGCAAGCTCTATTTTCCCCAGATTCCATCTGTGTTCATATTTGGGCATATGGAATATTCATGCCAAGTTTGAGTCCATGGTGCTCTCTGGATGTCGATGAACTACAACTCCCAAACTCAAGGTCAATGTCCACCAAACCCTTCCAGTATTTTCTGTTGGTCATGGAAGGTCTGTGTGCCAAGTTTGGTCAATGTTTGAGTCCACAGTGCTCTCTGGGTGTCGATGAACTACAACTCCCAAACTCAAGGTCAATGTCCACCAAACCCTTCCAGTATTTTCTGTTGGTCATGGGAGGTCTGTGTGCCAAGTTTGGTCAATGTCTGAGTCCACAGTGCTCTCTGGATGTCGATGAACTACAACTCCCAAACTCAAGGTCAACGTCCACCAAACCCTTCCAGTATTTTCTGTTGGTCATGGGAGGTCTGTGTGCCAAGTTTGGTCAATGTTTGAGTCCACAGTGCTCTCTGAATGTCAACAAACTACAACTCCCAAACTCAAGGTCAACGTCCACCAAACCCTTCCAGTATTTTCTGTTGGTCATGGGAAGTCTGTGTGCCAAGTTTGGCCAATGTTTGAGTCCACAGTGCTCTCTGGATGTCGATGAACTACAACTCCCAAACTCAAGGTCAATGCCCACCAAACCCTTCCAGTATTTTCTGTTGGTCATGGGACGTCTGCGTGCCAAGTTTGGTTCAATTCCATCCTTGGTGGAGTTCAGAATGCTCCTTGATTGTAGGTGAACTATAAATCCCAGCCACTACAACTCCCAAATGACAACATCAACCTCCCCCAACCCCACCAGTATTCAAATTTGGGCATATCAGGTATTTGTGCCAAATTTGGTCCAGTGAATGAAAATACATCCTGCATATCAGATATTTGCATTCATAACAGTAGCAAAATTACAGTTCTGAAGTAGCAATGAAAATAATGTTATGGTTGGGGGTCACCACAACATGAGGAACTGTATTAAGGGGTCGCAAGCATGTGGAAGGTTGAGAACCACTGGTCAAGAGCAACTTGAGAAACTGCAAGTCACTTCTGGTGTAGGAGAACTGCCTGTCTGCAAGGATGTTGCCCAGGGGATGTTTTACCATCCTGTGGGAGACTTCTCTCATGTCCCTGATATTGAGCTAGAATTTGGAGGCTCCTGGCCAGGAGAGAGGAGCCCTCAGACCCACCAACGAGAGTCCAGTACTCTAGCGAGCGAAAGAATTTTCCCTGATTTTTCCCAATAAATCTCACCAAAGTTGAAGAAAAGCCACCGAGTTGGATTTATTTCATTCAGCTGGTACGGATGTCAAACTGCGATAGTTCGTCAGGAGAGACATACATTCAATACATTGCAGTACATTTTTATAGAAAAACAGAGCTGTCAAAGTTCAAATTTCCCGCCCCCCGCCCCTTTGCCAGCATCCTCCTGATTGGCTGTCATCATCAGCTGGAGGGGAGGCGCGGCCGGCTTAGCCGTATCTCAGCCAATCAGAGAGCTAGCGCCGCTTCGGGTTCTTGTCCAATGAGAGCGGAGGAGGCGATCCAGAAGAAAAACAATGAACCAAGGGTCAAGATGAGTGGATTAAGATGACTCAATGTGTGTCCTGACGGCCAGCAATTAATCACACTACTCCTAACTTGTTTTCCTCATCAACAGAAGCTGGATGGCCATCTGTCGGGAGGGCTCATTGTGTATTCCTGCATTACAAGGGGTTGGACTAACTGACCCTTTAGGGGGTCTTTTCCAACTCTCAGAGTTCATGATATTTGGAAGCTGGTAGATAAAAGAGGAGTTCTGTGTGGACAGAAAGCTGTTACCCCTCCCAACTTGGTTCCTCTCCATTTCTCTTCCTGAAGTCAATGTCCGCCTTCTTGCGCCTTTCTGTTGATGTCTCTGGGCCTCTTCTCCCTCCCCAAAAGCCCAGTGGAGCCGACCTGGCAGGTAAACAACAGCTCACCTGAGCCTCTGCACACAATGAGCTCACTGTTTGCCTTTGGCCCGGCAAATCCCTGAGCAGATAAGGAAGGCTTGACCTGCTCCTGGCAACAACCGGCTTGAAGCCTTCAGCATGACTTGACTTTGGAAACTACAAATCCCAAAGAAGGCCAACGACCTTCTGAAACTACAAATCCCAGGTCCCATAGCCTTGATCTGTTGCAATTAGGTCCTAGAATGCACCTACACTCTTGCTTTAATGCGGTTTGATACCACTTTCACTGCTTGCGGCTCAACGCTATGGAACACTTAGGAGTTGTACTTCACACTCTTTGGCCAAAGAAGGCTAATGACCTTGTGAAACTACAAATCCCTCCTGACCTACTGCAGTTAGGCCCTAGAATGCACCTACACTCTTGCTTTAATGTGGTTTGATACCACTTTCACTGCTTGCGGCTCAATGCTATGCAACTCTTGGGAGTTGTACTTCACAGTCTTTGGCCAAAGAAGGCCAATGACCTTGTGAAACTACAAATCCTGCCTGACCTGTTGCAGTTAGGCCCTGGAATACACCTACACTCTTACTTTAATGCGGTTTGACACCACTTCCACTGCTTGCGGCTCAACGCTATGCAACTATTGGGAGTTGTACTTCACAGTCTTTGGTCAAAGAAGGCCAATGACCTTGTGAAACTACAAATCCCACCTGACCTGTTGCAGTTAGGCCCTAGAATGCACCTACACTCTTGCTTTAATGCGGTTTGGCACCACTTTCAGTGCTTGCGGCTCAATGCTACGCAACTCTTGGGAATTGTACTTCACACTCTTTGGCCAAAGAAAGCCAATGACCTTGTGAAACTACAAATCCCGCCTGACCTGTTGCAGTTAGGCCCTGGAATGCACCTACACTCTTGCTTTAATGCGGTTTGATACTACTTTCACTGCTTGTGGCTCAACGCTATGCAACTCATGGGAGTTGTACTTCCAAAGAAGGCCAACGACCTTGTGAAACTACAAATCCCGCCTGACCTGTTGCAGTTAGGCCCTAGAATGGCCTAGTCTGGGTGGGATGTACACTGTTATAAAACCCAGTTCAAAGCAGATAATCTGGATTGTATTTGGCAATTCTATTGTTGGTGGGGTTCAGGATGCTTTTTGACTCTAGTTGAACTATACATCCCAGCAACCACAACTCCCAGCAACCACAACAATCCAGTTCAAAGCAGATAATCTGGATTGTATTTGGCCATTCTATTGTTGGTGGGGTTCAGGATGCTTTTTGGCTCTAGTTGAACTATACATCCCAGCAACCACAACTCCCAGCAACCACAACAATCCAGTTCAAAGCAGATAATCTGGATTGTATTTGGCAATTCTATTGTTGGTGGGGTTCAGGATGCTTTTTGGCTCTAGTTGAACTATACATCTCAGCAACCACAACTCCCAGCAACCACAACAATCCAGTTCAAAGCAGATAATCTGGATTGTATTTGGCAATTCTATTGTTGGTGGGGTTCAGGATGCTTTTTGGCTCTAGTTGAACTATACATCTCAGCAACCACAACTCCCAGCAACCACAACAATCCAGTTCAAAGCAGATAATCTGGATTGTATTTGGCAATTCTATTGTTGGTGGGGTTCAGGATGCTTTTTGACTCTAGTTGAACTATACATCCCAGCAACCACAACTCCCAGAGTGCAAGCTCTATTTTCCCCAGATTCGTGCCAAGTTTGGTCAATGTTTGAGTCCACAGTGCTCTCTGGAAGGGGCCAAAGTGGGATCGAACGGCATTCTGATGTCACCCCGGACCGTGACTTTGCAGAGCGATGGCTCTTCAGCACTGAGTTTCTGAGGCAATACGGGCAAGTGTTTGCAAACATGTGCGGGTGCGCATGAGCATGACTGTGTGTTTGCCTTCTCTGGCAGAGAAATGGGGGGAGAGGTTAGCAAGAGCGTGATGTCAGCCCTTGGGCTCCGCTGGATGTGTGTGTGTGTACCTTGGCAGCGGCTCTAAGGGCAGGTTGTTATGAAACCCAGTGGGCGCCCGGCCTCTTTCCCGGAACCAGACCTGCCGCTCTCCCACCTGTCTGTACTGGACAGAAATACCCCTTCTGACCCTTTCCCCCATTCCTGCCCCTCCTCCACCGCCTCCGGGCTTTTTAAAAATACGCATCATTGCTTCCTCTTTCTTCGGAGAAATAATAATAATGCTAAAGATACCAAAGAACTGGGAAAAGTCCCTCTTTGGGGCCAAACTGAGGCCCCTTCTGAAGTTGAACATGACCCCCCCCCCCATAAGAGATAGTAACTTATAGTTTTGCTAAGGGCAAGGACACCAGGCTGGATAATAAGGGTTAAGCCTTGGTCAATTTGGCGTGTATCTCAGTTCTTGTGGGTTTTTTTCGGGCTATATGGCCATGTTCTAGAGGCATTTCTCCTGACGTTTCGCCTGCATCTATGGCAAGCATCCTCAGAGGTCTTGCCATAGATGCAGGTGAAACGTCAGGAGAAATGCCTCTAGAACATGGCCATATAGCCCGAAAAAACCCACAAGAACTGAGTGATTCCGGCCATGAAAGCCTTCGACAATACATTGGCGTGTATCATTTAATCAAGGCTTTATGCCCTATTCTCATATGTTTATAGCAGAAGGTAACCAATTTATTACTGAAAATCGTGCCACAAAAGTATTTGACTTTTTCCATCTGAGACACACCCGGGCTCCTGATGGCCCCCTGAAGCTGAGCATGACCCCCCCCCCCAACAAGGGATGGTGACTTATAGTTCTGCAAAGGACAAAGGTACCAGTCTGCACAATTGGGGTTAAGTCTTGGTCAATTTGCCAAGGCCTTAACAACAATGAGGACCTCATGAAACTTTGGGAATGGCTAGACCTTGGGGTCTCTGCCTCTCTCTCTCGAGAGCTGTAGTTTTCCAAGGACCATGGGACCGGATTCCATCCCAGCGCTGCAGGGCTTTGCGTCTTGGCCCAGTGGAACTCCATAGACTCCCTTTGGTGGCTTTTTGAATTTTGCTACATTCCTGGACTTCACTCTCTTCAAGGACTCGCTCTCTACCCATGAACTTTCTTCAAGACAACTTATTAATTCATGCTGTGTCCTGATATCGTCTGCTTTTTATAATTGGTATTATTAATCTCTCTCTGGGGTCCTGGATGGGAAGATACCTGCATATGATTTCGCTGTGTATAATTTCTATATGGTTTTTATGTTTCCTTGTATTCCTGACCCTTTGCCTCTTCTCCCTCCAAAGAAATATGTAAGGGAACCCCCTGGCATTCAGAAACAAAGCCATTAGTGATTACTGAAACCTCCCGCCAAAGACACCTTTGCATGGATAAAAGAAGGAGATTCTTATCTCTAGCATCGGAAGATGGCCCTCTAGAGTAAAGTATTGTTTGACAAAAGTTTCTGTAAGATAAAGGGAAATCTTCCCCTCTGCTTTTGTTTACTTAGCATTAACCTCAGGCTGCCATCTTTGTTCTCCTGTCTCACAGCCAGGAAGGACCAGGACACATGTTGACCCTTTGTCTCACAAGAGCACATGGCATTCCTTTGTATATCCTATATCCCAGGATCTGACCACAGGGCCCTTCCAGACAGGCCCTATATCCCAGGATCTGATCCTGAGGCCGAACCCGGAACTCCCTGCCTTCAAGCTAATTTGACGTGCAGCAGGGAGTTCCACAGTTCTCCATTGCCCCGCTTGGGCCAACTGCATGATTGTGGCCACAGCAACAGCTGCAACTCAGAAGCCTTCTCATTCCTTTGGCTTTTCCCCCTTCCTAACATTGTAACTAATCCCCCCAATAAAAAAGTATCAATTAATTGTAACCTTTTTCCTCTCCTCCATGGTGTTACTTTGTGTCCCTTTACTGCCTCAAACCTCTCTTTCCATAAAACTTTCTTCTTCTGGGCTGCAGGTGACTGCCAGCCGAAACGGCGTTCCCTTAAACCACAGATACGGAAACCCCTCGGGCCCCCGTATCTGCGAGTCAACGGATCGCTTCAAAAATGGTGTCATTCTGCTCCTGGGAGAATTCTAAGACAATTGGCTATCTCGGTTTCACTCCGCTATCCCTTCCACCACGGGAATAACCATTTTGTCTCTGAAACCCCAACCTAAAGCCCAGCTGTTTTTCCAAAGATGTTGCCTCATTGCTGAAACTGCGCTCCCTTAAACCACGGATACGGAAACCCCTCGGGACTCCGTATCCGCGAGTCAATGGATCGCTTCAAAAATGGTGTCATTCTTCTCCTGGGAGAATTCGTTGGACATCCATTTTGTAGATGTCCAAGGAGTCTGCCGATCCTGGGGAACTGTCACAGTCAACCCATAGGATCCCCAAGATGTCGGCGGGCCGCCTTGGTCCTTGGTGTGGAGGGATCTGTAGTTCTCTCCATGGATCTCTATGGATCTCTCTATTCAACGTTGGCAGTCGGCCCATAAAGACTCTGTGGACACTGGGACACCTTTTCTCACTTGCCTTTTCTGGACTTTGCAACGTTGATCCACTTTCCCAAACTTTCAAGGACTTTTGAAAACTTTATGGAACTTCTTCCCCAAGTCCTATGGACTCCCTTTCATGATTAAGGGATTATATGATTTCGTGCTTATGGACTTAATATTTTGGACTCAGAGTTGGATACAACTGGACTTAATGTCAGGGGGAAACCTTGACCTTTATCCTGGGATATAGGGCGGTGTAACTATAAATCCCAGCAACTACAACTCCCAAATGCCAAGGTCTATTTTCCCCAAACTCCACCAGTGGTCACATTTGGGCACAATGAGTATTCGTGCCAAGTTTGGTCCAGTTCTATCATTGTTTGAGTCCACAGTGCTCTCTGGATGTAGGTGAACTACAACTCCCAAACTCAAGGTCAATGCCCACCAAACCCTTCCAGTATCGGGTTGTTATAGGTTTTTCAGGCTATCTGGCCATGTTCTAGAAGCATTCTCTCCTGACGTTTCGCCTGCATCCATGGCAAGCATCCTCAGAGGATGCAGGAGAAACATCAGGAGAGAATGCTTCCAGTTCATGGCCATATAGCTTGAAGAACCTATAACAACCCAGTGATTCCAACCGTGAAAGCCTTCGAGAATACCTTCCAGTATTTTCTGTTGGTCATTGGATGTCTGTCTGCCAAGTTTGCTTCAATTTCATCATTGGCGAGTTCAGAATGCTCTTTGATTGTAGGTGAACTATAAATCCCAGCAACTGCAACTTCCAAATGTCAAGGTCTATTTCCCCCAAACTCCACATTTGGGCATATTGAGTATTTGTGCCAAGTTTGGTCCAGATGCATCATTGTTTGAGTCCTCAGTGCTCTCTGGATGGAAGTGAACGACAACTTCAAAACTCAAGGTTAATCCCCACCAAACCCTTCCAGTATTTTCTGTTTGTCGTTGGATGTCTGTCTGCCAAGTTTGGTTCAGTTCCATCATTGGTGGAGTTCAGAATGCTCTTTGATTGTAGTTGAACTATAAATCTCGGCAACTACAACTCCCAAGTGACAAAATCAATCCCGACCCCGACCACACTTGGGCGTATCAGGTATTTGTGTCCAGTTTGGTCCAGTGAATGAAAATACATCCTGCATATCAGATATTTACATGACGATTCAGAACAGTAGCAAAATGACAGTTGTGAAGTAGCAATGAAAATAATGTTATGTTTGAGGGTATGCTGAGGAAGTGGATTAAGGGGTCGTGGTATTAGGAAGGTTGAGAAACACTGTGCCAGAGCACCAATTGAAAAGAAAATCTTGGGGTGCATCTGTGTTGCAGAATGAATCCACTTCTATTGGCTTGGTTCAATGTCAGCTGATCCCCAACCCATCTAAAACACAGACATGTGCCTTTCATCTCAAGAACAGAGAAGCATCCTGAGGCTGACCTGGGAAGGAATCCCACGGGAGCATTGCAGCACACCCAAATACCTGGGAGTCACTCTGGACCGTGCTCTGACCTACAAGAAGCACTGCCTGAACATCAAGCAAAAAGTGGGTGCTAGAAAAAATATCATACGAAAGCTGACTGGCACAACCTGGGGATCACAACCAGATACAGTGAAGACATCTGCCCTTGCGCTGTGCTACTCTGCTGCTGAGTATGCATGCCCAGCGTGGAACACATCTCACCACGCTAAAACAGTGGATGTGGCTCTTAATGAGACATGCCGCATTATCACGGGGTGTCTGCGCCCTACACCACTGGAGAAATTACACTGCTTAGCCAGTATTGCACCACCTGACATCCGCCGGGAAGTAGCAGCCAATAGTGAAAGGACCAAGGCAGTGACATCTCCGGCTCATCCCCTGTTTGGGTATCAGCCAGCACGTCAACGACCTAAATCAAGAAATAGTTTTCTAAGATCTACAGAACACCTCAGCAAGCAAGAGTCCAAAAGTGGCAGGCTCAAATCCAGAACCTCAATCAATGGCTGATACCAAATGAGAGACTCCCCCCTGGGCACACAGAAGACTGGGCGACTTGGAAGGTGCTGAACAGACTGCGCTCTGGCACCACGAGATGCAGAGCCAACCTTCAGAAATGGGGCCACAAAGTGGAATCCTCGACATGTGAGTGTGGAGAAGAGCAAACCACTGACCACCTGCTGCAATGCAACCTGAGCCCTGCCACATGCACAAGGGAGGACCTTCTTGTGGCAACACCAGAGGCACTCCAAGGGGCCAGATACTGGTCAAAGGACATTTAATCAACTACCAAACTCACACGTTTTGTATTTTCTCTGTTTGTTTGCTTTGTTCTGTTAGAAATGTAATATAACTGACTGGCTGCCCTGACACGAGAAATAAATAAATAAATGTCTTGGCTTTTCACAGTTTTACAAAGCCTTGACCCTTCTCAGCCAAAGAAGGCTGGTGCCGCACCAAACTACAAATCCCAGGACTGCATAGCATTGCAATACAAATAAACGAGAGATGATGTTCCTCCAAGAGGAGCTTCCGAAGCAGCTTTCCCTTTTGCTTTGGCTCAGCACTAAGATAATCGCCGTATGACGCGGATCTAGTGCGCTCCCCCATTTTGGTGAGGTCATTTATCTCCAAAGATGTGAGTGCTCGATCTGCGTAAAGAGGAAACCTTTGACGTGTCGGAAGGAGGAGTCCTGACCTCGAGCAACCTCAGGGATCCCTCCCAGTCACGGCTGACGTGCCATGTCTCTTATTGGGCAAGGGTGCCTTGCAAGGTGCCACCCAAGGCTGAGCGGATTCCTCCTTGCCCAGACCAGTCTGGACCAGTAGCAACTGGTTCAGCTCTCTGAATATGTCTCATCGGAGACACTTGTGGGGCTGGATGGTGGCCAAA
This sequence comes from Anolis sagrei, assembly GCF_037176765.1. NCBI lineage: Eukaryota > Metazoa > Chordata > Lepidosauria > Squamata > Anolidae > Anolis > Anolis sagrei. The sequence goes on along the minus strand of NC_090035.1, from coordinate 78,855,247 downwards.
CCCATCAGGAAAGTTGCCCAGCAAGGAAGGGCTCTGTCGCAGCGTGACAAACCGGAGCATCCCATGCCACCTTCTTCTGGATTTAGATGGTTTTGTTGACCTCATTATTTGCAACGGAGCCCACAAATTGTATCCCATATTATCATTATTATTTTACTGACACAAAAACACAGTATGTCACAGCAAACGAGATCTAGATTCTGGATTTCGTATCACAAAATCATAAGTCGAACACTTCCCAAGCGTCTAGGACTGTGTGATATATTTTCACATGATGCGCGCAGATCCAAGTCAGGTGGCCTTTTGCAGTTGACAGATCGTGATTTTGTCAATGTTTATTGTTTCCAAATGCTGTTTTGGAACACAACACGCCCAGACATCACGATTGTGGAAAAGTCTGGATTGTTGACGTCACCATTCCAGGTGAGAGTCGCATTGAGGAAAAACAACAGGAAAAACTCAGCCGCTATCAAGACCTCAAAATCGAACGGTAAAGGCTCTGGCATCAACCAGTCCAGGTGGTCCCAGTGGTCACTGGTGCACTGAGATCTTTTGGCAGTTTTGGATCTTTTGCACCAGTGACCACTGGGACCACCTGTGCTGGTTTATACCAGAGCCTTTGCCGTTCGATTTTGAGGTCTTGATAGCGGCTGAGTTTTTCCTGTTGTTTTTCCTCAATGCAACTCTCACCTGGAATGACAACATCAACAATCCAAACTTTTTTCTTTTCCACAATCGTGATGTCTGGCGTGTTGTGTTCCAAAACTTTATCAGTCTGGATTTGAAAGTCTCACAGTATTTTTTGCATGTTCATTTCCTACTCCCTTTGCAGGTTGATGATCCCTTTACCATTTCTTGACTCCTGGCAGGTGGTACTTGTGTCATAAGTTCCAGTGAATCATTTGGGCCACAGAGTTGTGCCTCTGTTTGTAGTCTGTCTGTGCGATTTTCTTGCAACAGCTGAGGAGATGGTCCATGGTTTCATCCACTTCCTTGCACAGTTTGCATTTTGGGTCATCCGCTGATTTTCCAATCCTGGCCTTAATTGCATTGGTTCTGATGGCTTGCTCCTGGGCTACAAGAACCAGGCCTTCTTCTGTCTCCTTCTTCAGGGTTCCATTCATGAGCCATCACCAGGTCTTCTCCTTGTCAACTTTTCCTTCAATTTTGTCAAGGAACTGCTCATGCAATGCTTTGTTGTGCCAGCTGTCAGCTCTGGTTTGGAGTGCAGTTTTCTTGTACTGACTCTTTGTCTGCTGTGCTTTGAGAAGTTTCCAATTATTGACTTCAATTAAAGCAGGTTCTTGGCTTTCCTTGACATATTCTGCCAGGGCATCGTGTTGTTCTTCTTCGACTGCTTGTTTGACTTGTCAAAGTCCTCTGCCACCAGATTTTCTCGGCAGATAGAGCCGGTCAACATCACTGCGAGGATGTAATGAATTATGAATGGTCATGAGTTTTCTTGTTTTTCTGTCCAAATTGTCCAGTTCTGCCTGTGTCCAGTTTATGATGCCAGCAGTATATCTTATGACAGGTCTGGCCCAGGTGTTGATGGCCTTGATGGTCTTGCCTCCATTGAGCTTGCTTTTGAGAATTTTTCTGACCCTTTGAATGTATTCTTTGCTGACCACAGTTTTCACATGTTCGTGTTTGATGTTGTCCAGCTGTAGTCTGACCAGATATTGATAGGCCTCTGGCCTATAAATATATGATCACTTGGCCATTGGGCATATTTATGCCCTCACCTGCAATGATTTTCCCCTTCTTCAGTGCTGCTGTCGAACATTTGTCCAAACCAAACCTCATGTCGATATCTGTGCTAAAGATTCGGACAGTGTTAGTCAGAGACTGGATTTCAGTTTCGGTTTTCCCATACAGCTTCAGGTCATCCATGTACAGCATGGATTATTATTATTATTATTATTATTATTATTGTTAGTTTGGGTACCTGGCCTTACCCAGGTCATCTGAAAAAGTCAAATGGTATCAAATGCATAAAGTTGTGGGTGAACTACAACTCCCATCATGCCAGGTTAACCCTGAGAAACTCCATCAGTACTTAAAGTTTGTTACGTTGCACAAGTTTGCTCTGCATGCATCATCAGTGAGGTTCAGTGTGCTCTCTGACTGTAGGATAAACTACAACTCCCACTATGGTGAGTCAGTCCCCTCAAGCCCCTCCAGTAGGTTCAGTTAGTTCTGTGTGCCACGTTTGTTCAGGTCCATCATTGGTGGTGGTCACTTTTGGACTCTCGCTTGCTGAGGTGTTCCAGCGAGTGTCTCTGTAGATCTTAGAAAACTATTTCTTGATTTAAGTCGTTGACGTGCTGGCTGATACCCAAACAAGGGATGAGCTGAGGTGTCTCTGCTTTGGTCCTTTCACTATTGGTTGCTACTTCCCGGTGGATGTCAGGTGGTGCAATACCATCTAGGCAGTGTAATTTCTCCAGTGGTGTAGGGCGCAGACACCCCGTGATAATGCGGCATGTCTCATGAAGAGCCACATCCACTGTTTGAGCGTGGTGAGATGTGTTCCACACTGGGCATGCATACTCAGCAGCAGAGTAGCACAGCGCAAGGGCAGATGCCTTCACTGTGTCTGGTTGTGATCCCCAGGTTGTGCCAGTCAGCTTTCGTATGATATTGTTTCTAGCACCCACTTTTTGCTTGATGTTCAGGCAGTGCTTCTTGTAGGTCAGGGCACGGTCCAGAGTGACTCCCAGGTATTTGGGTGCGCTGCAATCCTCCAGTGGGATCCCTTCCCAGGTAATAATCCTCAGAGCTCGGGATGCTTGTCTGTTCTTAAGGTGAAAGGCACATGTCTGTGTTTTAGATGGATTAGGGATCAGCTGGTTTTCCCTGTCATAGGAAGTAAGAGCACCTATAGCAATGTTTCTCAACCTTCCGAATGCCGCGACCCCTTAATACAGGGGTCCCCCAACCATAACATTATTTCCGTTGCTACTTTGCAACTGTAATTTTGCTACTGTTATGAATCGTAATGTAAATATCTGATATGCAGGATGTAATAATAATAATTGAAGTGAATGGACTGACCTTGAAGGAGCTGGGGGTGGTGACGGCCAACAGGGAGCTGTGGCGTGGACTGGTCCATGAAGTCACGAAGAGTCGGAGACGACTGAACGAATGAACAACAACAACAACAACAACAACAATAATAATAATAATAATGGGTTGTTGTAGGTTTTTCCGGGCTATATGGCCATGTTCTAGAGCAGTGGTTCTCAACCTTCCTAATGCCATGACCCCTTAATACGCTTCCTCATGTTATGGTGACCCCCAACCATAAAATTAGTTTCGTTGCTACTTCATAACTCATTTTGCTGCTGTTATGAATAGTAACAGATTGGGGGAGGGTATTGATTTTGTCCTGTGGGAGTTGTAGTTGTTGGGATTTATAGTTCACCTACAATCAAAGAGCATTCTGAACTCCACCAATGATGGAACTGAATCAAACTTATCACACAGAATTCCAATGACCAACAGAAAATACTGGAAGGGTTTGGTGGGCACTGACCTTGAGTTTTGGGAGTTGTAGTTTAGCTACATCCAGAGAGAACTGTAGACTCAAACAATGATGGATCTGGACCAAACTTGGCACGAATTCTCAGTATGCCCAAATGTAAACACTCGTAGAGTTTGGGGAAAATGTTGTTGTTGTTGTTCATTCGTTCAGTCGTCTCCGACTCTTCGTGACCTCGTGGACCAGCCCACGCCAGAGCTCCCTGTCGGCCGTCACCACCCCCAGCTCCTTCAAGGTCAGTCCAGTCACTTCAAGGATGCCATCCATCCATCTTGCCCTAGGTCGGCCCCTCTTCCTTTTGCCTTCCACTTTCCCCAGCATAATTGTCTTCTCTAGGCTTTGCTGTCTCCTCATGATGTGGCCAAAGTACTTCAACTTTGTCTCTAGTATCCTTCCTTCCAGTGAGCAGCCGGGCTTTATTTCCTGGAGGATGGACTGGTTGGATCTTCTCGCAGTCCAAGGCACTCTCAGCACTTTCCTCCAGCACCACAGCTCAAAAGCATCAATCTTCCTTCGCTCAGCCTTTCCTATGGTCCAGCTCTCACATCCGTAGGTTACTACAGGGAATACCATGGCATGGACTAGGCGGATCTTTGTTGCCAGTCTGATGTCTCTACTCTTTACTATTTTATCGAGATTGGACATTGCTCTCCTCCCAAGGAAAATAGACCTTGACATTTGGGAGTTGTAGTTACTGGGATTTATAGTTCACCTACAATCAAAGAGCATTCTGAACTCCACCAACGATGGAACTGAATCAAACTTGGCACACAGAATTCCAATGACCAACAGAAAATACTGGAAGGGTTTGGTGGGCACTGACCTTGAGTTTTGGGAGTTGTAGTTTAGCTACATCCAGAGAGAACTGTAGACTCAAACAATGATGGATCTGGACCAAACTTAGCACGAATTCTCAGTATGCCCAAATGTAAACACTAGTGGAGTTTGGGGGAAATAGACCTTGACATTTGGGAGTTGTAGTTACTGGGATTTATAGTTCACCTTCAATCAAAGAGCATTCTGAACTCCACCAACGATGGAACTGAATCAAACTTGGCACACAGAATTCCAATGACCAACAGAAAATACTGGAAGGGTTTGGTGGGCACTGACCTTGAGTTTTGGGAGTTGTAGTTTAGCTACATCCAGAGAGAACTGTAGACTCAAACAATGATGGATCTGGACCAAACTTAGCACGAATTCTCAGTATGCCCAAATGTAAACACTAGTGGAGTTTGGGGAAAATAGACCTTGACATTTGGGAGTTGTAGTTACTGGGATTTATAGTTCACCTACAATCAAAGAGCATTCTGAACTCCACCAACGATGGAACTGAATCAAACTTCTCACACAGAATTCCCATGACCAACAGAAAATACTGGAAGGGTTTGGTGGGCACTGACCTTGAGTTTTGGGAGTTGTAGTTTAGCTACATCCAGAGAGAACTGTAGACTCAAACAATGATGGATCTGGACCAAACTTGGCACGAATTCTCAGTATGCCCAAATGTAAGCACTAGTAGAGTTTGGGGAAAATAGACCTTGACATTTGGGAGTTGTAGTTACTGGGATTTATAGTTCACTTTCAATCAAAGAGCATTCAAACCCTACCAAGGATTGAATTGGGCCAAACTTCCCATACAGAACCTCCATGACCAACAGAAAATACTGTGTTTTCTGGTGGCCTTTGGCGACCCCTCGGACACCCCCTCGTGACCCCTCCAGGGGTCCCGACCCCCAGGTTGAGAAACACTGACCTAGAGCTTCGAATAACTTTGGTTCATGATGATGATGATGATTTACTGTTTTCTTGGGAAGGCTGTGCCCCAAATCCCAAAGCATATGCAGGACTATATTCCCGAAACCAATGTGCAACATATACAAATCTTCCTGGAACTGGGAAGGCTTAAGGCTTACCTGGAAGAAATGCAGCCCGAGATTTCACGACATGCAGATCAAACGGAAAAACCTTACGCTCCGATGTAAACATCCACGACAGATGCAAATCCGCACTGCAAATTCCACGGGGAGGAATTTCCCTTGCCATTCCCTTCTATATCTCTAGATTGGAATCCTATTATCTAACTCAAGGTGGCAAGCGCCAAATGCTTACGTCTAGGCGATCGCAACCCTCATTCTCCTTCTCTCTTCTTCTGAGCTGATGAGAAGGATTCTTGGTTTTGTCACTTTTAATGATTCTATAATTAGTCGTTAATTATTTCTCGATTCCCAAAATCCCACTTTGACTGCTGCGGCTCAATGCTATGAAATCGTAGGGACATCTAATCACCTCTCAACCAAAGATTGCTTCAGGCACTGCCAGGCAATCAAATGCTAATCAAGGTGGTCCGTTGAAACATTCACACCTAGCTCCAGCAGACAAGAGTCCTTTGTCCCACCCTGGTTACAACAGCCAACAACAGAGAGGCAACAATCTGAGACATCTAATCACCTCTCAACAAAAGATTGCTCCAGGTACTGCCAGGCCATCGAATGCTAGTCAAGGTGGTCAGTTGAAACATTCACACCTAGCTCCAGCAGACAAGAGTCCTTTGTCCCACCCTGGTCATTCCACAGATATATAAACTCTTTTTCCTAGTTCCAACAGACCTCACTACTTCTGAGGATGCTTGCCATAGATGCAGGCGAAACGTCAGGAGAGAATGCCTCTAGACCATGGCCGTATAGCCCGAAAAAACCTACAACAACCCGTAGGGACTATCGTTGGGTGAGGCACCAGAGTCCTTTGGCATAGAAGGCTAATGGCCTTGGAAAACTATAAATCCCAGCAATCAAGTGCATTGAGCCAGGGTAACTCAAGCAATGTCAAACTGCATTATTTCTACACCATTTGGCAGAGAAGGTGAAAGACCTTGGAAAACTACAAATCCCAGTAGTCAATACCATTGAGCCGAGGCAATTAAAGTGATACCAAACTGCATTATTTCCACAGTGTAGATGCACTCTTTGGCCAAGAAGGGGAAAGACCTTGGAAAACTACAAATCCCAGCAGTCCATACCATTAAGCCAGGGCAATTAAAGCAATATCAAACTGCACTATTTCTACAATATAGATTAAATCTTGAGTCGAAAAAGCAAAAGACCTTGGAAAACTACAAATCCCAGCACTCCATACCATTGAGCCAAGGCAATTAAAGTGATGCCAAACTGCACTATTTCTACAGTGCAGATTAAACCTTGAGTCAAAAAAAGCAAAAGACCTTGGGAAACTACAAATCCCAGCACTCCATACTATTGAGCTGGGGAAAATAAAGTGATGCCAAACTGCACTATTTCTACAGTGCAGATGAAAAAGTGTAAGACCTTGGAAAACTTCAAATCCCAGCGCTCCATACCATTGAGCCAAGGCTATTAAAGTGATGTCAAACTGCATTATTTCTACAGTGTAATTAATCCTTTCCTTTAGTTGAAAAAGTGAAAGACCTTGGAAAACTACAAATCCTAGCACTCCATACTATTGAGCCTGGGCAATTAAAGTGATGTTAAACCGCATTATTTCTACAGTGCAGATTAAACCTTGAGTCGAAACCTTTAGTCGAAAGACCTTGGAAAACTACAAATCCCAGCATTCCAACCCATTGAGCCATGGCACTTAAAGTAAACTGAAATAAATACTTTGTTTTGGTATTTAAGTAGAACACAACCTTGCTAACAACCATTTCAGTGTTGGATTAAGACTCTGGAGACCTTGGTTCGAATGCCTGCTCAGCTCTGGAAACCCAAAGAAGGGCTAGCACCTCACTGAACTACAACTCCCATGCTTCCGTAGCATTCTGGGAGCTGTAGTTTTACAAGGTCTGGAGCCATCCCTGCCAAAGAGTGGTGGATGTCCTTGGATGAGTCACAGTCTCTCAGCCCCAGAAACCTCTGTGAGAGGGACGCCGGAGGTCGGAAACCACTGGAAGGCGATAAGCAACTTCCTGATTGTCAGCGATGGGCGTCATTCATTTCTGTTTTGAAAACATGGCAACACGCGCAACAACAAATCTGCAAAACACTTTTCGCCCCGACTCTTTAGCCAGAGAAAGGAGAGCATTCTTGGGGCGCATCTACACTGGGAGAATGTATGCGGTGTGACCCCACTTGAACTGCCGCGGCTCAATGTTGCGGAATCCTGGGAGCTGTAGTTCGGTGATGCACCAGCGTTCTTTGGCAGAAAATGCTTCAAACCTTGTAAAACTACAACTCCCAGGATGCTATGTAACCATGGGATGTGTAGTTTAGTGAGGCTGCAGCCCTCTTTGGAGGGAAGGCTCCAGACCTTGTAAAACTACAGCTCCCAGGATGCTATGGAATCATGAGATTTGTAGTTTGGTGAGATGCCAGCTCTGTTTGGCAGGGACGGCTCCAGACCTTGTAAAACTTCAACTCCCAGGATGCTATAGAACCATGGGTTTTGTAGTGAGGAGCCAGCATTCTTTGGTAGGAAAATCTCCAGACCTTGTAAAACCAGAACTCCCAGGATGCTGTGGAACCATGGAATTTGTAGTTCAGTAAGGTGGCTCCAGACCTTGTAAAGCTGCAACTCACAGGATGCTATGGAACCATGGGATTTGTAGTTCAGTGAGGTGTTAGTCCTCTTTGGCAGGGATGACTCCAGATCTTGTAAAACTACAACTCTCAGGATGTTATGGAACCATGGGGGTTGTAGTTTGGTAAAACACCAGCGTTCTTTGGTAGGAACGACTCAAGGTCTTATAAAACTTCAACTCCCAGGATACTATGGAACCATGGGATTTATAGTTCAGTGAGGCGCTAGCCCTCTTTGACAGGGACAGCTCCAGATCTTGTAAAACTACAACTCCCAGTATGCTATGGAATGATGGGAGTTGCAGTTTGGTGAAGCACCAGCATTCTTTGGTAGGGACCACTAAAGGCCTTATAAAACTGCAATTCCCAGGAAGGTATAGAACCATGTGAGTTGTAGTTAGGTGAGGCACCAGCACTCTTTGGAAGGGACAGCTCCAGATCTTGTAAAACTACAATTCCCATTATGCTATGGAATGATGGGAGTTGCAGTTTGGTGAAGTGCCAGCATTTTTTGGTAGGGATGACTCAAGGCCTTATAAAACTTCAACTCCCAGGATATTATGGAACCATGGGATTTATAGTTCAATGAGGCACTAGCCCTCTTTGGCAGAAAGAGCTCCAAACCTTGTAAAACTACAACTTTCAGGATGCTATGGAACCATGGGAGTTGTAGTTTAGTAAAGCACCAGCGTTCTTTGGTAGGGACCACTCCAGGCCTTATAAAACTGCAATTCCCAGGAAGATATAGAACCATGTGAGTTGTAGTTTGGTGAGGCACCAGCAGGGACGGTTCCAGACTGTGTAAAACTACAACTCCCAGTATACTATGGAACGATGGGAGTTGCAGTTTGATGAAGTGCCAGCATTCTTTGATAGAGATGACTCAAGGCTTTATAAAACTTCAACTCCCAGGGTGCTATGGAACAATGGAAATTGTAGTTTGGTGAGGCGCCAGCACTCTTTGGCAAGGGACAACTCCAGGCCTTATAAAACTACAACTCCTCAGATGCTATGTTTTGGTGAGGCTCCAGACCTTGTAAAACTACAACTCCCAGGACTGCATACATCTAGCCAGGGCATTTAAAGTGGTGCCAAATGGCACTAATATAGCAGATGTCCTCTGCTCTGAACACCGTTCTTGGAAACTGACCCACCCATCATCCACGTCCCGGCGGGATCTGCCTCGGAGGTCTGTTTTCTCCGTTTTTCGGCTGAAACATTGAATTTGGGCCCAGGATTTCTCAATCTCCCTGAGATGAACTTGAGAAGCCCTTGGCCCTTCTTCTCTCTTCCAAAACAGCCGGAGCCAAACACCAAATTCCCCCGGGCAACGTCCCCTCTTCCGTGCAAATCACGTGAACGAGGGGAAATGTGTGTGTGTGTGTACATATGTGTATATATATTTGGCTTTTGCTGTGTCAGGATTTTCCACCTTCCCATCCCTGGTTTCCTTTTCCTGTGAAATTCCGCTGCTTGTGTGCCAAATGTGTGAAAGAAGGCTCTCTTCTGATTCATCCCAGAACCATGCTGGGAAGGCATGGTGGGGAGGCTGGGATCGTCCAGTTCCATATCTTGGCTACAAACCGGACCGAGAGCCGCAAAGCCGCCCAAAAATGGTTCCCAGAAACCTCATTCCTGAATCCCGACCCAAGAAAAGCCCAACTTCTTCCCAAAAAGGCATTCTCTGCTGACATCCTAGAATCAAAGAGTTGGAAGAGACCTCCTGGGCCATCCAGTCCAACCCCATTCTGCCAAGAAGCAGGAATATTGCATTCAAATCACCCCTGACAGATGGCCATCCAGCCCCTGTTTAAAAGCTTCCAAAGAAGGAGCCTCCACCACACTCCGGGGCAGAGAGTTCCACTGCTGAACAGCTCTCACAGTCAGGAAGTTCTTCCTAATGTTCAGATGGAATCTCCTCTCTTGTAGTTTGAAGCCATTGTTCCATTGCGTCCTAGTCTCCAAGGAAGCTCCCTCCTCCCTGTGGCTTCCTCTCACATATTTATACATGGCTATCATGTCCCCACTCAGCCTTCTCTTCTTCAGGCTAAACATGCCCAGCTCCTTAAGCCGCTCCTCATAGGGCTTGTTCTCCAGACCTTTTATCATTTTAGTCGCTCTTCTCTGGACACTAGGCCTGTTTGATCAAGAAAAAATTTGTTTCTAAATTCGATTCTTAATTGGGGTGTTTTTTTGTTTCGATATTAAAAATATTTACAAAACTTTCAAAAAAAATGTTTTGTTATTTACGAATTTTCGTTATTATTTACAAAACATTTTTGAAAAAAATTTTTTCTTGATCAAACAGGCTAAGTGTGAATGTTGCAGTAATGGTCACCTTGATTAGCATTGAATGGCTTTCTCCCACCCTGGACATTCCATAGATATTAGATGATATATAACTCACCATTTGCCTAGTTTCCAACAGACCTCTGAGGATGCCTGCCATAGATGTGGGCAAAATGTCAGGAGAGAATGCTTCTGGAACATGGTCATACAGCCCTGAAAAGTCAGCCAGAGCCGGATGGCGCGCGGAGGCCGCTTGTGAGCGCGCGCGCGCGCCATCCAATGGGCTCCGGCGCCCCCCTCCTCCTCCTCCTCCTCCTCCTCTTCCTCCCAGCTGGGAGGAAGAGGAGGAGGAGGAGGAGGAGGAGGGGGGCGCCGGAGCCAGAGCCGGATGGCGCGCGGAGGCCGCTTGTGAGCGCGCGCGCGCGCCATCCAATGGGCTCCGGCGCCCCCCTCCTCCTCCTCCTCCTCCTCTTCCTCCCAGCTGGGAGGAAGAGGAGGAGGAGGAGGGGGGCGCAGGAGCCCATTGGATGGCGCGCGGAGGCCGCTTGTGAGCGCGCGCGCGCGCCATCCAATGGGCTCCGGAGGAAGAGGAGGAGCCAGAGCCGGATGGCGCGCTCAGCAGCAGCCTCCATGCAATTAACGAGCGGAGCTTCAGCTCGTAAAATACATGGGGCTGCTGCTTCGATATTTTTAAACCCTTCCGGGTTTAAAAATATGTTTTGATATCGCTTCGGATATGCAAAAAATAACGATTTTAATACGAATTAACGAATTAACGAAACGAAACCGACAGGCCTACTGGACACATTCCAGCTTGTCAAGATCTCTCTTGAATTGTGGTGCCCATAATTGGACACAATATTCCAGGTGTGGTCTAACCAAAGCAGAATAGAGCATGGGGAGCATGACTTCCCTAGATCTAGACACTATGCTCCTATTGATGCAGGCCAAAATCCCATTGGCTTTTTTTGCTGCCACATCACATTGTTGGCTCATGTTTAACTTGTTGTCCACGAGGACTCCAAGATCTCCTGTTCCATGACTGCGTTCATGTTGGGTTCGGCTTCGTTCTGCTCTGCTTTACTCCGCTTCATCCTACTCGGTGTTATTCTGCTCTGAGTCCATTCTACTCCATTTATACTCTTGCGCTACTTCAAGCCCACAACAGTGTTATACTAAACCTCGTTCCATTCTACGTCATTCTCATCTTACCCTCCTTTGCGACAATTCAATTCATTGCTGCGATTAATTTGGTTATGGTGATTTATTTCATTGCAGCGATTTATTCATTGCTGCAATTCGTTTTGTTGCGATAATTCCTTTCATTTCTGTGATTTGTTGTGATTCATTTATCGTGGCAATTCACTCTTTGCTGCAATTCGTTTTGTTGCGATAATTTCTTTCGTTGCTGCGATTCATTGTGTTGCTGCGATTCATTTATCGTGGTGATTCATTCGTTGCAGCAATTTGTTTCATTGCAGCGATTTATTCATTGCTGCGATTTCTTTTGTTGCGATAATTCCTTTTGTTGTAGCGATTCAGTTCATTGCTGTGATGCATTGCTGCAATTCATTTATTGTGGCAATTCATTCGTTGCAGCATTTTGTTTCATTGCAGCAATTTATTCATTGCTGTGATTCATTTTGTTGCAATAATTCCTTTTGTTGTAGCGATTCAGTTCATTGCTGCGATTCATTGCGTTGCTGCAATTCATTTATCACGGTGATTCATTCATTGCAGCGATTTGTTTCATTGCAGCGATTTATTCATTGCTGCAATTCATTTTCTTGCAATAATTCCTTTTGTTATAGCGATTAATTTCATTGTTGCGATTCGCTGCGTTGCTGCGATTCATTTTCCACGGTGATTCATTCGTTGCAGCGATTCGTTTCATTGCAGTGATTTATTCATTGCTGCGATTCCTTTTGTTGCGATAATTCCTTTTGTTGTAGCGATTCATTTCATTGCTGCGATTCATTGCATTGCTGCAATTCATTTATCGCAGCGATTCATTCATTGCAGCAATTTGTTTCATTGCAGCGATTTATTCATAGCTGCGATTCATTTTGTTGCAATAATTCATCTGCAATTCATTTGTAGCGGCGATTCATTTGTTGCAGCAATTTATTTAATTGCAGCAATTAATTCATTTCTGTTATTCATTTTATTGCGATAATTTCTTTTGTTGTAGCGATTCATTTCATTGCTGCGATTCGTTGCGTTGCTGCAATTCATAGAATCATAGAATCAAAGAGTTGGAAGAGACCTCCTGGGCCATCCAGTCCAACCCCATTCTGCCAAGAAGCAGGAATAGTGCATTCAAATCACCCCTGACAGATGGCCATCCAGCCTCTGTTTAAAAGCTTCCAAAGCTTCCACCACACTCCGGGGCAGAGAGTTCCACTGCTGAACGGCTCTCACAGTCAGGAAGTTCTTCCTCATGTTCAGGTGGAATCTCCTCTCTTGCTCCCTCCTCCCTGTGGCTTCCTCTCACATATTTATACATGGCTATCATATCCCCTCTCAGCCTTTTCTTCTTCAGTCTAAACATGCCCAGCTCTTTAAGCCGCTCCTCATAGGGCTTGTTCTCCAGACCCTTGATCACTTTAGTCACTCTCCTCTGGACACATTCCAGCTTGTCAATATCTCTCTTGAATTGTGGTGCCCAGAATTGGACACAATATTCATTTATTTGCAGCGATTTATTTCATTGCAGCAATTTATTCATTGCTGTGATTAATTTTGTTGCGATAATTCATTTTGTTGCAGCGATTCGTTGCGTTACTACGATTCATTTGTCGAGGCGATTCATTCATTGTAGTGATTTGTTTCATTGCAGCAATTTATTCATTGCTGTGATTTGATTTGTTGCAATAATTCATTTTGTTGCAGCAATTCGTTGCGTTGCTACGATTCATTTGTTGTGGCCATCTGTTGAGAGGGCTTTGATGGTGTCTTTCTGCATGGCAGAATGGGATTGGACTGAATGACCTTTGGGGATCTCTTCCAACTCTAGGATTCTATGATTCTTTGAAGGTTTTTTACACCGAGGCTGGATGGCCATCTGTCAGGAGTGCTTTGATAGTGTTCTTTCTGCAAGGCAGAATGGGATTGGACTGTAAGGCCTTTGGGGATCTCTTCCAACTGTAGGATTCTATGATTCTTTAAAGGTTTTTTACACCAAGGCTGGATGGTCACCTGTTGGGAGGGCTTTGATGGTGTCTTTCTGCATGGCAGAATGGGATTGGACTGAATGGCCTTTGGGGATCTCTTCCAACTCTAGGATTCTATGATTCTTCGAAGGTTTTTTACACCGAGGCTGGATGGTCACCTGTTGGGAGGGCTTTGATGGTGTCTTTCTGCATGGCAGAATGGGATTGGACTGAATGGCCTTTGGGGATCTCTTCCAACTCTAGGATTCTATGATTCTTTAAAGGTCTTTTACACCGAGGCTGAATGGGAGGGCTTTGATGGTGTCCCCCTGCCTGGCAGAAGGGGGTTGGTCTGGATGACCTTTGGGGCTCCCTCCCAAGCTCTAGGATTCTCTGATCATTGAACTAGGCCTCTTCCTCCAAGGCTGTGCACATTGCCCCGGGAAGGCAGGGCCGTGCCAGTGCCGGATTCTGATGAGCTGTTAAGAAGAAGAGGGATTGAGCTGGGTTCCCTGAGCTCAGCAGGACTGCGGTCTCCGAAGGGCAAGCGCGCATGACTCAGCCCCGCCGCTCTGTTTGCATTGCATCTCCTTGGAGAAGGGCTCTGGTCCCTTGCGCAAGAACAGGAGATGTGGTGAAGATAGGAAGAAGGGATTGCAAGGATGATGAGAGAGGCGTTGGCGGAAGACAGGCTTGGAGGCACATTAGGAAAGGCTTCGGAGGGGACCCAACACCATGCGCGCATCCTCTCCAAATTGGAGTGTGGATGCCATCCAAAGAGCTGTCCACATCTTGCATTGGTTTGCATGAATAATGGGGATGAGTATACGACTCTAATTGGAAACAGGTGCCAATAGGAATCCAAAGAAAGAAAGAAGGAAAGAAGACGTATTGTACAGAGAAAAGAAGTCAGAAGGAAGGAATGTGTAGCAATGCTTGGAGTTCCAAAGCCCTTTCACATAGTACGAGCCCCCAGTGGCGCAGTGGGTTAAACCGCTGAGCTGCTGAACTTGCTGACCGAAAGGCCGGCCGTTCAAATCCGGAAAGCGGTGTGAGCTCCCGCTGTTAGCCCCAGCTTCTGCCAAGCTAGCAGTTCGAAAGCATGCAAATGTGAGTAGATCAATAGGTACCGCTCCAGCGGGAAGGTAACAGCGCTCCGTGCAGTCATGCTGGCCACATGACCTTGGAGGTGTCTATGGATAACTCCAGCTCTTCAGTTTAGGAATGGAGATGAGCACCAATGCCCAGAGTCGGACACCGTATCTGGGTTAAGCTCCCGCTGTCAACCCCAGCTTCTGTCAACCTAGCAGTTTGAAAACATGGTACCGCTTCTGTACGAAGGTAATGGCGCTCCATGCCGGCCACATGACCTTGGAAGTGTCTATGGACAACTCTGGCTCTTCAGCTTAGGAATGGAGATGAGCACCAACCCCCAGAGTCGGACACCGTATCTGGAGATCGGGTTAAGCACCTACTGTCAGCCCCAGCTTATGCCAACCTAGCAGTTCGAAAACATGGTACCACTTCTGTACGAAGGTAATGGCACTCCATGCCGGCCACATGACCTTGGAAGTGTCTATGGACAACTCTGGCTCTTCAGCTTAGGAATGGAGATGAGCACCAACGCCCAAAGTCAGACACCGTATCTGGAGACCGGGTTAAGCTCCCACTGTCAGCCCCAGCTTCTGCCAACCTAGCAGTTCGAAAACATGCAAATTTGAATAGATCAATAGGTACCGTTTCTGTAGGAAGGTAACGGGGCTCCGTGCAGTCATGCCGGCCAAATTACCTTGGAGGTGTTTATGGATAACTCCGGCTCTTCGGCTAAGGAATGGAGATAAGCACCAACGCCCAAAGTCAGACACCGTATCTGGAGACCGGGTTAAGCTCCCACTGTCAGCCTCAGCTTCTGCCAACCTAGCAGTTAGAAAACATGGTACCGCTTCTGTACGAAGGTAATGGCACTCCATGCCAGCCACATGACCTTGGAAGTATCTATGGACAACTCTGGCTCTTCAGCTTAGGAATGGAGATGAGCACCAATGCCCAGAGTTGGACACCGTATCTGGAGACCGGGCTAAGCTCTCGCTGTCAGCCCCAGCTTCTGCCGACCTAGCAGTTCGAAAACATGCAAATTTGAATAGATCAATAGGTACCGTTTCTGTAGGAAGGTAACGGGGCTCCGTGCAGTCATGCCGGCCAAATTACCTTGGAGGTGTTTATGGATAACTCCGGCTCTTCGGCTAAGGAATGGAGATAAGCACCAACGCCCAAAGTCAGACACCGTATCTGGAGACCGGGTTAAGCTCCCACTGTCAGCCTCAGCTTCTGCCAACCTAGCAGTTAGAAAACATGGTACCGCTTCTGTACGAAGGTAATGGCACTCCATGCCAGCCACATGACCTTGGAAGTATCTATGGACAACTCTGGCTCTTCAGCTTAGGAATGGAGATGAGCACCAATGCCCAGAGTTGGACACCGTATCTGGAGACCGGGCTAAGCTCTCGCTGTCAGCCCCAGCTTCTGCCGACCTAGCAGTTCGAAAACATGCAAATTTGAATAGATCAATAGGTACCGTTTCTGTAGGAAGGTAACGGGGCTCCGTGCAGTCATGCCGGGCAAATTACCTTGGAGGTGTTTATGGATAACTCCGGCTCTTCGGCTAAGGAATGGAGATGAGCACCAACACCCAGAGTCAGACACCGTATCTGGAGACCGGGTTAAGCTCCCACTGTCAGCCTCAGCTTCTGCCAACCTAGCAGTTAGAAAACATGGTACCGCTTCTGTACGAAGGTAATGGCACTCCATGCCAGCCACATGACCTTGGAAGTATCTATGGACAACTCTGGCTCTTCAGCTTAGGAATGGAGATGAGCACCAATGCCCAGAGTTGGACACCGTATCTGGAGACCGGGCTAAGCTCTCGCTGTCAGCCCCAGCTTCTCCCGACCTAGCAGTTCGAAAACATGCAAATTTGAATAGATCAATAGAAGGTACCGCTTCTGTAGGAAGGTAACGGCACTCCATGCGGTCATGCTGTCCAAATGACCTTGGAGGTATCTATGGATAACTCCGGCTCTTCGGCTTAGGAATTGAGATGAGCACCAACGCCCAGAGTCGGACATTGTATTTGGAGACCGGGTTAAGCTCCCGCTGTCAGCCCCAGCTTCTGCCAACCTAGCAATTCGAAAACATGCAAATTTGAATAGATCAAGAGGTACCGCTTCTGTAGGAAGGTAATGGCTCTCCAAACTCCACCAGTGTTCACATTTGGGCATATTGGATATTTGTGCCAAGTTTGGTCCTGATCTATCATTGTTTGACTCCAGAATGCTCTCTGGATGTAGGTGAACTACAACTCCCAAACTCAAGGTCAATGCCTACCAAACCTTTCCAGTATTTTCTGTTCATCATGGGAGTTCTCTGTGCCAAATTTGGTTCAATTCCATCGTTGCTGGGGTTCAGAATGCTCTTTGATTGTAGGCGAACTATAAATCCCAGCATCTACAACTCCCATATGCTCAGGTCTATTTTCCCAAAACTCCGGCAGTGTTCACATTTGGACATATTGAGTATTTGTGTCAAGTTTGGTCATTGTTTGGGCCCACAGTACTCTCTGGTTGTAGGTGAACTAAAACTCCTAAACTCAAGGTCAATGCCTACCAAACCTTTCCAATATTTTCTGTTCATCATGGCAGTTCTCTGTGCCAAATTTGGTTAAATTCCATCATTGTTGGAGTTCAGAATGCTCTTTGATTGTAGGTGAACTATAAATCCCAGCAACTACAACTCCCAAATTTCAAGGTCTATTTTCCCAAAACTTCGCCAGTGTTCACATTTGGGCATATTGAGTATTCGTTCCAAGTTTGGTCATTGTTTGAATCCACAGTACTCCCCGGATGTAGGTGAACTAGAACTTCCAAACTCAAGGTCAATGCCCACCAAACCCTTCCAATATTTTCTGTTGGCCATGGGAGTTTTCTGTGCCAAGTTTGGTTTGATTCCATCGTTGGTGGAGTTCAGAATGCTCTTTGATTGTAGATGAACTACAATCAACTACAACTCCCAAAGGACAAAAAGAGTGTACTTCGCACTCTTTGCCAGGGAAGGCTACGGACCTTGGAAAACCACAACTCCCAGGACTCCGTCGCATTGCGAAACGGCATTGCATCATTCCACCATGTAGATGGCTACACCCTTAGAGGCACCCAAAAAAACTATTTTTTTGTGAGTCACAGCAAAACGTTTCCAAAAAGCTGGGAAATGTAACTTTTTGGGAGGTCATTGGTTTAGAGGAGGAAATATGGCTCAAGGGTTAGAAACTCCAGGTGAAGGGAGGCCTGTCATTGAAAAATTTAGGTAGATAGATGGATAGAAACATAGATAGTTGGGTGGAAAGAATTTGTGTTGAGCAACAGTCCCTTTTGCTCCATTAGCAGCGGCAATACTGAGCCCATTTCGGGGAGAAAGGGTGCCATGGGCAGAGTTTCCCATTCACACCATTGTGAAAAACCACAGGAGACCAGGAATGGTGGGAGTTGAAGTCCAACACACCTGGAGGGCCCAACTTTGCCCGCGCCTGATCTATATTCTACAAGGAATGCAGTTTGGCCCCTCTTGAACTGCCGTGGCCTATATGGTTTAGAATCATGGGAGTTGTAGTTTGACAAGATCTGCATCCTTCCCTGCCAAAAAGCACAAACTACAACTCCCAACATTCTGTAGCATCGAGCCATGGCAGTTCAAGTGGTGCATGATGAACAACAGTGGAAATCAGGCCTGGGAAAACTTTCTAACTTTGGGGCCTTGTGCCTGCACTCCCTGCTAAGAGGACTGGCTATGAAGGAAGGAAGGAAGGAAGGAAGGAAGGAAGGACGAAAGGGAGGGAGGGAGGGAAGGATGGAAGGAGAAGGAAGGAAGGAAGGAAGGAAGGAAGGAAGGAAGGAAGGAGAGACAAAAGGGAGGAAGGGAAGGAGGAAGGAAGGGAGGGAGGTAGGGAGGGAAGGAGGGAAGGATGAAAGGCGAAGGAAGGAAGGAAGGAAGGAAGGAAGGAAGGAAGGAAAGACGAAAGGGAGGGAGGGAGGGAGGAAGGAAGGAGAGACAAAAGGGAGGAAGGAAGGATGAAAGGGAGGGAGGAAGGAAGGAAGGAAGGAAGGAAGGAAGGAAGGAAGGAAGGAAGGACAGACAAAAGGGAGGAAGGGAAGGAAGGAAGGAAGGAAGGAAGGGAGTGAGGGAGGAAAGGATGAAAGGAGAAGGAAGGAAGGAAGGAAGGAAGGAAGGAAGGAAGGAAGGAAGGAAGTACGAAAGGGAGGGAGGAAGGAAGGAAGGAAGGAAGGATGAAAGGGAGGAAGGGAGGAAAGGATGAAAGGAGAAGGAAGGAAGGAAGGAAGGAAGGAAGGAAGGAAGGAAGGAAGGAAGGGTGGTAGGAAGGAAGGACGAAAGGGAGGGAGGGAGGGAGGGAGGGAGGGAGGGAGGGAAGGATGAAAGGAGAAGGAAAGACGGAAGGAAAGACGGAAGGAAGGAAGGAAGGAAGGAAGGAAGGAAGGAAGGAAAAAGTGGGAGAGAGGGAAGGAAAGAGGGAAGGGGGGAGTGAAGGATGAAAGGAGAAGGAAGGAAAGAAGGGAGGGAGGGAAGCAGGAAGAAGAAAGAGGGAGAGAGGGAAAGAGGAAGGAAACATTGGAAGGGACAGAAGGAGAAAGAGGGAGGTAAGGAAGTGAAGGAGAGAGGTAAGGAGGAAGGAAAGAGAGAAGGCAAGACAAAAGGGAAGGAAGGACAAAAGAGTGGAAGGGAAAAATGAAGGAAAAAGAGAAGGAAGGAAGAGATGACGAGAAGGATGGAAGGAAAGAAGGGGAGGAGCAAGGAACAAAAAATGTGTTACATAGTATACTACTATTACTACTACTACTAGCAATAATAATAATAACATGCAGTTCAGGACTAGGTCTCTACAGTCACCTATGAACTCACCGCCAAGACCCTACACTTGGAAGGCCATCATACTTGACCACAAGTGATAGCTTATGAATGATGGTGATGGTGATGATGGTGATGATGATGATGATGGAGGCAGAGGACTTCTGCAAGTGAAACAAACAGTAGAAGAAGAGAAACATGGACTGGCAGATGATGGGAAAGGCAGTCAAAAACCAACATTGAGGGAAGTCAAACTGCTCAAAGTGCAAAAGGTAATGAAGGAATACTGTCAAAACACAATCCAGAGCAGAAGAGAAAACTGGCCAATGAAGGCTCTCCATGGACCCCGGGAAAAATTGAGAGCCAAATTGACAAAGAAAAAACATGGCTGTGGCTCACAAATGGAACTCTGGAAAAGGAGGCAAAGGAGGGCCTGATTCTGGCAGCCCGAGAACAAGACATTAGGACCAAGGCCATCCAAGCCAGAATTGAAAAGTTGACGACAGATCCCAAGTGTAGACTCTGCACGGAAGCAGGTGAAACGATGGATCCCATCCTCAGCTGCTGCGAGAAGATGGTGCACACCGACTCCAAGCAGAGGCACAACACCCTTGCTCAGATGATCCATTGGAAGTTGTGCCACAAATACCTTCTGCCTGCGACAAAGAACTGGTGGGATCACAAGCCCGGAAAAATTACAGAAAATGAACACGTCAAACTACTTCAGGACTTCCGAATTCAGACTGATGGTTTTGGAGCACAAGACTCCTGACCTCACGATCGTGGAAAAAAACAAAACATGGATCATTGATGTTGCAATCCAAGGCGACAGCAGAATTGACGAGAAGCAACTGGAAAAGCTGACACAATATGAGGATTTAAAGATCGAACTGCAAAGCCTCTGGCACAAGCCAATCAAGGTGGTCCCAGTGGTGATTGTCACACTGGGTGCAGTGCCTAAAGACCTTGGCCTGCACTTAAAAACAATTGGCACTGACAAAATTACCACCTGCCCGCTGCAAAAGGCTACACTACTCAGATCTACATGCATTATTTGCCGATACATCACACAGACCTAGACACTTGTGTGATCCAATACAACAGCCAGTAGAGTGATCTTGTCTGCTGTGGACTCATCTTGTTGTGTTTCAAAGAATAATAGACTTTCTTGCACTGTCTGCTACTCTGTGTAGCTCTCTTTCGCTCTCATGCATATAATCCAAAATGCACGCACAAGACGGGCTTGCCAGCAGCAATTTCCGTGGGTCTCTGATCTAATTGGTGGGTTATAATTAGATCAGAGGAGACCAAGCACCCCTCGCCCGGCTGCCAGGCCGGATGTGCTATTCTTGGCTCTGCTTTCCCCTGCCTCCGTCCGCAAACCAAGGTGAGGATGTTCCATCTTCTGGACCCTGCGCCGCTTTGCATTCGTCGCCAGCCCCTTTGGGGAGGTCACCTGACTCACCTGTCACGGTGCCGAAATGACGACACGCAGCAAAACCACAGACCACAGAGGTCATGGCATACCAAACCAGGTCCTGATGCCATTCTGCCCTAAATTGTACCCAATTGAGAGCAAGCCAGAAACCATGCCGCAGTCATCCTTCCATATCCGCCAAGTTTAACGACATAGGACCCCTGTGAAAGTGGAAAAATGCGAACGACAACCTAGCAGACGCAATATCGCATCATGTCTCCTTCCACATTGATGTAATGGCAAAGGCCAACGGGGAGAAAATTGCCCCTTTTGATTGGCAACGCAGCTTATCTTTTGGCACCTCGACTGCCCCAAGATCCGAGATGCAAATCTTTCCGAGTCTTAACTGGAGATGCCAAGAAGGGAATGATTAGCTGGCTTCTTGCAAGAGCAGGTGTTTCCCCATCGCGCCATGCGGCCCTTCCCTTCGGAATCTCGCACATCGCTTCCGATCTGATGTCCGAAGCTGAAAATCCAAGCCACCCGGTCTCTCCACTTTAGGAACGAGTGGCACAATCTCCAAGGAAAAGTCTCCAAGGCGAGCCACAAAAAGGGAAGCGTGTCGCTTTGTCTCTGGAGTTGTGACGGCTGGTACTGGTTTCTTACAACAACTTGCCTCCAGGACATTATTTCATAGGACAGAAAGGTTGACAATCATTTATTCGACAGGATAGGAACCGGAGTGGGAAGAATCACAATGTGGAACCTTTCTCGCAATGGTAAAATATATGGCAAAACTAACATTATGGCAAAAGTTATGGCAAAACTAACCTTATGGCAAAACCTGTGGCAAAACTAACCTTATGGCAAAACCTATGGCAAAACTTACCTTATGGCAAAATTAACTTTATGGCAAACCCGATGGCAACACTAACCTTATGGCAAAACTAACCAAGTGGCAAAACTATCCTTATAGCAAAACCAATGACAAAACTAACCTTATGGCAAAACCTATAGCAAAACTAACCTTATGCAAAAGTTATGGTAAAATTAATCATATGGCAAAATCTATGGCAAAACTAACCTTATGGCAAGACCTATGACAATACTAACCTTATGGCAAAACCTATGGCAATACTAACCTTATGGCAAAACTTATGGCAAAACTAACTATATGGGAAAACTTATAGTAAAACTAACAATGTGGCAAAACTAACTTTATGGCAAAACTTATGGCAAAACTAACCTTATGGCAAGACATACGGCAAAAGTAACTTTATGGCAAAACGAAGCTTATGGCAAAACCTATGGCAAAACTAACCAAGTGGCAAAACTATCCTTACAGCAAAACCAATGACAAAACTAACCTTATGGCAAAACCTATGGCAAAAGTAACTTTATGGCAAAACCTATGGCAATACTAACCTTTTGGCAAAACCTATGGGAATACTAACCTTATGGAAAAACCTATGGCAAAACTAACCTTATGGCAAAACTTATGGCAAAACTAACTTTATGGCAAAACTTATGGCAAAATTTAACTTATGGCAAAAGGAACTTTATGGCAAAACCGATGGCAAAACTAGCCTTATGGCAAAACTAACCTTATGGCAAAACCTATGGCAAAACTAACCTTATGGCAAAACTTATAGTAAAACTAACAATGCGGCAAAAGTAACTTTATGGCAAAACTTATGGCAAAACTAACCTTATGGCAAGACATATGGCAAAAGTAACTTTATGGCAAAACTAACCTTATGGCAAAACCTGTGGCAAAACTAATCTTATGGCAAAATTAACTTTATGGCAAAACCTGTGGCAAAACTAACCAAGTGGCAAAACTATCCTTATAGCAAAAACAATGACAAAACTAACCTTATGGCAAAACCTATAGCAAAACTAACTTTATGCAAAACTTATGGTAAAATTAATCATATGGCAAAATCTATGGCAAAACTAACCTTATGGAAAGACCTATGACAATACTAACCTTATGGCAAGACCTATGACAATACTAACTTTATGGCAAAATTAACCTTATGGCAAAACCTATGGCAATACTAACCTTTTGGCAAAACTATGGGAATACTAACCTTATGGAAAAACCTATGGCAAAACTAACCTTATGGCAAAACTTATAGTAAAACTAACTTTACGGCAAAACTTATGGCAAAATTTAACTTATGGCAAAAGGAACTTTATGGCAAAACCGATGGCAAAACTAGCCTTATGGCAAAACTAACCTTATGGCAAAACCTATGGTAAAACTAACCTTATGGCAAAACCTATGGTAAAACTAACCTTATGGCAAAACTTATAGTAAAACTAACAATGTGGCAAAACTAACTTTACGGCAAAACTTATGGCAAAACCTACCTTATGGCAAGACCTATGGCAAAAGTAACTTTATGGCAAAACTAAGCTTATGGCAAAACAAATGGCAAAACTAACCTTATGTGAAAACCTATGGCAAAACTAACCTTATGGCAAGACCTATGGCAAAACTAACCTTATGGCAAAATTTATAGTAAAACTAACAATGTGGCAAAACTAACCTTATGGCAAGACCTATGGCAAAAGTAACTTTATGGCAAAACGTATGGCAAAGCGCATGACAAAACTAACCCTATGGCAAGACCCATGAGAAATGTAACTTTATGGCAAAACCAACCTATACTGGGGTTTTCTTGGCAAGATTTGTTCAGAGGACATTTCCAGATCAAACCAAACTTGCCATTGCTTCCTTCCTCTGAGGCTGAGAGAGCGTGACTTGCGCAAGGGGTTTCCAATATTGAAACCACACTTGAACCCGTGTCTTGCAGTGCCCAACACTCAAAACATGTTAGACAGCCCTTTTAAAGTTCGGACTACATACATTCCTTGAGGTGACATTTCCAGATCAAACCAAACTTGCTGTTTTTGGAGCAGAACTTGCATGGTTTTCCTTTGCCGCTTTGGAAAGTGGGCCGACGCCAAGATGGATCTGGTTGCCTTTTCGCTGCACTTGATGCAACCCGAGAATCCAACACTGGGGTCATTTCAGGATCCTTGCAGATGTGTTATCTGTGACGGGGAGAAGGCATCACGGCGGCCGCGTGGGTGGGGCAATTCCTCTTGCCTTCCCTCCAGGATCCGGGGCCTAAACGGCACCATGACTCAATGGCAAATGCAGATCGAACAAAGAGGAAACCAGGAAGGAGGCTTCTAGAAATCCCCACCGAGCACATTCCAGAGTCTTGCTCAGCACTTGGCAACACTCGTAGGGAGATATCATTATTCATTTTTGGACTATAAGTCCCAGAATCTCCCACTTGCATGGACACAGAAGGAGCAGAGGAGGTGCAAAGTTGGCCACCTTGTTCTGGATTTGGGTGTCATGTGTTTGAAAATTGAGAAGGAAATGTCCCATTTCTGAGAGAGGCAAATGTCTGGGTGAGAAAGGAAGACATAGAATTAACTTCATTTGCAATGACAGGTTCATTTTCAGAATGGTCAGAATGGTCATTTGGCACAGGATACGGGAGAGAATGCTTCTGGATCATGGCCAGATAGCTCAGAAAACTCACAGCAACCCAGTAATAGTCAAATTGATGGCTTTTGGGGTGTTTCTCCCCCGAATATTTTCAAGTCATTGTTGGGCTAACTCATGGATACAGACAGGGGTGGCTCATCCATTACGCAAAATAAGCGGTCGCAGTACACCTTTTTTTTGCCAGGGGTGCAGAGGTGCCTCTGTAAATGCCCCTCAACCGCCACTTGAGGGTAGAATCATAGAATCATAGAATCAAAGAGTTGGAAGAGACCTCATGGGCCATCTAGTCCAACCCCATTCTGCCAAGAAGCAGGAATATTGCATTCAAATCACCCCTGACAGATGGCCATCCAGCCTCTGCTTAAAAGCTTCCAAAGAAGGAGCCTCCACCAGAGAGTTCCACTGCTGAACGGCTCTCACAGTCAGGAAGTTCTTCCTCATGTTCAGATGGAATCTCCTCTCTTGTAGTTTGAGCGCCCCCTCAGCTCACAACAGCCCTACCAGTCCAGGGGGAGCCTCGGCTTTTTTGCCTCGCTGCTGGGCGATCCTCTTCCCAAAGGGGCAGGCCCTTGAGCAGAGCCGGCGCTCAATCTTTCTCCGCGTTCAATCCCTTCCCCATGACCGGCTCCCTTTCCTGATCCGCCCGCGCTCCACCCGCCTCCTCTCCTCTCCCCAATCCGCGGGTGGGCCAAGGGGCAGAGCCGCCGTGCCGCACTTGCTCCCTTGCCTGGCCCGCTTCAGGTCCGGAGGTGTGTCTGAAGACCCCAGTGTACACACCAAAAGTTGCCTCTTCTCCTGACTTTCTCCACAGCCATTGGGACCGAGAGAGAGAGAGAGAGAGAGAGACCCTCCAGCTGGAGGTATCTCCCACCTCCGCTTACCATTGAAAATTACCTAGGGCCACCTCTGGATACAGAACCCGTGGATATTGAGAACTTGCCCTCCTAAGCTTTAATGTCCAAACCAGGGCTTGGATGCAAACTAGGCTTTTCACATCTGATGACAATGTCGTCTGTGCACATTCAGAAGAAGACCTACAAGCCACTCTAAACACCTTTTCAGAA
This sequence comes from Anolis sagrei, assembly GCF_037176765.1. Lineage (NCBI taxonomy): Eukaryota > Metazoa > Chordata > Lepidosauria > Squamata > Anolidae > Anolis > Anolis sagrei. Next base: position 78,829,786 of record NC_090035.1, on the reverse strand, counting down.
GCATACAAGAAAGCTCGGCCTCTCATTGAACATCAAGAAAACCAAAGTGCTCTTCCAGCAGTCACCAGCCAGTCTGCAATGCCAAAAACACAGCTTAATGGTGTAACATTAGAAAATGTTGGCCATGTCCGCTCTCTTGGCAGCCACCTCTCCACCAAAGTCAACACTGAGACCGAAATACAACAAAGCCTGAGCTCTGTGAGTGCAGCGTTTTTCCGAATGAAGCAGAGAGTGTTTGAGGTCCAGAACATCGTGCTTCGTTTTGATCTTTGGTTGCAGATAAGAAGCTGGTTTGACCGAGTGGCAATATATGCTGTCATCTATTAATTTATAGGATAATCTTCTCATTAAGTGCCAAGGAACGGGCTGAGATAATCGTTCCAAAGAGGGAGGAATCGGGGTGCATTGACACTGAAATACAACACTGCCTGAGCTCTGCGAGTGCAGCATTCTTCCGAATGAAGTAGAGAGTGTTTGAGGACCGGGACATCCATAGGGAGACCAAGGTGCTTTTTTATAAAGTCATTGTCCTCCCAACCCTGCAAAACGTGGACTGTCTACAGACGTCACATGCAACTCCTGGAACGATTCCATCAGCGCTGCCCCCGGAAAATCCTGCAAATCTCTTGGAGTTACAAGCGGACAAATGTCAGCGTGCTGGAAGAAGCAAAGACCACCAGCATTGAAGCGATGCTCCTCCTCCATCAACTCCACTGGACCGTCCACATTGTCCAAATGCTTGATAACCGTCTCCCAAAGCAGCTACTTTATTCTGAACTCAAGAATGGGAAACGTAATGTAGGTGGACAGGAAAAGAGATTTAAAGATGGGTTCAAAGCTGTGGCATAGACACCATGAACTGGGAAGCCCTGGGTCTTGAGCGCTCTAACTGGAGGTCAGCTGTGACCAGCAGTGCTGCAGAATTCAAAGGGACATGAATGGAAGGTGAAAGGGAGAAATGTGCCAAGAGGAAGGGACAAGAAAAGAGATTTAAAGATGGGCTCCATGCCAACCTTAAAAACTGCGGCATAGACATGGTGAACTGGGAAGCCCTGGCCCTTGAGCACTCTAACTGGAGGTCAGCTGAGACCAGCAGTGCTGCAGAATTCAAAAAGGCACGAATGGAGGGCGAAAGGGAGAAATGTGCCAAGAGGAAGGCATGTGAAGCCAACCCTGACCAGGTCCGCCTTCCATCTGGAAACTGATGTCCTCACTGTGGGAGAACATGTGGGTCAAGAATAGGGCTCCACAGCCACCTATGGACCCACCGCCAAGACACCACATCTAGAAGACAATCATCCTCGAGCTACAAAGGATCACCTAACTAAGTAAGCAAGGGGAATTTATTTAGTCCAGAAAGAAGAACAGAAACACAATGTAATAGGAAAGAAGAATAGAATTGTATGGGAATGTCTCCAATCCAAGGGATGGGAAGTCACTAAATTGGAAGGAAGGGCAAGAGGAGAGTATATAACGAAACACAAACATTGTATAGATGGGTTGGTGTGAGTTTTCCAGGCACCTCTGGACCCACCGCCAGGACACTGTATCTGGAAGACCATCATCCTCGAGCTTCACATCCAAACATTGTGGTTACTGTGTGCGTTATGGTGACCTCAAGTGAACTTGTCTAGATTTTTCCACAAGACATTTTTGACCCCATTGCCTTCCTATAAAATCAGATCTGGGACAATGAGTCAACACATAGGTAGCTTTCTGTGATTCGACAGGATTAATAAAAACTTGCGCATCCCTTACCTGGAAGTTTGAACTGGGTGGTTGAGATAAGGACACCTGTGTTTTCCCATGCTTTATTTGAATTATCGTCTCTAAAGTTACCTTCAAGGTGCATAAGTTGTACAAGGTGCATATGGAATGTAAATGTATGATGGGCTTAGGCTTGGGAAATAGCTTGCTATGTCTAACTATGTAACATCCCCAAATCCCAAACAGTACTGCTCCAAGAAGAGGAAAGGCAAGAAACAAATCGTATTCTTACTATTGTCGAAGGCTTTCACGGCTGGAATCACTAGGTTCTTGTGGGTTTTTTCGGGCTATATAGCCACGTTCTAGAGGCATTTTCTCCTGACGTTTTGCCTGCATCTATGGCAAGCATCCTCAGGGTAGTGAGGTCTGTTGGAATTAGGAAAATGGGTTTATATATCTGTGGAATGACTGGGGTGGGGCAAAGAGCTCTTCTCTGCTGGAGCTAGGTGTGAATGTTTTAACTGACCACCTTCAGTAGCATTGAAAGGCTTGGCTGAGCCTGGGGGAATCTTTTGTTGAGAGGTGAACCAGCCTGGACACAGCATATTATTTGAGAAGACAGAAATGCTGGACCACTCCAACAACCACCATGTCAGACTACACAGAGAAGCCATTGAAATCCACAAGCATGTGGACAATTTCAACAGAAAGGAGGAGACCATGAAAATGAACAAAATCTGGCTACCAGTATTAAAAAACTCTAAAATTACAACAGCAAAACAGCAGAGAGGAAACAACCAGGCACATCTTAACACCTAACAAAAGATTCCCCCAGGCTCAGCCAGGCCTTTCAATGCTAATGAAGGTGGTCAGTTGAAACATTCACACCTAGCTCCAGCAGACAAGAGTTCCTTGTCCCACCCTGGTCTTTCCACAGATATATAAACCCATTTTCCTAATTCCAACAGACCTCACTACCTCTGAGGATGCTTGCCATAGATGCAGGCGAACCCACAAGAACCTAGTATTCTTACTATTACACTATGTAACAAAAATTGAAACATTTTCTGTTCCTGACTTGAAAGTGTTATTTCCTGTTTAATTGTGCGGTCGTTTCTTGGATTGTTGTTGTCCTACTCCAGAAACTTTGTTTTTGTGGCTGTTACATCCTGAGGAATGAGGTCAAATGGGCCTTAAGAAGCATTGCTAACAACAAGGCAGCAGGAGACGACGGGATCCCAGCTGAACTGTTTAAAATCTTGAAAGAGGATGCTGTCAAGGTGATGCATGCCATATGCCAGCAAATGTGGAAAACACAAGAATGGTCATCAGATTGGAAAAAATCCACTTCTATCCCCATATCAAAAAAGGGAAATGCGAAAGACTGCTCAAACTTCCGTACAGTGGCCCTTATTTCTCGTGCCAGTAAGGTAATACTCAAGATCCTGCAAGGAAGACTCCAGCAAGACATGGTTGGAGTAATCAGCTGGAGGGAGGCACAGCCGGCTTAGCTGCGCCTCAGCCAATGGGGAAGCCAGCGCCGCTTTGGCTCCTGACCCAATGGGAGTCGAGGAGGCAATACAAGCGGGAAAACAATGAACCAAAAGGAAAATGAGTGGATTAAATGGAACTGAATGGTTTGTTCAATGGCTGGCAGTAATCCGGAGATTCCTCAAGCTGGTCTGGTATTGTCCAGTAGTGGTGAAATATACAAAAGTGGCTGGCGCAGCTGCCCAACCTTGATAATCTTCAGTTCAGGATATGGGATCAGTTGATGTTATCTTGTTTGTGGGTTTCAGCTGAAGGCGGATGGGACATCCTGATCTTCCCTGAAGGCAGGATGTCCCATTGTTGACAAGTGACCAGATTCACCATGGGGTGCCTTCTTGGGCGGTCATGCTCCGAGACCCAAGACGCGCCATTGTTATTATCATGCAATAAGTCTTTGTTGGAGTCCTTAAGTCAATGGGGAATTCACCTCAGGAAATAGGAAATAATTTCCCAAGGGTGTGTCATGCTGGGGTCACGAAAGGGTGGCTTTCTATATTTTTTATACATAAGCGCATATATGGTATCCATAAAGCATGCACAAGGGGAAAGGGGAAAAAGGAAATTCATATAAACCCATCCCACCCACCAAAGTCCATAGAGAGTCCAATACTGTGAAATCATATAGTCCCTAAGTCATGAAAGGGAGTCCATGGGGCTTGGGAAAAGAGTTCCAGAAAGTTTCCAAAAGTTTTTAAAAGTTGGCAAAGTTGATAAAAGTTGATAAAAGTTGTAAAATCCATGGGAGGCAAATTGGAAAAGGCATCCCAGAGTCCATAGAGTTCTTATGAAGCGACTGCCAGTGCTGGAGACCAAGATCCACGGAGAGAACTACAGATCCCTCCTCACCAAGGACCAAGGCGGTCTGCCAACATCTTGGGGATCCTATGGGATGACTGCAACAGTTTCCCAGGATCGACAGGCTCCCTGGACATCCACAAAATGGTCGCAACGAGGCAGTGTCTTCAGAGAAACAGCTGGGCTCCAGGCCGAGGTTTTGGAGGCAAAAATGGTTATTCCTGTGGCGGAAGGGTTAGCGGAGCAAAATGGAGATAGCCATTAGTCTTAGAATTCTCCCTGGAAAAGAATGGCACTGATTTTGAAGCGATCCGTTGACTCGCGGATACGGGGGCCCAATGGTTTTCCATATCCGAGGTTCAGAGGAGCGCAGTTTCGGCCTCCCCGGGACGCGAAGATAGCATCCTCGGCAGGTTGGCAGCCATCTTCAGCCTGGGAGATGAGTTTGGAGGCAGTAAAAGACACAAAGTAACACTATTGAGAGGAAAAAGTTACAATTAATTGATACTTTATTGGGGGGATTAGTTACAATGTTAGGATGGGGAAGAAAGCGAAAAAATAAGAAGGTTTCTGGGTTGCAGCTGCTGCTGTGGCCACATCCATGTAGGTTGGCTCAAGCGGGGCAATGGAGAACTGAGGAACTCCCTGCTGCAGGTCAGATCAGCTTGAAAGCAGGGAGTTCTGGGTTCGACCTCAAAACCAAGCTTGGATTCAAACCAATGTGTTGCAGGTTCTCCTTTGCAAGGGGTTTTGGGGATCAGAGAGGTTTGGGGACTTCGTATCCCTGTCACCGCCTCATCCGGATGTCATAGGTTCGAGTGATGCCAAATCTTGGTGGGTCTTTTGGGGCCAAAGCACCTCTGGAGTGTTTGCCAAGGGCCTGCCGAAGCGTCACCAAAGCGTCACCTCAAAGCTGCCGTGATTCAGCCGGGACTTTTCCCTCTTTCCAAGGAAAAGCAGGACAGTGGGCTCTCCCTCGTTCCGCCAATCTGCCCGGCTGAGTCACCCTTCAAACCCCGAGCTTTGACTCAGAAATGGACGGAAACAGCTCAATGTGGATCCGGCTTTCCGGCATGACAGCTGGGATCGGGGAAAAGGCTCCCCCCCCCCCCCATTATCATCCCAAATACGCAATATAATCATTCCTAGGCCGCTTAATGGGCCCAAAGGATGAAAAGGCCACTTTTGTGTGTATATAACACTCTATGGCAGTGGTTCTCAACCTTCCTAATGCCGTGACCCCTTAATCTAGGTCCTCATGTTGTGGTGACCCCCAACCATAACATTATTTTCGTTGCTACTTCATAACTGTCATTCTGCTACTGTTATGAATCATAATGTAAATATCTGATATGCAGGGTGTATTTTCATTCACTGGACCAAATTTGGCTGCATTTAAATACTGGTGGGGTTGGGGAGGACTTATTTTATAATTTGAGAGTTGTAGTTGCCGGGATTTATAGTTCACCTACAATCAAAGAGTATTCTGAACTCCACCAACGATGGAATTGAACCAAACTTGGTACACAGAATTCCCACGACCAACAGAAAATACTGGAAGGGTTTGGTGAGCATTGAACTTGAGTTTTGGAGTTGTAGTTCACCAACATCCAGAGAGCACTGTGGACTCAAACAATGATAGATCTGGACCAGAATTCACCCTGAAGACACAGGTGTGATCCTGGACTCATCGCTGAGCCTGGAACCCCAGGTCTCGGCGGTGGCCGGGAGAGCTTTTGCACAATTAAAACCTGTGCGCCAGTTGCGCCCATACCTTGGGAAGTCTGATCTGGCCACAGTGGTCCACACTCTCGTTACATAGATTACTGCAATGCACTCTACATGGGGTTGCCTTTGAAGACTGTTTGGAAACTTCAATTAGTCCAGCGGGCGGCAGCCAGATTACTCACTGGAGCGACATACAGGGAGCATACCACCCCTCTGTTATGTCAGCTCCACTGGCTGCCGATCCAATTCCAAGCACAATTCAAAGTGCTGGTTTTGACCTACAAAACCCTATATGGTTCCAGCCCAGAGTATCTGTCCGAATGCATCTCCTTCTACGTCCCGCCTTGGAGTTTAAGATCTTCTGGGGAGGCACTGCTCTCGACCCCGCCTCTATCACAAGTGAGATTGGTGGGGACGAGGAGCAGGGCCTTCTCGATGGTGGCCCCTCACCTGTGGAACTCACTCCCCAAGGAAATTAGGTCATTGACATCCTTCCTCTCCTTTAGAAGGAAATTAAAAACATGGATTTGGGACCAGGCGTTCGGGTAATCTGGCGGATAGATAAGGGACAAGCGACAACTAGAATTGATGGATTGGACAATGTGGAATTTGAATTTACGGACTCTGAATTGGTAAACGTTGAGCACTAGATTGTTTTTAGGGATTGTGATGTATAATGGATTGTTTTAATTGTTTTAATTACTGTTTATATGTTTTATTTTTTACCTTGTTGTTGTGCCGGCATCGAATTGTGCCTTTTTGTAAGCCGCCCTGAGTCCCCCCTCGGAGGTTGAGAAGGACGGGGGCAGAAGTGCGAGAAATAAATAAATAAATAATAAATAATATACCCAAATGTGGTGGAGTTTGGGGAAAATAGACCTCGATACTTGAGAGTTGTAGTTGCTGGAATTTATAGTTCACCTACAATCAAAGAGCATTCTGAACTCCACCAAGGAAGGATTGGAACAAACTTTGAAACACAGAACTCCCATGACTAACTCCACAGCCCAGCCGAGGGAGACTTAGTGCGAGGAGAGCCCTTGGGTGGGTTGCGGTCTTGCTGGAAAGTGGGACCACAGCCCAGCGGAGGGAGACTTCGCGCAAGGAGAGCCCTCGGGTGGGTTGTGGTCTTGCCGGAAAGCGGGACCACGGCCCAGCCGAGGGAGACTTAGCGCGAGGAGAGCCCTCGGCTGGGTTGCGGCCTTGCCGGAAGGCGTGACCGCAGCCTAGCCAAGGGAGACTTAGTGTGAGGAGAGCCCTTGGCTGGGCAGGAGCAGAATTCAAAACGATCTTGACAGATTAGAGAGATTGGCCAAAACTAACAAAATGAAGTTCAACAGTGACAAATGCAAGATACTCCACTTTGGCAGAAAAAATGAAATGCAAAGATACAGAATGGGGGACAATGCCTGGCTTGAGAGCAGTACGTGTGAAAAAGATCTTGGAGTCCTCGTGGACAACAAGTTAAACATGAGCCAACAATGTGATGTGGCGGCAAAAAAAGCCAATGGGATTTTGGCCTGCATCAATAGGAGCATAGTGTCTAGATCTAGAGAAGTCATGCTCCCCATACTCTATTCTGCTTTGGTTAGACCACATCTGGAATACTGTGTCCAATTCTGGGCACCACAATTCAAGAGAGATATTGACAAGCTGGAATGTGTCCAGAGGAGGGCGACTAAAATGATCAAGGGTCTGGAGAACAAGCCCTATGAGGAGCGGCTTAGGGAACTGGGCATGTTTAGCCTGAAGAAGAGAAGGCTGAGAGGAGATATGATAGCCATGTATAAATATGTGAGAGGAAGCCACAGGGAGGAGGGAGCAAGCTTGTTTTCTGCTTCCTTGGAGACTAGGACGCGGAACAATGGCTTCAAACTACAAGAGAGGAGATTCCATCTGAACATGAGGAAGAACTTCCTGACTGTGAGAGCCGTTCAGCAGTGGAACTCTCTGCTCCAGAGTGTGGTGGAGGCTCCTTCTTTGGAAGCTTTTAAGCAGAGGCTGGATGGCCATTTGTCAGGAGTGATTTGAATGCAATATTCCTGCTTCTCGGCAGGGGGTTGGACTGGATGGCCCATGAGGTCTCTTCCAACTCTTTGATTCTATGATTCTATGGGTCGTGGCATTGGGGGTGGGACCTAAGGAGGCGGCCTCGCGACCCCTCCGAAATGGCCAAACGACCCCCTTGGTGGTCGCGACCCCCAGGTTGAGAACCGCTGCTCTATGGACATATATACAGAGCTTGGGAAATTGGCTGGACATTGGACTACAACTCCCAGAACCCTGTATCTGGGCTTCAATCAATATTTCTCATACCTCCCAAATATTCTGATTTTGCAAACACAGGGTCTTTCCACACAGCCATGCAACGCAGAATATTAAGGCATATAATCCACAATATTTGCTTTGAACTGGATTATATCTGCTTTGAACTGGATTATTTGAGTCCACACTGTCATATAATCCAGTTCAATGAGGATTTTATGCAGCTCTGTGGAAGAGGCCATGTAACACGATTTCTGTTCCTGGGTTATAAATGCCATTTCTCATCGAGTCTCGACCAATTGGACATATTTTTTGGTTCCTGGGTCCGGTTCATCCCCCGAATGCCTTGCTTGCTTCATCCTGTCCAGATGTGTCCAAGGCAAGGTTCTTGACATTCTTTTCCTTGGGGGAGATCCTAAACACACCCTTTTATGGCCGCGCTGAGTCAGGAATTTGGGATGATGCAAGGGGAGGCCAGCAGGCCCCAGCCAAAGCACACGCTGACATCTCCCAAGCCTTTCAGGGGGAAGAAGCAACCCAAATAATCCAAGAGCACCAAATATATACAATTTCTCCACTTCTCTGGTCATTGCAAACCCATATAACACATTATTTGGTCAGCGTAGACCCAGACAATGCGTCATATGGACAGCAAAGACCCATACAATGCATTATATGGCCAGTGCACATCCATATAATGCATTATATGGTCAACACAGACCCATATAATGCATGTATGGCCAGTGTAGACCCAAATAATGCATTATATGTTTAGCGCAGACCTATCATATGGCCAGTGGAGACCTATATAATGCATCATATGGCCAGTGTAAACCCACATAATGCATTATATGACCAGCATACACCCATAGCATGCATCATATGGTCAGTGTACATCCATGTAATGCATCATATGGTCAGTGTACACCTATATAATGCAGCGTACACCCATATCATGAATCATATGGTCAGTGTACACCCATGTAATGCATCATATGGTCAGCGTAAACCCATGTAATGCATCATATGGCCAGTGCACACCCATATAATGCATTATATGACCAGCATACACCCATATCATGAATTATATGACCAGCGTACAGCTATATCATCCATCATATGGTCAGTGTACACCCATGCAATGCATCATATGGTCAACGTACACCCATGTAATGTATCATATGCCCAGTGCAGATGCATAAAATGCATTATATGGTCAGCAAAGATCCCTATAGCCAGCATAGCCCCATATAACACATCATATGGCCAGTGCAGATCCATATAACACATTTTATGGCCTGTGTAGACCCATGTAATGCATTATATCCTCAGTTCAGACCCATATAATCCATCATATGGCCAGTGTAGACCCAAGTAATGCATTATATGTTTAGCGCAGAGCTATCATATGGCCATTGTAGACCTATATAATGCACCATGTGGCTAGTGTAAACCAATATAAGGCATTATATGACCATCATGCTCCCATATCATGCATCATATGGTTGGCATACACCCATATCATGCATCATATGGTCAGTATACACCCATGTAATGCATCATATGGTCAGCGTACACCCATATAATGCATTATATGAGCAGCGTACACCCATATCATGAATCATATGGTCAGTGTACACCCATGTAATGCTTCATATGGTCAGCGTAAACCCATGTAATGCATCATATGGCCAGTGCACACCCATATAATGCATTGTATGACCAGCATACACCCATATCATGAATTATATGACCAGTGTACACCTATATCATCCATCATATGGTCAGTGTACACCCATGCAATGCATCACATGGTCAACGTACACCCATGTAATGTATCATATGCCCAGTGCAGACGCATACAATGCATTATATGGTCGGCGTAGATCCCTGTGGCCAGCATAGCTCCATGTAACACATCATATGGCCAGTGCAGACCCATATAATATATTTTATGGCCAGTGTAGACCCAAGTAATGCATTATATGTTTAGCGCAGAGCTATCATATGGTCAGTGTTGACCTATATGATGCAACATATGGCCAGCATAAATCCATATAATGCATTATATGACCAGTGTAGATCCATATCACACATCATGTGGTCAGCGTACACCCATATAATGCATTATATGGAGAGTGTAAACCCATATAATACATATGGTCAGCATAGACCCATATATTGCATTATGTGGACAACATAGACCCACATACTGCATTATATAGCCAGTGTAGACCTATATGATGCATATACCCATATACTACATTATATGGCCAGTGTAGTCCCATGTAATGCATTATATGGCCAGTGTAGTCCCATGTAATGCATTATATGGCCAGTGTAGTCCCATGTAATGCATTATATGGCCAGTGTAGTCCCATGTAATGCATTATATGGCCAGTGTAGTCCCATGTAATGCATTATATGGCCAGTGTAGTCCCATGTAATGCATTATATGGCCAGTGTAGTCCCATGTAATGCATTATATGGCCAGTGTAGTCCCATGTAATACATTATATGGCTAGTGTAGTCCCATGTAATGCATTATATGGCCAGTGTTGACCCATGTGATGCATTATATGGTCAGCATAGACCCATATACTGCATTATATGGCCAGCATAGATCTATATAATGCACTATATGGCCAGTGTAGACTCATATAATACATTATATGTTCAGCATATACTGCATTATATGGCCTGCATGGGTGTAGACCCATGTAATGCATTATATGGCCCGTGTTGACCCATGTGATGCATTATATGTACAGTGTAGACCCATATAATGCATTATACGGTCAGAGTAGACCCATATACTGCAATATATGGCCAGCATAGATCTATATAATGCACTATATGGCCAGTATAGACCCATATAATGCATTATATGTTCAGCATATACGGCATTATATGGGCAGTAGAGATCTATACATTGTACTGTATGGCCAGTGTAGACCCATGTAATGCATTATATGGTCAGCATAAACCCATATACTGCATTATATGGTTATCACAGACCCATATATTGCATTATATGGGTGGTGTAGATCCATATAATGCATTAGGTGGCCAGCATAGACCCATATAATGCATTATATGCTCAATGTAGATCCACATAGTGCATTAGGTGGCCAGCATAGACCCATATACTGAATTATATGGTCAGCATAGACCCATATACTGCATTATATGGTCAGCATAGACCCATATATTGCATTATATGGTCAGCATAGACCCATATAATGCATTATATGGATGGTGTAGATCCATGTAACGCATTAGGTGTCCAGCGTTGACCCATATAATGCATTATATGGTCAGCATAGACCTATATATTGGATTATATAGTATTCATTATTTGGTCATTGAAGACCCATATACTATATTATATGGTCAGCGAAGAGCCATTTAATTCATTATATGGTCAGGGTAAATCCATATAATACATCATATAATCCAAGGCTCAGTGCTATGGAATCCTGGGATTTGTAGTTCAACGAGGCACCAGGATTCTTTTGGCCTTTTGATCCAGCCTAAAGTCCTAGGCTGGATCCACACTGCCATATAATTCGGTTCCTGAATCTAGATTATCTGCTTTGAACTGGATTGTATGAATCCACACTGATTTAGCAAAACTACAAGTCCCAGGCTCCCATCACACTCAAAGTGGTGTCAAACTGCATTCATTCTACAGTGTAGACGCACTCTCCATGTATGTTCTGCCTTCTTTCTTGGTTTCGAAGTGGATCTGTGTCATTCACGTGTTGTTGTTGAGTCATGTTTCTTTTTTATTCCGTCCTGAGCGAATATTATTGTAAGAGGAGCTCAAAAAGAAAACAGAATCACAGAAACTCTGTAGTCACGGTTAGCCAAGCAGCAATAGAAACTCAACCGAGTCACTCTTTCCACCGTAAACATATGATACGAGGCTTTTTGTTTTGCTTTTTTGAAAAAAAAAGTTAAGCTTCTCTGGGAAATGTGCAATTGATTTCCCGCTGACGTTTCTCCTTCCTTCTTTCCTTCCTCAAGTTCGGGCTGGTTCTGCCAACTTCAGGGAAAAGGGACGGGTTCGAGAGGCGGCAATGAGTCACCTGAGAAATCAAAGAAATCAAAACAGATCCAAGCTGTGCTTCCAGGATGATGGGAGGTGTAGTCCACCTGTGAAATGGAGCCCAGCCATTCCTAAGCCTTTGCAAACCTGCATTGCCTTTTTTCCAAGGCTTTGGCTTTCCTCCCTCCCAAACAGGATGATGGGAGGCCTTTGCAAACCTCCCAAACAGGATGATGGGAGGTGTAGTCCACCTGGGAAATGAAGCCCAGCTATTTCTTGGACTTTGCAAACCTGCATCACAATTTTTCCAAACTTCGGCTTTTTCTCCCTCCCAAACAGGATGATGGGAGGTGTAGTCCACCCAACCATTCCTAGGCCTTTGCAAACCTGTATCGTCTTTTTTCCAAGGCTTCGGCTTTTCCTCCCTCCCAAACAGGATGATGGGAGGCCTTTGCAAACCTCCCAAGCAGGATGATGGGAGGTGTAGTCCACCTGGGAAATGGAGCCCTGCCATTCCTAGGCCTTTGCAAACCTGCATCACCTTTTTTCCAAACTTTGGCTTTTCCTCCCTCCTGAACAGGATGATGGGAGGCCTTTGCAAACCTCCCAAGCAGGATGATGGGAGGTGTAGTCCACCTGGGAAATGGAGCCCAGCCATCCCTAAGCCTTTGCAAACCTGCATTGCCTTTTTTCCCAAGGCTTCGGCTTTTCCTCCCTACCAAACAGGATGATGGGAGGCCTTTGCAAACCTCCTAAGCAGGATGATGGGAGGCCTTTGCAAACCTCCCAAGCAGGATGATGGGAGGTGTAGTCCACCTGGGAAATGGAGCCCAGCCATTCCTAAGTATTTGCAAATCTGCATCACCTTTTTTTCCAAGGCTTTGGCTTTCCTCCCTCCCGAACAGGATGATGGGAGGCCTTTGCAAACCTCCCAAACAGGATGATGGGAGGTGTAGTCTGCCTGGGGAATTGAGCCCGGCCATTCCTAAGCATTTGCAAACCTGCATCGCCTTTTCCCCAAGGCTTTGGCTTCAAAACAGGATGATGGGAGGCCTTTGCAAACCTCCCAAATAGCGTGATGGGAGGTGTAGTCTGCCCGTGAAATGGAGCCCAGCCATTCCTAGGCCTTTGCAAACCTGTATTGTCTTTTTCCCAAGGCTTTGGCTTATCTCCCTCCCAAACAGGATGATGGGAGGCCTTTGCAAACCTCCCAAACAGGATGGGAGGTGTAGTCCACCTGGGAAATTGAGCCCAGCCATTCCTAAGCATTTGCAAACCTGTATTGTCTTTTCCCCAAGGCTTTGGCTTTCCTCCCTCCCAAACAAGATGATGGGAGGCCTTTGCAAACCTCCCAAACAGGGTGATGGGAGGTGTAGTCTGCCTGGGGAATGGAGCCTAGCTATTCCTAGGTCTTTGCAAACCTGCATTGCCTTTTTTTCAAGGCTTTGGCTTTCCTCCCAAACAGGATGATGGGAGGCCTTTGCAAACCTCCCAAGCAGGGTGATGGGAGGTGTAGTCCACCTGTGAAATGAAGCCCAGCCATTCCTAGGCCTTTGCAAATCTGCATCGCCTTTTTTCCAAGGCTTTGGTTTTCCTCCCTCCCAAACAGGATGATGGGAGGCCTTTGCAAACCTCCAAAACAGGATGATGGGAGGTGTAGTCTACCTGAGAAATGGAGCCCAGCTATTCCTAGGCTTTTGCAAAACAGCCATCAGCTTTCTTCCAGGGCCTTGGCTTTTCCTCCCCCCCAGACTGGATGATGGTAGTCCATCTCATCCTGAGTTGCTGGACTACACCTCCCATCATCCTCAAAGTGCTGTTTGGAAAAAAGCCATGTCAAAGGAGGAAAACACAAAAGAGTAGCCAACATCCTGGAAGTGCAGAGATTTTAGCAAGGTTTGCAAAGGAGAAGAGTTGCTGGGCTATTAACAACAACAATTTATTAATATGTATTATTATAAATTTATTATTGATTTATTGTATTACTTTATAATAAATTGATTTATTAATCTATTAATACTTTACTATACATTTATCAATTTACTAATAATAATTTATTAATAAGTATCAATTATTATAAATGCATTTATTATTTATTTATAATAAATGCATTTATTTATAATAAATATAATAATACTTTATTATAATTTATCAATTGAATAATAGTAATAATTTAATAATAAGTATCAATTATTATAAATGCATTTATTATTTCTTTATCATAAATGCATTTATTTATAATAAATATAATAATACTTTATTATTATTTATCCATTCAATAATAATAATAATTTATTAATAAGTATTAATTATTATAAATGCATTTATTATTTATTTATTTATAATTGGGAGGGAGGAAAAGACAAAGCCTTGGAAAAAAGGCAATGCAGGTTTGCAAAGGCCTAGGAATAGCTGGGCTCCATTTCCCAGGCGGACTACACTTCCCATCATCCTGGAAGCACAGCTTGGATATGTTTTGATTTCTTTATCTCTGCATTGGCTTTTTTCCCAAGGCTTTGGCTTTTCCTCCCTCCCAAACATGGGAAATGGAGCTCAGACATGCCTAGGCCTTTGCAAACCTGCATCGCCTTTTTTCCAACCCCCCCCCCCCCCCAAACTGGATGATGGTAATCCATCTTGTCCCGGAGTTGCTGGACTACACCTCCCATCATCCTGAAAGTGCTGTTTGGAAAAATTCGAAAACCCTCTCAGTATTTTCTGTCAGTTGTGGGAGTTATGTGTGCAAGTTTGGTTCAATTCCATAACTGGGTTCAGAATGCCCTTTGATTGTAGGTGAACTATAAATCCCAGCAACTACAACTCCCAAACATCAAGGTCCATCTTCCCCAAACTCCACCAGTGTTCACATTTGGGCATATTGAGTATTCGTGCCAAGTTTGGTCCGGATCCATCATTGTTTGAGTCCATAGTGCTCTCTGGATGTAGGTGAACTACAACTCCCAAACTCAAGGTTAATGCCCACCAAACCCTTCCAGTGTTTTCTGTTGGTCATGGGAGTTCTGTGTCCCAAGATTGGTCCAATTCCATCATTGGTGGGTTCAGAATGCTCTTTGATTGTAGGTGAACTATAAATACCAGAAACTACAACTCCCAAATGCCAAGGTCTATTTTTTCTCCAAACTCCACCAGTATTCACATTTGGGCATATTGAGTATTTGTACCAAGTTTGGACCGGATCCATCATTGTTTGAGTCTGCAATGCTCTCTGGATGTAGGTGAACTACAACTCCCAAACGTCAAGGTCAATGCCTACCAAACTCTTCCAGTATTTTCTGTTTGTCATGAGAGTTCTGTGTGCCAAGTTTGGTCCAATTCCATCTCTGTTGGGGTTCAAAATGCTCTTTGATTGTAAGTGAACTACAAATCCCAGCAACTACAACTCCCAAATGCCAAGGGCTATTTTCCCCAAACTCCACCAGTGTTGTGTTCACATTTGGGCATATTGAGTATTTGTGCCAAGTTTGGTCCGGATCCATCATTGTTTGAGTCCGCAGTGCTCTCTGGATTTAGGTGAACTACAACTCCCAAACTCAAGGTCAATGCCCACCAAACCCTTCCAGTGTTTTCTGTTGGTCATGGGAGTTCTGTGTCCCAAGATTGGTCCAATTCCATCGTTGGTGGGGTTCAGAATGCTCTTTGATTGTAGGTGAACTATAAATCCCAGCAACTACAACTCCCAAACGTCAAGCTCAATGCCTACCAAACCCTTCCAGTATTTTATGTTGGTTATGAGAGATATGTTGGTCCAATTCCATCACTGGTGGGGTTCAGAATGCTCTTTGATTGGAAGTGAACTATAAATCCCAAGAGAAAGGAATGTTCTATAGGAATTCAATTGGAATCAAAGTGTACTGGAGTAAAACATGTTGGTCATGTGAGTTCTGTATGCCAAGTTTGGTCCAATTCCATCATTGGTGGAGTTCAGAATGCTCTTTGATTGTAGGTGAACTACAAATCCCAGCAATTACAACTCCCAAATGCCAAGGTCTATTTCCCCCAAACTCCACCAGTGTTCACATTTGGGCATATTGAGTATTCGTGCCAAGTTTGGTCCAGATCCATCATTGTTTGAGTCCGCAGTGCTCTCTGGAAGTAGGTGAACTACAACTCCCAAACTCAAGGTCAATGCCCACCAAACCCTTCCAGTATTTTCTGTTGGTCATGGGAGTTCTGTGTGCCAAGTTTGGTCCAATTCCATCGCTGGTGGGGTTCAGAATGTTCTTTGATTGTAGGTGAACTATAAATCCCAAGAGAAAGGAATTCAATTGGAATCAAAGTGGACTGGAGTAAAACATAGCCTTGTTTCCCAAGCCACTGAAGCCCAGCCTCTCTCTCTCTCCCTCTCTCTCTGGGCCTCTTCCTTCCTTCCTTCCCTTTCCCTGCCGGCCCCTCCCATGACCAAACTGGCTTTAATCCGGATTGGGGGCGTGTCCACACGCGCAGGCTCCCCCATGAGCTCATTGTCCTCCCTCCCTCCCTTTCGGGGGAGGAGTCCATCCGGGTTTGATAAATAACCCGACTCCTGCTCTGTTGCCCCAATTGAAACCAGCCCAGGGAAAAAGCAAAGGGGGCTGCCTTGGAACCCACCACTCGCCCCCCCTTGCCCAGGACAGCTGTTGCGCGACGAAAGCGGGATGAGTTCCATTCTGGACGTCAACACCCTCTACGAGGTCAGTGCTTTCCCTTCTTGCAACCCCCAAGGCCCATCCTCCCCTTTACTCCTCCTTGGAGTCTCAAGGAAAGGTTTGTTTTCCTCCAAAAATAGCTTTCCATCCTCTTTTTTGGACTACAAATCCCATCATCTCCCATTCCCCCCGGATTCTGGGTCTTAAAGTCCGCCCAAGGCCCATCCTCCCCTTTACTTCTCCTTGGAGTCTCAAGGAAAGGTTTGTTTTCCTCCAAAAATAGCTTTCCACTCTCTTTTTTGGACTACAAATCCCATCATCTCCCATTTCCCCCGGATTATAGGTCTTAAAGTCCACCCAAGGCCCATCCTCCCCTTTATTCCTCCTTGGAGTCTCAAGGAAAGGCTTGTTTTCCTCCAAAAATAGCTTTCCATCCTCTTTTTTGGACTACAAATCCCATCATCTCCCATTCCCCCCCGGATTCTGGGTCTTAAAGTCCGCCCAAGGCCCATCCTCCTCTTTATTCCTCCTTGGAGTCTTAAGGAAAGGTTTGTTTTCCTCCAAAAATAGCTTTCTATCCTCTTTTTTGGACTACAAATCCCATCATCTCCCATTCCCCCCGGATTCTGGGTCTTAAAGTCCGAATCATTTTTTTTCATATATTTTCCCCTACCAAGTTTACCATTCTCAGAATAATCTTTCTATTCGACTACAGATCCCATCATTCCAGTTTCTTGCCATGGGTTATGGGACTTGGAGTCCAAGGAAGGGTTTCTGTACTCCAAGAAAGGGATTATTTCCTCTCCCCCCCCCAAATCTTTCCATCCACAGAATTTCATATATTTTTCCCTACCAAGTTTGCCATTCTCAGAATAATCTCTCTATTCGACTACAGATCCCATCATTACAGTTTCTTGCCATGGATTATGGGACTTGGAGTCCAAGGAAGGGTTTCTGTACTCCAAGAAAGGGATTATTTCACCCCCCCCCCCAAAAAAAAGCTTTCCGTCCACAGAATCCCAACTCTTTCTTGGACTACAAATCCCATCATAACAATTTCCTGCCATGGATTATGGGACTTGGAGTCCAAGGAAGGGTTTCAAGGATTATTCCCCCCCCCAAAAAAAGGAGTCCAAGAAAGGGATTCCCACCCCCAAAAAAGCTTTCCAGCCTAAGAATCCCGTCTGTTTCTCAGACTACAAATCCCATCACTCCCATTTCTTGCCATGGCTTATGGGACTTGGGAGTCCAAGGAAGGGTTTCCATAGTCCAAGGAATGGATTATTTCCCTCCCAAAAGCTTTCCATAATCAGAATCCCATCTCTTTCTTGGACTACAAATCCCAGCATCTCAATTTCCTGCCATGGATTATGGGACTTGGAGTCCAGGGAAGGGTTTCCGTAGTCCAAGGAAAGGATTATTTCCCCCCCAAAAAAGGAGTCCAAGAAAGGGATTCACACCCACCCCCCAAAAAACTTTCCAGTCTAAGAATCCCGTCTGTTTCTCAGACTACAAATCCCATCACGCCCATTTCCTGCTATGGGTTATAGGACTTGGAGTGCAGGGAAGAGTTTCCGTAGTCCAAGGAAAGGATTATTTCCTTCCCAAAAAAGCTTTCTATCCTCAGAATCCCATCTCTTTCTCGGACTACAAATCCCAGCATCTCAATTTCCTGCCATGTATTATGGGACTTGGAATCCAAGGAATGGTTTCCGTAGTCCAAGGAAATGATTATTTCCCTCCCAAAAAAGCTTTCCATCCTCAGAATCCCATCTCTTTCTTGGACTACAAATCCCTCCATCCCCATTTCCTGTCTGGATAATGGGTCTTGGAGTCCAAGAAAGGGTTTCCTTTCCCCTCCCGAAAAAAAATCATTTTTCTTGCTTCCAGATCTGAGCTTTTTCCTTTTATTTATCATAGATTCCTTCCCATTTAATTACAGTTCCCAGAATCCTGTGTAGCCCAGGATTCTGGGGTTTGTAGTCCAAGGAAAAGGTCCCCCGAAGGTTTTGATGGCGAATACGTGTGAATCTTTGCTGTATTTCTAATTGTTTATGAAGATAGTTGAAACTACAACTCCCAAGAGACAAAGGAGATTGTAGTCCAAGGAAGGGTTTTTTAGAGTGGGAGGGAGGGAAATACTCCTTTGGAAAACTACAGATCCCAGATTCCCAAGAGAGAGGTGGATTCTGGGGTTTGTCACCCCAAGAAAAGTTTGGTTTTTTTCCTCCCAACTTTCTTTCACTTCCAGGCCCATCTTTCCATTTGTTTCTATTCAGTTGCAGTACTTTGAAAACTAGAACTCCCAGAAGCCATTTGAGGTTGGGTTTCTTTAGTCTTGGTTGTTCAAGGAAGGAGCTTAGCTTTCTGTATATCAACACTGCCGGGGATTCTGGGAACTTTGGCTGTGATCTGTAAAGTCAAATACGATTCCTTTAGACTCGGCGATTATGGGAACTGTAGTTTCCCAAAGGAACCTGGTTGATTGCCCTGGTTCATTTTAGCAGCTTTTGGGGCCTGGGGTCCGTCTACATTTATGGAATGAATGCCGTTTGACGCCACTTTAAACTGCCCTAGCTCAATGGATCTTGGGAGTTGTAGTTTCACTAAGGGCATGCCTATAGCGTAAATGCAGTTTGTCAGAACTACAACTCTCAGGAATCCCATACCGTTAAAGTGCTGTCAAACTGCATTCCGCTCCCCCAGTAGAACTACAACTCCCAGGATCCTTTTTCATGTAGTTCGGTGGTCCTCAATCTGATATTATTATTATTATTATTATTATTATTATTATTATTATTGGTGTGCCTTTAGTAGAACTACAACTCTCAGGGTCCCTTTACATTTAGTTCAGTGGTCCTCAAACTGCTGTTGTTGTTGTTGTTGTTGTTGTTATTCTATTTATGATTCTATATATTATTAAGTTTATTATATTATTATATTCATTATTTTTATTAAACTTATTTATCATGTTTGTTATTATATTTATTATGATTATTATATTATTAAATTATTACATTTATTATTATATTTATTGTTATATTTATTATATATATATATATATATATATATATATATATATATATATATTGTTATTATAATTACTGGTGGGCCCTTATTAGAACTACAACTCCTAGGAGTTGTACTGCAGTTATTATTAAAATTACTATTATTACTATTATTCTATTTGTTATTTTTCTATAAGCTTTTTATTAAGCTTTTTATATTTATTATATTCATTATTTTTAATATTATGCTTATTTTTATATTTATTATATTTGTAATATTTATTATTCTTACATTTATTATTATAATATTTATAATATGTTTATTATATTTGTTCATGTATTTATATTTATTATATTCATTATTTTAATTTATGCTTATTTATATATTATATTTTATTGCATTTATTATTATAATATTTATAATATTATTATGTTATGTTTGTTATTGAATTTACTATATTAATATTATGCTTATTTGTATATTTCCCATTATATTTCTTATTGTATTTCTTATTATTATTATAATATATATATAATATTATGTTATGATTGTTATTGTATTTACTTTATTATTATTATTATGGTTATTTTATATTTCCCATTATATTTCTTAGTGCATTTCTTATTATATTTATAATATTATTATGTTTATTATGTTTGTTATTGAATTTACTATATTATTATTATTATTATTATTATTATTATATTTCCCATTATATTTCTTATTGCATTTATTATATTTATAATATTATTAAGCTATTGTATTTACTATATTATTATTATTATTATATTTCTTATTGCATTTATTATTATTATAATATTTATAATATTATGTTTATTATGTTTGTTATTGAATTTACTATATTATTATTATTATTATTATTATATTTCCCATTATATTTCTTATTGCATTTATTATATTTATAATATTATGTTTATTATGTTTGTTATTGAATTTACTATATTATTATTATTATTATTATATTTCCCATTATATTTCTTATTGCATTTATTATATTTATAATATTATGTTTATTATGTTTGTTATTGAATTTACTATATTATTATTATTATTATTATTATTATTATTATTATATTTCCCATTATATTTCTTATTGCATTTATTATATTTATAATATTATTAAGCTATTGTATTTACTATATTATTATTATTATTATATTATTGCATTTATTATTATTATTATATTTATAATATTATGTTTATTATGTTTGTTATTGAATTTACTATATTATTATTATTATTATTATATTTCCCATTATATTTCTTATTGCATTTATTATATTTATAATATTATTAAGCTATTGTATTTACTATATTATTATTATTATTATATTTCTTATTGCATTTATTATTATTATTATTATATTTATAATATTATGTTCATTATGTTTGTTATTGAATTTACTATATTATTATTATTATTATTATTATTATTATTATTATTATTATTATTATTATCATTTATACCCCACTTTTTCCCCAAGTGAATAGTTAAACTACAACTCCCAGGATTCCATCCTATTGCGACACTGCAATTCAAAGTGGTACAGAACTGCATTAATTCCGCAGTGTAGATGCCAATCTTTTCTGTGTACAAAAAAGCCTGAATACACATTGGGGAGGCAATTTCCAGGAAAATGAAACCGGACCGGTTTCTGGAAAGCCGGCGGTTGGTTCAGAAATGCAAATCTGCGTGTTCTTTGTACATACATACAGAGAGAGAGATAGAGCGATATAGAGGAACATATTTGCAAAGGCGGTGGTTTTCCGGGCTCGGTCCCCCCAAAAAGCCGGTCTCTTCCTGTTTACTCCAACCCGACTTCCTGGAGCGAACCGCATTTCGTATTTTTTCCTCCTCGAGAATGTTTTCTGCTCGAAAAACAAGCCGGCCCTTGTTCGTTCGTTTTTTTCCCTCTTTCCTCCCTTCGTTGCATCAGTTTTTTAGCTTTTCTTGCATTACATTTTCTTACATTTCTCACATTACCCATTATCCACTGAAAACATGTTCAGCCTCATAATAATGGACGTGTTTTCCCGCAAAGCAACACTCCAAATCCCATCATCCGTCTTAAAAATCCCCACATTTTCAGCAGGGAATGGGTTAGCACTCTAAATCCCATCATCCCTATATAAGGTTGAACATGTTTTCGGTGGATAATGGGTAATGTGATCCCGTAACAAACAACACTCTAAATGCCATATGTTTTGGGTAGAGAACAGGTAACACTCCAAATCCCATCATTCGTCTTAAAAATCCCCACATTTTCAGCAGGGAATGGGTTAGCACTCTAAATCCCATCATCCCCAATACCATCTTTACAAAAAACCCTATATAAGGTGGAACATGTTTTAGTGGATAATGGGTAATGTGATCCCATAACACAACACTCTAAATGCCATATGTTTTGGGTAGAGAACAGGTAACACTCCAAATCCCATCATCCGTCTTAAAAATCCCCACATTTTCAGCAGGGAATGGGTTAACACTCTAAATCCCATCATCCCCAATACCGTCTTTACAAAAAAAAACCCTATATAAGGTGGAACATGTTTTCAGTGGATAATGGGTAATGTGATCCCGTAACAAACAACACTCTAAATGCCATCATCCCTTAAAAAGTTTCATATGTTTTGGGCAGAGAACAGGTAACACTCCAAATCCCATCATCCCTAATACCGTCTTTACAAAAAACCCTATATAAGGTGGAACATGTTTTCGGTGGATAATGGGTAATGTGATCCCGTAACAAACAACACTCTAAATGCCGTCGTCCCTTTATATGTTTTGGGCAGAGAACAGGTAACACTCCAAATCCCATCATCCCCTTTACCGTCTTTACAAAAAACCCTATATAAGGTGGAACATGTTTTCAGTGGATAATGGGTAATGTGATCCCGTAACAAACAACACTCTAAATGCCATTGTCCCTTTATATGTTTTGGGCAGAGAACAGGTAACACTCCAAATCCCACCGTCTCTAAAGAAACCTTAGCAAGCTCATTGGAGAATGGTTAAGACTCCAAATCCCATCGTCCCTTCAAAGGGAACGTTTTTACAGTGGAGACCGGACAAGACTGGTTAAGACTCCAAATCCCATCATCCCTTTAAAGGGAACATGTTTTCAGTGGAGGACAGACAAGGCTAGATCTCATCATCCCCATTAAAATACTCCAAATCCCATCATCCATTTAAAGGCAGCATGTTTTCAGTGGAGAATGGACAAGACTAAATCCCATCATCCCCATTAAAACACTCCAAATCCCATCATCCATTTAAAGGGAACATGTTTTCAACTGAGAACAGACAAGACTCTAAATTCTATCATCCCCATTAAAATACTCCAAATCCCATCCATTTAAAAGGAGCATGTTTTCAGTGGAGAATAGACAAGACTAAATCCTGTCATCCCCATTAAAACACTCCAAATCCCATCATCCCCTTAAAAGAAAACCCTATGAAGTTGATCTGTTGAGTGGAGAACAGAAAGACTATAAATCCCATCATCCCCTTAAAAAACCCCTAGGAAGTTGATCTTGTTTTGAGTGGAGAACAGATAAGACTCTAAATCCCATCATCCCTTTACAAACCCTAGAAAATTGTATTTGTTTTGAGTGGAAAACAGATAAGACTCCAAATCCCATCATCTCTCTAAAACACATAGGAAGGTGAACTTGTTTTCAGCAGACAACAGAAAGACTCTAAATCCCATCATCCCCTTAAAAACCCTAGAAAGTTGATTTTGTTTTGAGTTGAGAATAAACAGACTCTAAATCCCATCATCCCTGTTTTAAAAACCCTAGGAAATTGAATTTGTTTTGAGTGGAGAACGGAGAAGACACTAAATACCATCATCCTTAGGAACCCTAGGAAGTTGGACAAGCAGAACGCTGCCTGCCTGTCATCCCTTATGACAGCCCAGTTCATATGGAATATTGTTTTAGCGCGATGTGACAGACAGACAGGTTTTTCCTGTCGCCGCGTCACAAACCGGTTGCTTCTCCCAACTTGCATCCGTTTTGAAAGGGATTTAATAATAATAATAATAATGTATTGTCGAAGGCTTTCATGGCCGGAATCACTGGGTTGTTGTAGGTTTTTTTGGGCTATATGGCCATGTTCTAGCGGCATTTTCTCCTGACGTTTCGCCTGCATCTATGGCAAGTATCCTCCGAGGTTGTGAGGTCTGTTGGAACTAGGAAAAATGGGTTTATATATCTGTGGAATGACCAGGGTGGGACAAAGGACTCTTGTCTGCTGGAGCTAGGTGTGAATGTTTCAACTGACCACCTTGATTAGCATTTGATGGCCTGGCAGTGCCTGGGGCAGTCTTTTGTTGAGAGGTGATTAGATTAACATGAAAGGCACTGCAGACTACTTCAACCAGAGAAGTCAGCCACCTGGTGAACTAACCTGGACACAGCGTATTATCTGAGAACACAGAAATGCTGGACCACTCTCACAACCACCATGTCAGACTACACAGCGAAACCATTGAAATCCACAAGCATGTGGACAATTTCAACAGAAAGGAGGAAACCATGAAAACGAACAAAATCTGGCTACCAGTATTTAAAAAAAACTCTAAAATTAGAACAGCACAACAACAGAGAGGAAACAAACAAGGACATCTAATCACCTCTCAACAAAAGATTGCTCCAGGCACTGCCAGGCCATCAAGGTGGTCAGTTGAAACATTCACACCTAGCTCCAGCAGACAAGAGTCCTTTGTCCCACCCTGGTCATTCCACAGATGTATAAACCCTTTTTCCTAGTTCCAACAGACCTCACTACCTCTGAGGATGCTTGCCATAGATGCAGGCGAAACGTCAGGAGAGAATGCTTCTAGAGGACCTCACTACCTCTGAGGATGCTTGCCATAGATGCAGGTGAAACATCAGGAGAGAATGCTTCTAGAGGACCTCACTACCTCTGAGGATGCTTGGCATAGGTGCAGGTGAAACATCAGGAGAGAATGCTTCTAGAGGACCTCACTACCTCTGAGGATGCTTGGCATAGGTGCAGGTGAAACGTCAGGAGATAATGCCTCTAGACGGAAAAAAACCAAAACTCTAAAATTAGAACAGCAAAACAACAGAGAGGAAACAAACAAGGACATCTAATCACCTCTCAACAAAAGATTGTCCCAGGCACTGTCAGGCCATTATATGCTAATCAAGGTGGTCAGTTGAAACATTCCCACCTAGCTCCAGCAGACAAGAGTCCTTTGCCCCACCGTGATCATTCCACAGATATATAAACCCTTTTTCCTAGTTCCAACAGACCTCACTACCTCTGGGGATGCTTGCCATAGATGCAGGCGAAACGTCAGGAGAGAATGCTTCTAGAGGACCTCACTACCTCTGAGGATGCTTAGCATAGATGCAGGTGAAACATCAGGAGAGAATGCTTCTAGAGGACCTCACTACCTCTGAGGATGCTTGGCATAGATGCAGGTGAAACGTCAGGAGAGAATGCTTCTAGAGGACCTCACTCCCTCTGAGGATGCTTGCCATAGATGCAGGCGAAACGTCAGGAGAGAATGCCTCTAGACGGGAAAAAACCAAAACTCTAAAATTAGAACAGGAAAACAACAGAGAGGAAACAAACAAGGACATCTAATCACCTCTCAACAAAAGATTGCCCCAGGCACTGCCAGGCCATCAAGGTGGTCAGTTGAAACATTCACACCTAGCTCCAGCAGACAAGAGTCCTTTGCCCCACCCTGGACATCATTCCACAGATATATAAACTCTTTTTCCTAGTTCCAACAGACCTCACTACCTCTGAGGATGCTTGCCATAGATGCAGGCGAAATGTCAGGAGAGAATGCTTCTAGAGGACCTCACTACCTCTGAGGATGCTTAGCATAGATGCAGGTGAAACATCAGGAGAGAATGCTTCTAGAGGACCTCACTACCTCTGAGGATGCTTGGCATAGATGCAGGTGAAACGTCAGGAGAGAATGCTTCTAGAGGACCTCACTACCTCTGAGGATGCTTGCCATAGGCGCAGGTGAAACGTCAGGAGAGAATGCTTCTAGAGGACCTCACTACCACTGAGGATGCTTTCCATAGATGTAGGCGAAACGTCAGGAGAGAATGCTTCTAGGGGACCTCACTACCTCTGAGGATGCTTGGCATAGATGTAGGCGAAATGTCAGGAGAAAATGCCTCTAGACGGAAAAAAACCTACAACAACCCAATAATAATAATAATAATAATAATTAATAATAATAATACATTATTATTATTATTATTATTATTATTATTATTATTATTATTATATTTATTCCCCACTTTTCTCCCAGGACTGGGACCCAAAGTATCTCCCATATATGTGTGTGTGTGTGTGTGTGTGTGTGTGTGTGTGTATGTGTATGTATGTGTGTATATATATATATATATATATATATATATATATATATATATATATACATATATACACACACACACACACACACACACACACACACACACATATATATGTATGTATGTATGTACATGCACAACATACCCCAGTGATGCAATGGGGCGCCTGTATGCGCCACCTCCGCCCTGCCTTGCTGGCTCTGCGGTGTGGGTTTTGCAGCCCCACCAGGATGAACGCCTTCAAAAATAACACCGGCAAGGCGATGATATTAAAAGACCTGACCTCATCCCTTTTCTCTCCCTGCGGTTGTTTGGTTTAGAGAAGCCTGGCTTTGGGTTTAACCCCTTTCGGCTGCGACATTTCGGAGCTCAGAAGGACATCAAAGGGGGTGCACATGGGGAGGGTACATAAGCCAGGCAGAATAATAATAATAATAATAATAATAATAATAATAATAATAATAATAATAACAACAACAATAATAATAACGGAGAGTTATTTGTATTGGTGGAATAATAATAATAATAATAACAGCAACAACAACAACTGAGAGTTATTCATATTGGAATAATAATAATAATAATAATAATAATAATAATAATAACAACTGAGAGTTATTCATATTGGAATAATAATAATAATAATAATAATAATAATAATAATAACAACTGAGAGTTATTCGTATTGGTATAATAATAATAATATAATTACTGAGAGTTATTCGTATTGGAACAATAATAGTAATTATTATTATTATTATTATTACTGAGAGTTATTCATATTGGTATAAATAATAATAATAATTACTGAGAGTTATTTGTATTGATATAATAATAATAATAAGGACAGTTATTCGTATTGGTATAATAATAATAATAATAATAATAATGACAGAGTTTGGTATAATAATAATAATAATAATTATTATTATTACTGAGAGTAATTCGTATTGGTATAATAATAATAATTACTTAGTGTTATTTGTATTGGTATAATAATAATAATAATAATAATAATAATAATGACTGTGTTATTTGTATTGGTATAATAATAATAATAAGAAGAAGAATAAGAATAACGGGGAGTTATTCATATTGGTATAATAATAATAATAATGACTGAGTGTTATTCGTATTGATATAATAATAATAATTGAGAGCTATTCTTATTGGTATAATAATAATAATTATTATTATTATTATTACTGAGAGTTATTCATATTGGTATAATAATAATAATAATAATGACAGAGTTATTTGTATTGGTATAATAATAATAATAATAATAACTGAGAGTTATTCGTATTGGAATAATAATAATGACTGAGAGTTATTCGTATTGGTATAATAATAATAATAATAATAATGACAGAGTTATTCATTTTGGTATAATAATATTAATAATAATAATAATGACAGAGTTATTTGTATTGGTATAATAATAATAATAATAATAATAATAATAATAATGACTGAGAGTTATTCATTTTGGTATAATAATAATAATAATAATAATAATGACTGAGAGTTATTTGTCTTGGTATAATAATAATAATAACTGAGAGTTATTCGTATTGGTATTATTATTATTATTATTATTGAGAGTTATTAACATTGGTATTATTGTTGTTATTATTATTATTATAAACATAACAAGACACAGTAAGGTCACTCTGCTGGCTGTTGTATTGGATCACACGTCGGACACTTCCCAAGTGTCTAGGACTGTGTGATGTATCGGCAAATAATGTGTGTAGATCCCAGTAGTGTAGCCTTTTGCAGCGGGCAGGTGGTAATTTTGTCAGCACCAATTGTGTTTAAGTGCAGGCCAAGGTCTTTAGGCACTGCACCCAGTGTGCCGATCACCACTGGGACCCCCTTGATTGTCTTGTGCCAAAGTCTTTGCAGTTCAATCTTGTATCGTTTCAGTTGTTTCTCTTCAATCCTGCTGTAGCCTGGGATTGCAACATCAATGATCCATATATTATTATTATTATTATTATTATTATTATTATTATTATTGACCCACGGTTGCTTGAGAGCTCCTATTAGAAATAGGTCTAACCCATATTCGACTCCATACTATAAAAAAGTAAAGGTTCCCCCATTACATTATTATTATTATTATTATTATTATTATTATTATTGTAGACTCTCAGTTGAACCACGGTTGCTTGAGAGCTCATATTGGAAACAGAAGCTGGGGCTAACAGCGGGAGCTCACCCTGCTCCCTGGATTCAATCTGCCAAACTTTCAGTCAGCAAGCTCAGCGGCTCAGCGGTTTAACCTGCTTCGCCACCAGGGGGTCTATACAATACCTGTTGTTGTTGTTGTTGTTGTTATTGACTCTCAATTTAACTAACATCCATGGAGAAATTGCTAGATGTAGTTTCTGATTACTCGAGAGTTGCTATTACGAATTGGCCGGTGAATTGAGAGTCTGCATTATTATTATTATTCAACTTTAATGTCTTGGTTGGGTTGTTGTAGGTTTTTTTCCGGGCTATATGGCCATATCCTAGAGGCATTCTCTCCTGACATTTCGCCTGCATCTATGGCAAGCATCCTCAGAGGTAGTGAGGTCTGTTGGAAACTAGGAAAAAGGGTTTATATATCTGTGGAATGACCAGGGTGGGACAAAGAACCCTTGTCTGTTGGAGCTAGGTGTGAATGTTTCAACTGACCACCTTGATTAGCATATAATGGCCTGGCAGTGCTGGGGCAATCTTTTGTTGAGAGGTGATTAGATGAACATGAAAGGCACTGCAGACTACTTCAACCAGAGAAGTCACGGGCTATATGGTCATGTTCTAGAGGCATTCTCTCCTGACGTTTCGCCTGCATCTATGGCAAGCATCCTCAGAAGTAGTGAGATCTTGGTTGAGACCCAAGGTTTCCTGCGGCACCTTGCTTTTGCCGAAACTGACTGGGAAGTTCGTCAATTTCTCTCTATTCCCTTCTTGTTTGATTAATGGAGTGCTGTAGTCCAAGGAAAAGAGTTCTGTACACACTGCTTAGGGGATGCTGGGAGTTGTAGGCCAGAAATAAGACTTTTCCTGAGCTTTCTGGTTAGACAATGCTGGAGAAAAAATGGGAGATGCTGGGAGTTGTAGTCCAAACAAAAGGCCTGGTTGCAACGATGCAAAAGTGCTTTGTATGCTGAAATGGACTCATATTGTAGGACCTATGTGTGTTCTTCTCTAGGTCTTCTCGGGTTGGGCTGAAGGACCTATAGATTGGGTTGTTGTAGGTTTTTCAAGCTGGAGGACCCATGTATGTTCTTCTCTAGGTCTTCTCGGGTTGGGCTGAAGGACCTATAGATTGGGTTGTTGTAGGTTTTTCAAGCTGGAGGACCCATGTGTGTTCTTCTCTAGGTCTTCTCGGGTTGGGCTGAAGGACCTATAGATTGGGTTGTTGTAGGTTTTTCAAGCTGGAGGACCCATGTGTGTTCTTCTCTAGGTCTTCTCGGGTTGGGCTGAAGGACCTATAGATCGGGTTGTTGTAGGTTTTTCAAGCTGGAGGACCCATGTGTGTTCTTCTCTAGGTCTTCTTGGGTTGGGCTGATGGACCTATAGATCGGGTTGTTGTAGGTTTTTCAAGCTGGAGTACCCATGTGTGTTCTTAGGTCTTCTCGGGTTGGGCTGAAGGACCTATAGATCGGGTTGTTGTAGGTTTTTCAAGCTGGAGGACCCATGTGTGTTCTTCTCTAGGTCTTCTCGGGTTGGGCTGAAGGACCTATAGATTGGGTTGTTGTAGGTTTTTCAAGCTGGAGGACCCATGTGTGTTCTTCTCTAGGTCTTCTCGGGTTGGGCTGAAGGACCTATAGATTGGGTTGTTGTAGGTTTTTCAAGCTGGAGGACCCATGTGTGTTCTTCTCTAGGTCTTCTCGGGTTGGGCTGAAGGACCTATAGATTGGGTTGTTGTAGGTTTTTCAAGCTGGAGGACCCATGTGTGTTCTTCTCTAGGTCTTCTCGGGTTGGGCTGAAGGACCTATAGATTGGGTTGTTGTAGGTTTTTTGGGCTATATGGCCATGTTCTAGAAGCATTCTCTCCTGACGTTTCGCCTGCATCTATGGCAGGACCTCACAACCTCTGAGGATGCTTGCCATAGATGCAGGCAAAACGCCAGGAGAGAATGCTTCGAGAACATGGCCATATAACCTGAGAAACCTACAACAACCCAGTGATTCTGGCCATGAAAGACTTCGATGACCGATAGATTTCCAAAGAACACGTATAGAATCATAGAATTAAAGAGTTGGAAGAGACCTCCTGGGCCATCCAGTCCAACCCCATTCTGCCAAGAAGCAGGAATATTGCATTCAAATCACCCCTGACAGATGGCCATCCAGCCTCTGTTTAAAAGCTTCCAAAGAAGGAGCCTCCACTGCACTCCGGGGCAGAGAGTTCCACTGCTGAACGGCTCTCACAGTCAGGAAGTTCTTCCTCATGTTCAGATGGAATCTCCTCTCTTGTAGTTTGAAGCCAGGTAGAACTTGTGGCACATTCAATGTCCTAATATGTGGAAGGTTGGCTGTCCTCTGTTTTGGAAACCTAAAAGCTTCCAAAGAAGGAGCCTCCACCACACTCCGGGGCAGAGAGTTCCACTGCTGAATGGCTCTCATAGTCAGGAAGTTCTTCCTCATGTTCAGATGGAATCTCCTCTCTTGTAGTTTGAAGCCAGGTAGAACTTGTGGCACATTCAGTGTCCTAATATGTGGAAGGTTGGCTGTCCTCTGTTTTGGAAACCTAAAAGCTTCCAAAGAAGGAGCCTCCACCACACTCTGGGGCAGAGAGTTCCACTGCTGAACGGCTCTCACAGTCAGGAAGTTCTTCCTCATGTTCAGATGGAATCTCCTCTCTTGTAGTTTGAAGCCAGGTAGAACTTGTGGCACATTCAATGTCCTAATATGTGGAAGGTTGGCTGTCCTCTGTTTTGGAAACCCAGGGCCTTTGTCTTTCGTGGCTAATACCTCTCCATTTCCTCCTCCTCCTCTGCAGAACCTGCTCAACCTGTCGCTGAGGGAAGAGCTGGACTTCTCGGGTCCCCAACTCTCCCGGCGCCACTCTGCGTGCTCCTCGGACGTGGCCACCTCTTATGACAGCAGCAGCAGCAGTGGGGACCCTTCTCTGGTTTGGCCCTTGCGAAGCCACTGGACCCCTAGCGTGGAGCAGCTCCGCCCTCTGGGAGACCCCCTCCGGCGCCCGCCGTTGCGCCCCGACCGCTCGGTCAGCCTCATCGAGGGCAAGGCCGTCGCCCCTCCGCCTCCGCCGGGCTTCCCTCCCCTCCGCTTGCCCTCCTTGACCTTCCCAACACCGCTCTCCTCCTCGTCCCGCTACAAGACGGAGCTGTGCCGCACCTTCAGCGAGACGGGCAAGTGCAAGTACGGCGCCAAGTGCCAGTTCGCTCACGGGTCCGCCGAGCTGCGCTCCGTCAGCCGCCACCCCAAGTACAAGACGGAGCTGTGCCACAAGTTCTACCTCCACGGCGCGTGCCCTTACGGTGCCCGCTGCCACTTCATCCACTCTCCGGAGGAGGCCCAAATCCACTCAGCATCCTCCTCGCCACAGCTCCTGCGCCAAAGCGTCAGCTACTCCGGAGTGCCGGCCAACCGCCGGTCACCCCCATTGCCCGGCATTCCCGATCCGTCCAACTTCACCAGAGCGCCTTCAGTTTCGCCTCCGCCGGCCTCCTCCGGCGACCTCCTCTCCCCGACCTTCAGCCACCTGAACTCAGACCCTCTGTCCTTACTTTCCGGGACGACGTCCGGAGGTTGCTGCTCCTGCCGCTGCGGGAAGACCAACCCGAACACCGCCTCGTTCGCGAACCATCGAGACTACTTCTCCGCCGCTCCCGGGACCCTCACCACTGCGCCGTCCTCCCTCTTGCCAAGGACCCCGTCCTCCAACTCGCTCTCCGACCCCGAGTCCTACAGCAGCTCCAGCAGTCTCAGCGGCTCCGACTCGCCCGTGTTCGATATACAAGCCCCCGGCGGGCCCACGGCAAGCGGCGCCAACCGCTTGCCCATCTTCAACCGGATCTCCGTCTCCGAGTGAGCCAGATTCGAGTGGGGTTCTGTCCCCATTGAGTTTTAGCTGTCCTGTTTGTCTATAGCGGGCGATCCTATAATAAACCATCCTTCCCGGTTGAGGCCCAGGTGGCCTCTTCCAGTTAGCTTGGTATTTAATGTCTCTATAGGATGAACCATCCTTCCCGGTCGATGCCCAGGCGGCATCTTCGGAGCAGGTCTTTTTCACACCGATTCCCAGCAATGCACTTTGTGGCAGACCCGAAATCGCACGTTCCTGCCTTACGAGTCTCTCGAGTGCCTTTCAGAAAAACCCAATTGCTTGTGTTTCTCCGAGATTCAGTGCCTTAAGCAGGACCTTGTTTCCCAAGAGAGGAAAAATGTTTTATGGCTCTGGTTTGCAACGTAGTTGGCTTTAGAAGAACGATCCATATCTTGCTTTTCCTCCAACGTGTTGCCCAAACTTTTCTTCCCAGCGCAGTAGTGCAATGGTTAGGTCCCCAAAATATATGGGATGGTTGAGCATTTTGGCTGATTGTTGTCAAGTTGGTAGATATAGTTTGGCAACTTTTGGAGACTTTTGGAGACAGTGGTGCAATGGTTAGGTTCCCAAAACATACGACTTTCCTTTATCCTTCGGCACCAGCAAACTGAGATTGCTACTTTGCAATTTCCTATCTCCTTAGACACAGAAAAACTTGGAAAAGTTCTGACAGAGGAGCAGAAATTGGAGATAACGTGGAGACGGGATGGTTGAGCATTTTGGCTGTCTGTTGCCAATCAGCCATAAGTCCCATCTTCTCATTTGAAAACCAGATAATTTTACTACTGCACCTCTTATGCCAACCTAATCTAGGAAATTTGAGACCTCCATGAGCCTAACCTAGCATCCCTTGCCCTTGGATGATGGGAGATATAGTTTGGCAACTTTTGGAGACTTTTGGAGACAGTGGTGCAATGGTTAGGTTCCCAAAATATACGACTTTATTTTTATCCTTTGGCACCAGCAAACTGAGATTGCTACTTTGCAATTTCCTATCTCCTTAGACACAGAAAAACTTGGAAAAGTTCTGACAGAGGAGCAGAAATTGGAGATAACGAGGAGATGGGATGGTTGAGCATTTTGGCTGTCTGTTGCCAATCAGCCATAAGAGTCCCATCTTCTCATTTGAAAACCAGATAATTTTACTACTGCACCTCTTATGTCAACCTCATCTAGGAAATTTGAGACCTCCATGAGCCTAACCTAGCATCCCTTGCCCTTGGTTGATGGGAGATATAGTTTGGCAACTTTTGGAGACTTGCATCATTCCAGCCCTGGCCTAAGCCAGTGATTGATCTGCCCTGGGTTGTTGTAGGTTTTTTCGGGCGATATGGCTATGTTCTAGAGGCATTCTCTCCTGATGTTTCGCCTGCATCTATGGCAAGCATCCTCAGAGGTCGTGAGGATGCTTGCCATAGATGCAGGCGAAACGTCAGGAGAGAATGCCTCTAGAACATGGACATATCACTCAAAAAAAACTACAACAACCCAGTGATTCTGGCTGTGAAAGCCTTCAACAATACATTGATCTGCCCTGTTTCCTAACTATAAATGCCTATAAAATGAATTAACCTGGATATGAAAAATGGTGAGAGTGGAGCTGGTCTCCTTCCTCGCAGTGCCATATTCGTGGTGAAAACACACACAAATTGGACTCTTTGGGTGCATTGAATACAGTTTGGCACCACTTAAAAGTGCCAGGGCTCAATATTTTGGAATCCAAAGAGTTGGAGTTGCACTTTTTGGCCTTGCAAAACTACAACTCCTAGCATTGAGCCGTAGCAGTTTAAAATGGAACCAAACTGTGTTCATTCTATAGTGTAGACGCCCTCCTTCGCTGTGCTGAAAGAGGCCGGGAATGAAAAACATCGCCTCTCCGTTTGAATCCTTTTTTTGTGCCTAAGCGTTGCAAAATAGAACCCACGCCTCTTTGGGAAAACTAGGCAGCCTTATTTATTGGGTTGTTGTAGGTTTTTTCGGGCGATATGGCCATGGTCTAGAGGCATTCTCTCCTGACGTTTTACCTGCATCTATTGCAAGGATCCTCACTAGGGTGCAGGTGAAATGTCAGGAGAGAATGCCTCTAGAGCATGGCCATATAGCCTGAAAAAACATACAACAACCCAGTGATTCTGGCCACGAAAGCCTTCGACATGACAGCCTTATTTATTTTTTTACAGTGTATGTAGCATAATCTTTGTTTTTGTTTTTTTCCCTTTCCACGGAGGCAGAAAAACTTATGCAAAGTTTGGGAGGGAGGGAGGAATTGGCGACCAATTACCATTAAATGGCTGGTTTTTAAAAATCGTACTGTGAATAAATACCCTCCTCTTCCTTCCTCTTTTACCGAAGGGATTTGAGAATGTTGTGGTTGCCTTGACTTTTGTTTTAATTCAGTGCAAGTTTCCATAAGGGGGGAAAAAATAAAGATTTGGGAAGAGTTTGCAATATGTAAACAAAGCAAAATTTGGGCTTCAGTGAATAGTTTTGCACTGGTGGACATCACCGATCGATGCGGCCATAAGTCGCACGAAAAAGGAGAGAAAAGGAGGGTAAAGTCCATCTTTTATTTCCTTTCATAAATGTCAGTCAAAGTAATTTGCAGGATTCCTATGTGTATGTATTGTTTTTTCTGAAGGAAACAAACAAAAAGAGATAAACCCTCCATGTTTACTTTGTCGCCAGGCAAAGCGCGAAACCAAAACCTGAACTATTTATAAATCCTTATTTATTCAGATTTTATATGTATTTATCTTTTTCTAATATTCCAAGATAATATATAATATAATATAATATATATATAAATGAAGACATTGAGGTCTCTCTCTATATATTGTGTGCGTGAAGTATGGAAAACGACGACAACAGTGTTTATTAAAGAAATGATTGATTGTGTCGAGAAAACGTTTTGCTTTCTCTTTTTATCCTCTGTTCGAAAAATTAAAAAAGGACAAGTGCTTCTTGGTATTCCTTTTCTGATCGAGAACTGCGGATGAATAATGGCGCAGCTGATGATTATTATTGGAAATCAATAAATATGAAGCTTCGGAAACATATGACATGTTTGTGATCTTTTCATGTTAACTACAAGGTGTGAACCCTGGGCTGCAAGAGTCCTAATCCTGTGCTAACCATCTAAGGCTGAGAGAGTGTGACCTATCCAAAGCCAACACTCTGACCGCCTCCGAGGCTGAGAAAGTGTGACCTACCCAAAGCCAACACTCCCAACTAGACTGAGAGAGAGTGACCTATCCAAAGCCAATGTGCTGACCACCTCTGAGGCTGAGAGAGTGTGACCTGCCCAAAGCCAATGCTCCAACCACCTCTGAGGCTGAGAGTGTGACCTACCCAAAGCCAACACTCCCAACTAGGCTGAGAGAGAGTGACCTATCCAAAGCCAATGTGCTGACCACCTCTGAGGCTGAGAGAGTGTGACCTACCCAAAGCCAAAGCTCTGACCGCCTCTGAGGCTGAGAAAGTGTGACCTACCCAAAGCCAATGCTTTGATTGCCTCTGAGGCTGAGAGAGTGTGACCTACCCAAAGCCAACACTCCCAACTAGGCTGAGAGAGTGTGACCTATCCAAAGCCAATGCTCAGGCTGCCTCTGAGGCTGAGAGAGTGTGACCTGCCCAAAGCCAATGCTCCAGCTGCCTCTGAGGCTGAGAGAGTGTGACCTGCCCAAAGCCAGTATTCCAACTGCCTCTGAGGCTGAGAGAGCATGAATTGCCCAAATCCAACGTACCAGAATTTGTAGTTTTGCAAGGCCTCTAGCTACAAATGCCACACATTCCCATACAGATCCCAAACATTCCCATAGGTATGGAATGCTGTTGTAGTTTTGCAAGGCCTTATCAAACTACAAATCCCACACATTGCCATACAGATCCCAAACATTCCCATATGTATGGAGTCCTGGGAGATACAGTTTTGCAGGGTGTTTAGCCTGCTGTTTTGGCCTCACCAAACTACAGGTCCCAAACATTCTCATATGTGTGGAGTCCTGGGAGTTGTAGTTCTGAAAGGCCTTTTCCCTGCTGCTTTGGCCTCGCCAAACTACAAATCCCACACATTCCTATACAGATCCCAAACATTCCAGTATGTGTGGAGTCCTGGGAGTTATAGTTTTTAGCCTGCTGCTTTGGCCTTACCAAACAACAGATCCCAAACATTCCCATATGTGTAGAGTCCTGGGAGCTGTACTTTTGCAAGGCCTTTAGTTGGCTGCTTTAGTCTAATCAAACTACAAATCACACACATTCCAATACAGATCCCAAACATTCCCATATGTATGGAGTCCTGGGAGTTATAGTTTTGCAGGGTCTTTAGCCTGCTGCTAACTACAGGTCCCAAACATTCCCATATGTGTGGAGTCCTGGGAGTTGTAGTTCTGAAAGGCCTTTTCCCTGCCGCTTTGGCCTCGGCAAACTACAGGTCCCAAACATTCCCATATATGTGGAGTCCTGGGACTTGTAGTTTTGAAAGGCCTTTAGCCTGCTGCTTGAGCCTCATCAAACTACAGATCCCAAACATTCCCATATGAATGAAGCCCTGGAAGTTATAGTTATGCAGGGTCATTAGCCTGCTGCTTTGGCCTCACCAAACTACAGGTCCCAAACATTCCCATATGTGTAGAGTCCTGGGAGCTGTAGTTTTGCAAGGCCTTTAGTCGGCTACTTTAGTCTAATCAAACTACAAATCGCACACATTCCAATACAGATCCCAAACATTCCCATATGTGTGGAGTCCTGGCAGCTGTAGTTTTGCAAGGCCTTTAGTCGGCTACTTTAGTCTAATCAAACTACAAATCACACACATTCCAATACAGATCCCAAACATTCCCATATGTGTAGAGTCCTGGGAGCTGTAGTTTTGCAAGGCCTTTAGTCGGCTACTTTAGTCTAATCAAACTACAAATCACACACATTCCAATACAGATCCCAAACATTCCCATATGTGTAGAGTCCTGGGAGCTGTAGTTGTGCAAGGCCTTTAGTCGGCTACTTTAGTCTAATCAAACTACAAATCGCACACATTCCAATACAGATCCCAAACATTCCCATATGTGTGGAGTCCTGGCAGCTGTAGTTTTGAAAGGCCATTTCCCTGTTGCTTGAGCCTCACCAAACTACAGATCCCAAACATTCCCATAGCATTGAGCCAGGGCAGCTGCCTTTCTTCTACAGCCCAATTTTCCATGGAAGGGTAACCCGTGCAACTGATGCTTTGCACACTTGCCTCTCATGCTCACGAAGCATGCCGGGAGGCCTTGCACAAGGCTTCCCAGAGCGAAGTACGCATCCTGCTGTGGATTGTGGGACCTGCGTCACGGCTGACGTGGCTCAGGGGTGCGGTGCGGGCAAATTCCAGCGGTTGAAGGCACGCCTGCGAATGTCTCCCTGGGGTGGGAACACCCATCTTATCACCCTAATCCCCGACTGGAAGAACCCGCTGGGACGAGGGCCTGGCCCCGCGCTTGGCGTCTCTCATAAACAGCTCTGGACTCAAGAGAGAAAAGTCCAAATTCCAAAGGCACATCTATATTGCAGAGCGTGGTGTGGTTTCTGGGCATTATATGGTCAGTGTAAACACATATCACACTATTCAATGCAGTACATGGTCCTTATATGGGCACTATATGGTCAGCATAGACTCATAATGTAGTATATGAGCATTATATGGGGCTCACATGGTCAGTATATAGTGCCCATATAATGTAGTCTATGGTCAGTTGACCCATAATGCAGTTCAATGTATTATATGGGCATTATATGAGCACCTTATGGTCAGTATAGACTCACAATGTGCAGTATATGGTCATTTATTGGGCACTATACAGTCAGTGGATCCATAATGCAGTTCAATGTATTATATGGGCCTTATATGGGACCATATGGTCAGTATAGACTCACAGTGTAATATATGGTCATTATATAGCCACCATATGATCAGCGTAGACTCATAATGCAGTTCAACGCAGTACATGGTCATTATATGGGCACCATATGGTCAGTGTTGACTCCTAATGCCGTTCAGTGCATTATATGGTCATCATACAGTCAGTATAGACTCATAATGGAGTATATGCGCATTATATGTGCACTAAATGGTCAGCATAGATTCATAATGTAATTCAATGCAGTATATTGGCATTATATGGGCACTATATGGTCAGCATAGACTCATAATGTGGTATATGAGCATTATACGGGGCTCATATGGTCAGTATATAATGCCCATATAATGCAGTATATGGTCATTCATTGGGCACTATATGGTCAGTGGATCCATAATGCAGTTCAATGTATTATATGGGCCTTATATGGGACCATATGGTCAGTATAGACTCACAATGTAGTATATGGTCATTATATGGCCACCATATGATCAGCGTAGACTCATAATGCAGTTTAACGCAGTACATGGTCATTATATGGGCACCATATGGTCAGTGTTGACTCCTAATGCCGTTCAGTGCATTATATGGTCATCATACAGTCAGTATAGACTCATAATGTAGTATATGAGCATTATATGGGCACTATATGATCAGCGTAGATTCATAATGTAATTCAATGCAGTATATTGGCATTATATGGGCACTATATGGTCAGCGTAGATTCATAATGTAATTCAATGCAGTATATTGGCATTATATGGGCACTATATGGTCAGCGTAGATTCATAATGTAATTCAATGCAGTATATTGGCATTATATGGGCACTATATGGTCAGTGTAGACTCACAATGCAGTTCAATGCAGTACATGATCATGACATGGACATTAAATTGTCAATATAGACTCATAGTGTAGTTCAGTGCAATATATGGTCATTATATGGGCCTCATATGGGCAGTATAGACTCATAATGTAGCATATGAGCCTTATATGGACTCATATGGTCAGTATAGACTCATAATGTAGTATATGGTCATTATATGGGCCTCATATGGTCAGTATGGATTCATAATGTAGTATATGAGCCTTATATGGGACTCATATGGTCAGTATAGATTCATAATGTAGTATATGAGCATTATATGGGCCTCATATGGCCGGTATAGACTCATAATGTAGTATATTAGCATTATATGGGACATATGGTCAGTAAACACTCATAATATAGTATGTGGTCATTATATGGGCCTCATATGGTCAGTATAGGCTCATAATGTAGTATGTGGTCATTATGTGGGCTTCATATGGTCAGTATAGACTCATAATGTAGTATGTGGTCATTATATGGGCCTCATATGGTCAGTATAGACTCATAATGTAGTATGTGGTCATTATTTGGGCCTCATATGGTCAGTATAGAATCATAATGTAGTATATGAGAATTATATGGGCCTCACATGGTCAGTATAGACTCATAATGTAGCATATGAACTTTATATGGGACTCATATGGTCAGTGTAGACTCATAATGTAGTTCAATACAATATGTGGTCATTATATGGGCTTCATATGGTTGGTGTAGACTCATAATGTAATTCAGTGTCATATGTAGTCATCATATGGGCCTTATATGGTCAGTATAGACTGATAATATAGTATATGGGCATTATATGGGCCCCATATGGTCAGTGTAGACTCATAATGTAGTTGAGTGCAATATATGTTCACTATATGGGCGCTATATGGTCATATAGATGCATAATGTTGTATATGGTCATTTAATGGTTACCATATTATCAATGTAGACTCATAATGCAATTCAATGCAGTATATGTTCACTATATGGGTGCTATATGGTCATATAGACTCATAATGTTGTGTATGGTCATTCAACGGGCACCATATGATCAGTGGAGACTCATAATACAGTTCAATGCAGTATATGTTCACTATATGGGCGCTATATGATCATATAGACTCATAATGTTGTATATGGTCATTCAATGGTTACCATATGATCAATGTAGACTTACAAGGCAGTTTGGTGCAGTATATGTTCATTATATGGTCCATGTAGACTCATAATACCGTTCAGTGCATTATATGGGAACCATATGATCAGTGTGGACTCATAAATGGTTATGATGTGGACTCTATATGGTCAGTGTAGACTCCATATAATGCAGTCAAAATGCATTATATGGGTCTACACTGACCATTGGGGCCTAACCCTATCCTTCCTCCTTTGGCCTGATCAAAATCTCCAGTAGAGACTTGTTTACTGCATTTCGTTGACTTCCTCTTTTAAAGCTGTCTGCATTCGAACCCGCACCCAGAATCCACCCAGCGGTTGGGCAACCCTATATATGCAACGTGACTCTGATCATGAAAGGTCTCTCTGCGAAGTGGCTTATCCTCCATTTTTTGTTCTATAGGAACAAAAGCGGCTTAAGCGGCTGAGGGGGCAAAGGAAAGGGCCTGAGGCTGCTAGGAATGGTGGGAGTTGGAGTCCAAAACACCTGCAAGGCCCAAGTTGGCCCATACCTATTCTATAGGGCGTATCTGCACTATAGAACAGGCCTGGGCAAACCTCGTCCCTCCAGGTGTTTTGGACTAACAGTAAAAATCGTACGACATTGGACTACAAATCCCATCATCCCGCTTGTTTGGTCTGAGAGCGCGCTTGAGAGTCTGGAAAGCCCTGACCCAGGGGCGGCTCAACCATTACGCAAAGTAAGCCTCCGCGGTACAGTTTATTTTGCTCAGGGGTGCTCTTGGGGGAAAATAGACCTTGACATATGCGAGTTGTAGTTCACCTACAATCAAAGAGCATTCTGAACTCCACCAATGATGGAATTGAACCAAAAATGGCACACAGAACTCCCACGACGAACAGAAAATATATATCAGTGATTGGTTTGGGGGGGGGGGGGCAAAATACTCTTTGTTTACCATTGAAAATTACCTAGGGATGCCTCTATTCTGTGTGACCTTTTATGGCCTGATCTTCTTGCCATCCCACCCATGCGCTGTCCATGCGCAGCAGCCACTTCTCCGCCCAAAAGGGGAACCTGCTTGCCTTCCTCATCGCATTCATTTGGTTCCCTTTTTTGTGGCTGCAAAATAAGGGCTTTCGAAACTCTCCCACGCAGCTCTCGAAATTCCCTCCTCCTTCTCAATGCCAGGAATGGAAAGGAGCCTTCAAGAAGAAAGGGCCAAGGTTCAATCCGTGGTAGAGCAAACGCCTGGTGACGCAAACATTGTCATTGTTGCTGATAGGAGCATCAGT
The DNA here is from genome assembly GCF_037176765.1 of Anolis sagrei. NCBI lineage: Eukaryota > Metazoa > Chordata > Lepidosauria > Squamata > Anolidae > Anolis > Anolis sagrei. Next base: position 78,788,384 of record NC_090035.1, on the reverse strand, counting down.
ATGCGACGCAAGCACGGCAAGCAAAAGATGGGAGTGGAGATTCTGTCATGCCAAAGGCTGGGATTCTGATTACATTTCATTACATCAAAAAACTGTCCCAAGCCCATAGCACGTCCAAAAGCAGAAGATTAAGTCAGAATGAGATGTCCATCCAAAAACAATCTGAAGTCAGAATGAAGTCAGCATTTACAGCAGTGGTTCTCAGCCTTCCTAATGCCGCGACCCCTTAATACAGGTCCTCATGTTGTGGTGACCCCCAACCATAATGTTATTTTCGTTGCTACTTCACAAGTGTAATTTTGCTACTGTTATGATTCATAATCTAAATATCTGATATGCAGGATGTATTTTCAGTCACTGGACCAAATTTGGCACAAATACCCAATACGCCCATATTTCAATACTGGTGAGGTTGGGGATAGGGGGATAGAATCATAGAATCATAGAGTTGGGAGAGACCTCATGGGCCATCCAGTCCAACCCCATTCTGCCAAGAAGCAGGAATATTGCATTCAAATCACCCCTGACAAATGGCCATCCAGCCTCTGCTTAAAAGCTTCCAAAGAAGGAGCCTCCACCACACTCCGGGGCAGAGAGTTCCACTGCTGAACGGCTCTCACAGTCAGGAAGTTCTTCCTCGTGTTCAGATGGAATCTCCTCTCTTGTAGTTTGAAGCCATTGTTCTGCGTCCTAGTCTCCAAGGAAGCAGAAAACAAGCTTGCTCCCTCCTCCCTGTGGCTTCCTCTCACATATTTATACATGGCTATCATATCTCCTCTCAGCCTTCTCTTCTTCAGGCTAAACATGCCCAGTTCCCTAAGCCGCTCCTCATAGGGCTTGTTCTCCAGACCCTTGATCATTTTAGTCGCCCTCCTCTGGACACATTCCAGCTTGTCAATATCTCTCTTGAATTGTGGTGCCCAGAATTGGACACAGTATTCCAGATGTGGTCTAACCAAAGCAGAATAGAGGGGTAGCATGACTTCCCTAGATCTAGACACTCTGCTCCTCTTGATGCAGGCCAAAATCCCATTGGCTTTTTTTGCCGCCACATCACATTCCTGGCTCATGTTTAACTTGTTGTCCACGAGGACTCCAAGATCTTTTTCACACGTACTGCTCTCGAGCCAGGCATTGTCCCCCATTCTGTATCTTTGCATTTCATTTTTTCTGCCAAAGTGGAGTATCTTGCATTTGTCACTGTTGAACTTCATTTTGTTAGTTTTGGCCCTTCATCTCTCTAATCTGTCAAGATCGTTTTGAATCCTGCTCCTGTCCTCTGGACTATTGGCTATCCCTCCCAATTTGGTGTCGTCTGCAAACTTGATGATCCTGCCTTCTAGCCCTTCATCTAAGTCATTAATAAAGATGTTGAACAGGACCGGGCCCAGGACGGAAACCTGCGGATGGCACTCCACTTGTCACTTCTTTCCAAGATGAAGAGGAAGCATTGGCGAGATTCACCCTCTGGGTTCGTCCACTTAACCAATTCCAGATCCACCTCATCGTAGTTTTGCCTAGCCCACCTTGGACTAGTTTCCTTGCCAGAAGGTCGTGGGGGACCTTGTCAAAGAAGGCCTTCCTGAAATCCAGGTACGCTACATCCACGGCATCATTCCCCGCATCTACCCAGCTTGTAGCTCTATCGAAGAAAGAGATCAGATTAGTCTGGCATGACTTGTTTTTGATAAATCCATGTTGACTATTAGCGATGATTGATTTTGTCATTTGATAATGCTGGAGTTGCTGGAATTTATAGTTCACCTAAAATCAAAGAGCCTTTTGAACTCCACCAATGATGGAATTGAATCAAACTTGGCACACAGAATTCCCATGACCAAGAGAAAATACTGGGAAGGTCTGGTGGACATTGACCTTGAGTTTTTTTGGAGTTGTAGTTCACCTACTTCCAGAGAACACTGTGGACTCAAGCAATGATGGATCTAGAGCAAACTTGGCACAAATACTCAATATGCCCAAATGTGAACACTGGTAGAGTCTGGAGAAAATACACCTTGCCATTTGGGAGTTGTAATTGTTAGGATTTATAGTTCATCCACAATGAAATAGCATTCTGAACCCCATCAATAGAATTGAACCAAACTTTCCATACAGAACCCCCATGACCAAAAGAAAATACTATGTTTTCTGATGGTCTTTGGTGACCCCTCTGACACCCCCTTGCGACCCCCTTGGGGGTCCCGACCCCCAGGTTGAGAGACACTGACTTACAGAAATCCAGTCTTTAAAACGCTTTAAAATGGTTTGTCTTAACCCAGCTAATCGTCTTCCTGGCCCAGCAGCTTAAAACTATTATTACTATATATTATATTATATATTATATTATATTATTATAATATATATTATATTATAATATAATATAATATAATATAATATAATATAATAAATAATATATATTATAATATATTATAATATAATGTAATATATTATATTATATTATTATATTATTATTATAACAACATAAATAGCTAGAAGCACTTAATTCAGTGTATCAAGAACTCAGTGTAGAATTCAGTGTATCTATCAAGTGTATCTATCAAAAATTCAGTGTATCTATCAAGAAGTCTGTCACAAACTGCTGTACAAGAAACGTATTACTATTGTTATTAACTCAAGTGGAATATAGAATGGCGGAGAGTTGGGTAGAATCTCCTTCTCTTGAAGTGTTTCAGCAGAAGCTGGATGGCTATCTGTCAGGAAGGATTGGATGGTGCATTCCTACATCTCAGAAGGGGGTTGGCTTGGATGAGCTCTGGGGTTCCCTTCCAACTCAAGTGGAATACAGAATGCCTGAGAGTTGGCCAGAGTCTCCTCTTGAGGTGGTTCAGCAGAAGCTAGATGACCATCTGTCAGGAGGGGTTGGATTGTGTCTTCCTGCACAGTAGAAAATAATTGGTTTGGAGGAATTTTAAGGTTGAACAGAGTCTCCTTCTCTTGAGATTTTTCAGCAGAAGCTGGATGGCTATCTATCAGGAGGGATTGGATTATGTCTTTCTGCATAGCTGAAGAGAATTGGGTTGTTGTAGGTTTTTCTGGCTATATGGCCATGTTCTGAAAGCATTATCTCCTGACATTTTGCCTGCATCTATGGCAAGCATACTCACAATCTCTGAGGATGCTTCCCATAGAGATGCAGGCAAAACGTCAGGAGAGAATGCTTCTAGAACATGGTCATAGAGCCTGAAAACACTACAACAACCCAGTGATTCCAACCATGAAAGTCTTCGGCAATACAGAAGACAATTGGTTTGGATGATCTTTAGGGTTCCCTTCTGACTTCAGTGAAATACAGAACTCCTGAGAGTTGGGCAGTCTCCTTCTCTTGAGGTGTTTCATTAGTAGATGTATGGCCATCTGTCAGGAAGGGTTGGATGGTGCAATTCTTCATCTCAGAAGGGGGTTGGCTTGGATGACCTTTGGGGTTCCCTTCCAACTCAAGTGGAATACAGAATGCCTGAGATTTGGGCAGAGTTTCCTTTTCTTAAGATTTTTCAGCAGAAGCTGGATGGCCATCTGTCAGGAAGGATTGGATCGTGCATTTCTGCATCTCAGAAGGGGTTGGCTTGGATGACCTTTGAGGTTCCTTTCCAACTGAGAGTTGGGTACAGTCTACTTCTCTTGAGATTTTTCAGCAGAAGCTGGATGGCCATCTATTGGGAGGGCTTGGTTTGTATCTTCCTGTATAACAGAAGATAATTGGTTTGAATGATTTTTAGGGTTGCCTTCTGACTCCACTGGAATGCGGAATTCTTGAGGGTTGAGCAGAGTCTCCTTCTCTTGAGGTGTTTCAACAGAAGCTGGATGGCCATCTGTCAGGGAGGATTGGATGGTGCATTCCTGAATCTTAGAAGTGGTTGGCTTGGATGTCCTTTGAGGTTCCCTTCCAACTCAAGAAGAATACAGAATGCCTGAGAGTTGGACAGAATCCCCTCTTGAGATTTTTCAACAGAAGCTGAATGGCCATCTGTCGGAAGGGCTTGGATGGTGCCTTTCTGCATAGGAGAAGAGGGTTGGGTTGGATGAGCTTTGGGGCTCCTTTCCAAGTCCAGTGGAATATATGATGCCTTTGTATCTGGTGGAGTCGCCTTCTCTGGATGGTTTTACTTTCTTTCTTGGTGGAAAGGGGTTGGACTGGATGGCCTTTCGGGTCCCTTCCAACTGTGTGATTCTATAAATCTAATTCGATGGCATTTTTCTCCTGGAAGGCCTTGCAAATTCCAAGAATCCCATGTTTTGGAGATGTCAAGGCCTAGATTTGGCTTCTTTATAGATCCTCAGGATGAAAGCCAAGAGAGGGGAGGCTTGGGCCCACAAGTGGAAGGCTTATCTCGCTGGTGGTGGTGGCGGAACTCATGCAACCGCAAGGCACGTTGCACGGCGGGGCGGAAACGTGTGAGCTTGCCGGATGGAAAGGGTGGAGGACGGAGCCGAGTGCGATGCTCACAAGGCGCATGGAGGCCTTCATCACACCCTCCTGAAGTTTCGGAGGCAACGGAGACGAGGACTCAATGGAGCCATGGGTTCAAATGATGGGAAAGGAGATTCCACCTGAATATTAGACTGTAAGAAGAGCTGTTCAGCAGTGGAACTCTCTGCCGCGGAGTCTGGCAGAAGCATCTTCCTTGGAAGCTTTAAAACAGAGGCTGGATGGCCATCTGTCAGGGGTACTCTATTTGTGCTTTTCCTGCGTGGCAAAATGGACTAGATGGCCCACGTGGTTTCTTCCAACTCTGTGCAGGAACACACCATCCAATCCTTCCTGACAGATGACTATCCAGCCTCTGTTTCAAACTTCCAAGGAAGGTGCTTCTGCCAGACTCCGAGGCAGAGAGTTCCACTGCTGAACAGCTCTTCTTACAGTCTAATATTCAGGTGGAATCTCCTTTCCTCTGCTGAAACACCTCAAGAGAAGGAGACTCCCAAAGGTCATCAAGCCAACCCCCTTCTGAGATGCAGGAACGCACCATCCAATTCTTCCTGACAGATGACCATCCAGCTTCTGCTGAAACACCTCAAGAGAAGGAGACTCCCAAAGGTCATCAAGCCAACCCCCTTCTGAGATGCAGGAACGCACCATCCAATCCTTCCTGACAGATGGCCATCCAGCTTCTGCTGAAACACCTCAAGAGAAGGAGACTCCCAAAGGTCATCAAGCCAACCCCCTTCTGAGATGCAGGAACGCACCATCCAATTCTTCCTGACAGATGACCATCCAGCTTCTGCTGAAACACCTCAAGAGAAGGAGACTCCCAAAAGTCATCAAGCCAACCCCCTTCTGAGATGCAGGAACACACCATCCAATCCTTCCTGACAGATGGCCATCCAGCTTCTGCTGAAACACCTCAAGAGAAGGAGACTCCCAAAGGTCATCAAGCCAACCCCCTTCTGAGATGCAGGAACGCACCATCCAATCCTTCCTGACAGATGGCCATCCAGCTTCTGCTGAAACACCTCAAGAGAAGGAGACTCCCAAAGGTCATCAAGCCAACCCCCTTCTGAGATGCAGGAACGCACCATCCAATTCTTCCTGACAGATGACCATCCAGCTTCTGCTGAAACACCTCAAGAGAAGGAGACTCCCAAAAGTCATCAAGCCAACCCCCTTCTGAGATGCAGGAACACACCATCCAATCCTTCCTGACAGATGGCCATCCAGCTTCTGCTGAAACACCTCAAGAGAAGGAGACTCCCAAAGGTCATCAAGCCAACCCCCTTCTGAGATGCAGGAATGCACCATCCAATCCTTCCTGACAGATGGCCATCCAGCTTCTGCTGAAAAATCTCAAGAGGAGACTCTGTCCAACTCTCAGGCATTCTGTATTCCACTTAAGTTGGAAGGGAACCTCAAAGATCACCCAAACCAACCCCTTTCTGAGATGCAGAAACACACCATCCAATCCTTCCTGACAGATGGCCATGCAGCTACTAATGAAACACCTCAAGAGAAGGAGACTCCGCCCAACTCTCAGGCATTCTGTATTCCACTGGACCCCAAGGCAGCCCTAACATTCCTCCAAACCAATTACCTTCTGCTGTGCAGGAAGACACAATCCAAGCCTTCCCTACAGATGGCCATCTAGCTTCTGCTGAAAAACCTCAAGAGGAGACTCTGCCCAACTCTCAGGCATTCTGTATTCCAACTGTTGGAAGGGAATCCCAAAGGTCATCAAGCCAACCCCCTTCTGAGATGCAGAACAGGCCACCCTAAAAATCGTCCAAACCAATTCTCTTCTGCTATGCAGGAGGAGACAATCCAAGCCCTCCCGACAGATGGCCACCTAGCTTCTGCTGAACCACCTCAAGAGGAGACTCTGCCCAATTCTCAGGCATTCAGCTTCTGCTGAAACACATCAAAAGAAGGAGACTCTGCCCAACTCGCAGGCATTCTGTATTCCACTGGAGTCAGAAGACAACCCTAAAAAGTCATCCAAACCAATTCCCTTCTGCTATGCAGGAAGATACAATCCAAGCCCTCCTGACAGATGATTTAGGACCTCTCTGGAGATCCTAAAGCAGAGGCTAGATGGCCATCTCTCAGGAAGGATTGGATGGTGTGTTTCTGCATCTCAGAAGGGGGTTGGTTTGGATGACCTTTGGGGTTCCCTTCCTACTCAAGTGGAATACAGAATGTCTGAGAGTTGGACAGAGTTTCCTCTTGATGTGATCCAGCTTTTGCAATTTAATTTAATTGCTAATTTAATGGCCATGGTTCAATGCTCTACAATGCTGGGATTTGTAGTTTGGTGAGGCATCAGCATTCTTTGGCATTGCCCATGATCCCAAACTACAGTCCCCATGAATGACCCCGTAGCATTGAGACGTGTGAAAAAAGACAACTTCTTTTGGGATGAGAAACGCTCTTTTTTGGGGTGAGTGGTTCCAGATTCTCTTAAGCTTCCTCTGCAAACTACAACTCCCAGGACTCTGTAGAATTTGAGCCATGGCAGGTCAAAATGCATTCATTCCACAGATCAGGTCGGGGCAAACTTTGTGGGAGTTGGAAGTCCAAGTTTGCCCAGGCCTGACCTAGAGAGAACACACACAGAACACACATGGGAGTTGGAGTCCAAAACACATGGAGGGCTCAAGTTGGCCCAAGCCTGTAGTTTGGAACCAAATCCAGACAAGGCCAAGGTCCTGCTGGTCAATCCAAAAGGGTAAACTGGGGAAGAGGCCAGCCTTTGACGCCGGCCTTGAACCCAGATGGCTTTGACACGCTTGAAGCGCATGAACCAAATGCCCCCATTCCTGGAAGTGTGACCACAGTGACCTGTGCCTAGTGACATCCCGTTGGATTGCAGGGACACGGAGAGGAACACGGAGAGCATTTCTAGATTTCCGTTGGTACAAAGGGCAATGGAGAGAAGAGTTCACGGCAGCTTCCTTGGCAGTTTTTGAACCCCCTCGAACTGCCATAGCTCAATGCTCTGGGATACTGGGAGTTGTAGTTTGACAAGGTCTTGAGCCTTCCCTGCCAAAGAGAGATGGAGTCTCACCAAAGTCCAATTCCCAGGCATCGTTAGCATTGGGACATGGCAGTCCAACCTTGATGCTCCTTCATTTCGTCAGTAGAAACATTGCAAGATATGAATCATCATAGAATATATGGTGTGTAAATATGTGTATATGTGTATATGTGTGCATATGTGTATGTGTATATATATATATATATATATGTATATGTGTATATGTGTGTATGTACATCTGTATGTGAATGTGTATATATGTATTTATATATGTACTATATTTGTGTGTATATATGTATGTATATGTATGTATATATTTGTGTGTTTGTGTATATATGTATATGTGTATGTATGTGTATATGTGTTTATATATGTATATATTTGTGTGTTTCTGTATATGTGTATATATGTTTCTGTATATGTATATGTGTGTATGTATATATGTGTTTGTGTATATATGTATATGTGTGAATATATATGTGTGTGTGTATATATGTATATATTTATTTGTTTCTGTATATATGTATATGTGTCTTTCTGTATATGTTTATGTCTATATGTGTATATATGTGCATATATATTTATGTGTATATATGTGTGTGCATATGTGTGGATATATGTATACATGTGTGTATTTGTATATATATGTATATGTGTATATATATATATATATATATTTGTGTGTATATACATGTGTATGTGTATATATGTATTTATATATGTATATATGTGTGCATATATGTGTGTATATATGTGTATATGTGTATATATGTGTATATATTTTTGTATATATGTATATGTGTGTATGTATATATGTGTGTATATATGTATATATGTGTATATATATATGTGTATGTGTATGCATATGTAAACACACACACATATATGCAAAAACACACACCCGCCTAATAATTCTATTCAATGCCATTTGTCTCATCAATGTTCTTCTTTCCTCCCTTCCTAATCATAAAAATGGATTAACATCCAATCTTCCCGATGGAAGGGTTGCCAGTCCTGCCCCATTCTGATATGTAGGAAGATACAATCAAAGCCCTCCCAACAGATGGCCATCCAGTTCTCTGTTGAATCATGGAATCCTAAAGTTGGAAGAGATTCCCAAGGGCCATCCAGTCCAACCCCCTTCTGCCAGGAAGTAAGACACAATTCAAGCCCTCCCAACAGATGGCCATCCAGGCTATGCTTTAAAAATCTCCAGAGAAGAAGCCTTCCCCACTCCACAAACAGGAGAACACAGCTTCTGCCATAAATCTGTGCTGCTAACATGTTCTTCTGGTCTGCCGGAGGAACGCCAAGCCTGTTCTTGGCAAAGCGCTGCCCTTAAAAGGAGATGTGCGAAGCATAACAACGTAAAGCGACGTGGGTGGGATACGCGTGGGGAAGAGGACTGGAAGGAGCCCTGCTTGGCTGAAGCATCTTGGAAGGATTCACACGCAGTTCCTGATGGAGACCTCAATCATAGAATCATAAAGTTGGAAGAGACCCCCAAAGGCCATCCAGTCCACCCCCCCCCATCCCTTTTAAGCAGGAAAAGCACCATCAAAGCACCCCCAAGAGATGGCCATCCAGTCTCTGTTTAAAAGTCTCAGAAGAAGGAGCTTCCAGGACTCCTGAGGCAGAGAGTTCCACTGTTGGACAGCTCTCCTTAGAGTCAGGAAGTTCTAGATCTGGATACTAGACTTCTTTGGATGCGGACCGGTTTGTGGTGCAGCTGGTTGGGAGTCAGCAACATCAAAATCACTACTGAGTGAGTTAAGTGCCCCTGAGACATTTTACTATGAGGAGTACTTCCTCATTCTTCCGCACGCTGCTGGAAGGTTTTATGGTGTCGTAAATTAGTTAAATTAGCCTCCCTGCATAAAGCGGTACCTAAATTTCCTACTTGACAGATGCAACTGTCTTTCGGGCTGCATAGGTCAACAGCAAGCTAGACTATTAATGGTCAGGAGCTCACTCCGACCTGGGCTGGCTTCGAACTCATGACCTCTCGGTCAGTAGTGATTTAATGCATCTGGCTACTAACTAGCTGCACCACAGCCAGCTGCATTAAATCACTACTGACCAAGAGGTCATGAGTTCGAAGCCAGCCAGGGTCGGAGTAAGCTCCCAGCCATTTGTCTAGCTTGCTGGCGACCTTTGCAGCCCGAAAGACAGTTGCATCCGTCAAGTAGGAAATTTAGATACCGCTTATGTGATGAGGCTAATTTAACTAATTTACGACGTCATTTAAAAAATCTCCAGCAGCGTGCAAAAGAATGAGGAAGTACTCCATTGGAGTCGCAAGTGGATGGTGAAGCGACAGCTCCCCCAGTGGCTGGAATTCAAACTATACCCTCATGAAGCCGGAAAGTTAAATAGCCTCTGTGTCTGTCTATATACGAGGGTAATGCCTCCACCTTTGTAACTCCTCAACAGATGGCAGTACTGGTATGCGGCAGGTACTGGCTTGTTCAGTAGACTCTCCACTACAGTTCCATTTTGTCAGGAAGCCTTAGCATTGAACGGTTGTGTTGTTAAAGTGCGAAGTATGGAACGCTGTGCAGATGGTCAATCAATGCGACTTAAGCAACGTATACGGCAGGTACTGGCTTGTTCAGTAGACTCTCCTCTACAGTTCCATTTTGGCGGGAAGCCTTAGCATTGAACGGTTGTGTTGTTAAAGTGCAAAGTATGGAACCCTGTGCAGACGGTCCGTCAATGCAACTCAAGCAACATATGCGGCAGGTACTGGCTTGTTCAGTAGACTCTCCTCTACAGTTCCATTTTGGCAGGAAGCCTTAGCATTGAACGGTTGCAATATGAAGTCATTGAATTCTTGACAGCAGAAGGTGTCACCCCAAAGGAGATTCATCAGAGAATGCAAGCTATTTGTGGTGATTGTGTTGATGTGAGTACTATGCATCGTTGGGCGAGTTAAGTTTAAAGATGTAGAGGTGATACCATCAGCTGTCAAGAATTCGATGACTGCATGTTGCTTAAGTCAAATTGACCAACCGTCTGCACAGGGTTCCATACTTCATGCTTTAACAACACAACCGTTCCATGCTAAAGCTTCCCACCAAAACTGAACTGTAGAGGAGAGTCTACTGAACAAGCCAGTACCTGCCACATACGTTGCTTAAGTCGCATTGAGCGACCGTCTGCGCAGGGTTTCATACTTTGCACTTTAACACCACAACCGTTCAATGCTAAGCCTTCCTGCCAAAATGGAACTGTAGAGGAGAGTCTACTGAACAAGCCAGTACCTTCCGCATACGTTGTTTAAGTTGCATTGACTGACCGTCTGTGCAGGGTTTCATACTTTGCATGTTAACACCACAACCGTCCAATGCTAAGGCTTCCCGCCAAAATGGAACTGTAGAGGAGAGTCTACTGAACAAGCCAGTACCTGCTGCATACCAGTACTGCCATCCGTTGAGGAGTTACGAAGGTGGAGGCATTACTTTTCATTCAAGCCTCGTATATCGTGTGTCTATGGCATTGAATGTTTGCCATGTATATGTGCATTGTGATCCCCTGCAGGGTGAGAAGGGTGGAATATAAATAGTATAAATAAATAAATGTGGATGCAACCCAAAATCCCATTGGCTTTTTGAGCTGCTGTATCACATCTGGGCTCATGCTCGACTTGTTGTCGACGAGGACTCTGAATTATTTTTCACCTGTGTTGCCTGAAAACACCCCAAACCTGCATTCGCCCCCTCTTCAAAGGGACTCTCGGCTTCACGTAAAATCACAGCATCTTTGCAAAAGATATACAAAGCGCCTCCCACGCAGCCGAGCAGAGCCTTCTGTTTCTGGGAATTCCCCTTTCGACATCTTCCCTGTTGGGAAATTTGGGGACCTGCTTTTGGGTGTTTGCCCATCAAGCAGCCCTGATAAAGAAGGTCTCAGGAGAAGCAGGGCCAGATCGGGGCGGCCCAAGGTATGTTGCCGCCTGAGGCCAAGAGCAAACAGAAAGCAGGCCTTCCTTTGACTCTGGTTGCAGTAATGTGCAAAAAAGAAAGTTTGGGAAGACTGACTGCTAACAATTGGTATGATAAATGATTAGGAGTGGAGGAGAGAAGAACATTGACGAGACAAACAACACTGGATAGAATAATTAGGTGGAAGCTGAACATGACCATTAGAGATAGTAACGTATAGTTTTGCTAAGGGCAAGGACACCAGGCTGGATAATAAGGGTTAAGCCTTGGTCAATTTGGTGTGTATCATTTGATCAAGGGTTTATGCCCTATTTTCACATGTTTATAGCAGAAGGCAACCAATTTATTACTGAAAATCATGCCACAAAAGTATTTGACTTTTTCCATCTGAGTCACACCTGGGCTCCTGATGGTACCTGTAGCAAGGGAGAGAGACTATTTCTTTATTTAAGAAAAACCTCTTTACTCTTATAATGATTCAGTTTCTTCTTTTATATTAGCTGGGACTTTCTGTGTGCTGTTTAACCCTTGTACAGGCACTGAGACACACTTCTGTATAACAAAGTAACACAGTTTATTTATAACTTCTGGCTCCAACGCTTGTGGTTATATTTGTGTTTTGCTGCAATCTTGAGGCTTACAGTCAGTATAATATACTTGGTTTACTTTTCTGAAATAGACTTACAATGTTTCACATTCACAAACATGCTACTCGCTTTACACACTCTTGACTGAAATTATATTCTGACTAAAGCACCACTGGCTTTCTTTATGTTCCTAAAACTTGAGCTCTATTTAACTAACTGCTTCTATATATCAGAAGTCTTTAACACATCTTCATAACTGCTTATTTCCAACAGGAGTTCCTAACTCTTATCTCTCACAGAAGTTTCTAACTGTCTCTCACAAACAGGAATCCCTAACTCATCTCACAAACAGCAATTCCTAAATCACCCTTTTGACTCTCTAACTGCCTATTTTTAAACTCTGGCTCCGCCCCTTTGGAATGTTTAGCTCTGCTCTTCCCAACTATCATTTTGGCCTAGCAACCTTTTCAAATCCTGGACCTATGCTATTCTGCATATGACCAATCGGCTTCCATATGCAAATGAATCCTATCTCTGCTGTTGCTACCCTGTCTGTGCCTATTTTTCCCTATCTGCCATGTGTAAACATAGAGCTATACACCCAAAATTTAACATAGAGTAGCAATTTCGCTACAGTCCTGCATCTCACAAACAAGGGACTCTCTTTCCCCCTCATGGATATATTTCCCTTTATGGACCTTCCTATGGATAATATGAACTATGGACACTGGGGGAGGGTAGTTGGGTTTACTCTCTGTATTATGATTTCTATATTTTCATATTTTCTCCTGTGTATGTAACCTTCTCCTGACCCTTTCTGCTCCATTCCCTTTGTTGGAAAAATATATAAGGAAGTTGCCCTGCCTCTGGAAATGTAATTAGTGATTGTGAAAACCCTTATTTTGGAACATTTATTGCATGGAAAATAACAAAGGAATATCTTTCTTGACTTCGGAGTCGGGCCATCAAGAGGATAATCATTTGGCAAACTTTAATCATATAACAATTGGGGGGGGGGGGGAGAGATGACCTTCGGAAACCCCTCTTCCTCTCAACCCATTTTTCTTTCAAGCCTTTCCATTGAAGACATTCACCAAAGTCTCCCCCTTTGTGTCCTATCTGACCGCAAGAGGAAAACTCGGATTAAGTAATCAATGCTTATCTCAGATCAATCCCAAGACAATAAGATTGGCTTTTCTTGCAGGTCGATTCCAGACTCGTTAAGCCCCCTGGACATTAAACTCCATAATCCACTCAAGAATGCATTGTATTCCTTCGTCCCGCCTCCCTCCCTTCTGATTCGCTAGAGCGCCGAGGCGGCAGGAGCCTCCTGATTGGCTCAGGCACACTGTGGAAGCCCTGTGATTGGCCCAGGTGCACAGGGGATGGCCAAGCCTCCTCCCAGCTGTTTGTGCGCCAGCCAATCACCATCAAGCCGGGTGAGGGGTGGGGAGTGGGAGTTTTGAACCACACAACTCTGTATTTTCTATAAAAATAGCATTTATTTCTCTACACGCATGCTTAGCTTGGCGAATGATTGCAGCTCTGCATCCTTTTCAGCTGAATCGCTAATAAACCTCAGTGGTGCTTCCTTCAACTTGGTGAGACCTTTTATTGGGAAAATCAGGGAAAAATATTGGGTGCTTCTCTCTGTCTTTCCAGGGCAATGAACTTTCCAGGGCAATGAGTCTGATTGGTCTCTGCCTCCTGGCAGAGACCCCTAAATTCTGGCACGATAACAATTACACAACCATTTTTTTGGGTGGGATGTGGTCCCCTTTTGCTGAGCTATGGGATCATGTTTGGGATGTCTTACTCCTCATGTTTGCACCCACCTCTTGTAATTGTTGTGTAGATGTTAATAGGTTGTTTGTAGTGATGCCATTAGAGTTTAAATGTCTCAACTGAGTATTATTATTATTATTATTATTATTAACTTTATTTATACCCCGCAAAGTCTCCCAAAGGACTCGATGCGGCTTACAAAGGCCAAGGCCATTGACAATAACATACAATACACAATAAAACTCATAAGCAAATAATAAACATCAAGCAAAACAATTAAACAGTAAAACGATGACACCATGAACGCAATTAAAACCTAAAGGCCGGGCCAAATGTAATAGACAAAATTTAAAAGTACTGAACTTGACAGGAAATATGTAGAGGTATTTGGAGGTAGGTGCAATGTGCAGATAATCCTGAATCTCTATCAAAGTGCATTTGGGACTTGATGCCAGGAGTTTCCTATTCTGGAAAGGCACACTGGAACAGCCAAGTCTTCAGGCTCTTCCTGAAAACTGCCAACGTTGGGGCTTGTCTGATGTCCTTGGGGAGAGAGTTCCAGAGTCGGGGGGCCACCACAGAAAAGGCCCTGTCCTTCATCCCCACCAAACGCGCCTGCGACACAGGTGGGATCGAGAGCAGGGCCTCTCCAGATGAATGGAGGGAGTGTGCGGGTTCATAGACGGAGATGCGGTCACGCAGGTAGGCAGGTCCCAAACCGTTTAGGGCTTTGTAGGTGAGCACTTGCACCTTGAATTGGGACCGGAAAATGAACGGCAGCCAATGGAGCTCTTTGAACAGGAGGGTTGATCTCTCTCTGTAAGGAGCACCAGTTAACATCCCGGCTGCCGCCCGCTGGACTAGCTGAAATTTCCGAGCCGTTTTCAAGGGCAGCCCCACGTAGAGTGCATTACAGTAGTCCAATCTAGAGGTGACTAAGGCATGGGCCACCCCGGCTAGATCAGCCTTTACGAGGTAAGGTCACAGTTGGCGCACGAGTTTCAGTTGTGCAAAAGCCCTCCCGGACACCGCCGACGCCTGAGCCTCAAGCATAAGTGGTGAATCCAGGAGGACTCCCAAACTGTGGACCTGTGACTTCAGGGGGGCAGAGTATCCATATCCTTTATGTCTTTGATACCTTTAATCATTTTGCCCAAAGTCCTTTTTCTTTTCCTTCGTCTTTGTTCGAGGGTGGAGGATTCTGTGAGGTGAACTATGGCCCGCACCTCTTGTTTCGAGTCCTTACAGGAGTTGGACCTAAGGAGTAGTAGGCCTTCTTTCCCATTGATGCTAGAGCAGTGGTTCTCAACCTTCTTCATGCCGTTCCTCATGTTGTGGTGACCCCCAACCATAACATTATTTTCATTGTTACTTCATAACTGTAATTTTGCTACTGTTATGAATCGTAATGTAAATATCCGATATGCAGGATGTATTTTCATTCATTGGATCAAATTTGGCACAAATACCCAATATGCCCAAATTTGAATACTGGTGGGGTTGGGGGGAGGGACTGGATTTATCATTTGAGAGTTGTACTTGCTGGGATTTATAGTTCACCTACAATCAATGAGCATTCTGAACGCCACCTACGATTGAATTGAACCAAACTTGGCACACAGAACTCCCATGACTAACAGAAAATACTGGAAGGGTTTGGTGGGCATTGACCTTGAATTTGGGAGTTGTAGTTCACCTATATCTGTGGACTCAAACAATTATGGATCTGGACCAAACTTCGCACGAATACTCAATATGCCTAAATGTGAACACTAGTGGTGTTTAGGGGAAATAGACCTTGACATTTGGGAGTTGTAGTTGGTGGGATTTATAGTTCACCTACAATCAAAGAGCATTCTGAACTCCACCTACGATGGAATTGAACCAAACTTGGCACACAGTTCTCTCATGACTAACAGAAAATACTGGAAGGGTTTGGTGCGCAATGACCTTGAGTTTGGTAGTTGTAGTTCACCTATATCTGTGGACTCAAACAATGATGGATCTGGACCAAACTTGGCATGAATACTCATTATGCCTAAATGTGAACACTGGTGGAGTTTAGGGGAAATAGACCTTGACATTTGGGAATGTAGTTGCTGGGATTTATAGTTCACCTACAATCAAAGAGCATTCTGAACCCCACCAACGATAGAATTGGGCCAAACCTCCTACACAGAACTCCCATGTGGGCCACAGCAACGCCTGGCAGGTGACAGCTAGTTTTTAATATATTTTGAATAAGAAGTTCATCTTGAAAGGTGATGTTGTTGTTGTTCATTTGTTCAGTCGTCTCCGACTCTTCGTGACCTCATGGACCAGCCCACGCCAGAGCTCCCTGTCGGCCGTCACCACCCCCAGCTCCTTCAGGGTCAGTCCAGTCACTTCAAGGATGCCATCCATCCATCCATCTTGCCCTTGAAAGGTGATAACTGCCCTTTTATAAAAGGATATTCTGCCAGAACGGTGGCAGAATATCTTTTGGCTTTAATTCTCTCTGTAGGATGCTGCTAAGAGATATCAGAATCCTATTTTTACTGCTCCATTTACCCCAGTTTAAGCGTGTATCTTCTATATGTAACACCAGCTGTTTTTTGTTAAGTTGCCGTGAGCACTTCTGCCAATGGGAGGCTTCTCTTCTAGCGTCAATTGTGTTGCCTTCCTTTGCAGGTTTCACTCGTTTGTCCTTAGTTTGTATGGTTTGCTAAAGGAAGGTCCTGCCGAAACTTAGTCTGGCTCATTAGGGGTTGTAACAGCGTCTTTATTTCAAATATTTGCCCATTTATGTTTCATATTCTTTCACAAATAGCCGACATAGACTCTTGAGATAAAAACACATGCTGGGAAAGCAACTCAAAACAGAGTTAGATTTAGATGTATTGTCGAAGGCTTTCATGGCTGGAATCACTGGGTTGTTGTAGGTTTTTTTGGGCTATATGGCCATAGAGGAGATGGAGTGCCAAATATTTTGAGAATGCTGCAACTGGCCTTCTGTCAGGAGGGCTTAATTTGTGCCTTCCTTCATAGGAGAAGGGGGCTGGACTAGATGGACTTTGGGGCTCCCTTCTATGAGTGGCAATAGGCAGGAGATGGAGTGCCAAATATTTTGAGAATGCTGCAACTGGCCATCTGTCGGGAGGGCTTAAATTGTGCCCTCCTTCATAAGGAGAATGGGGCTGGACTAGATGGCCTTTGGGGCTCCCTTCTATGAGTGGCGATAGGCAGGAGATGGAGTGCCAAATGTTTTGAGAATGTTGCAACTGGCCATCTGTCGGGAGGGCTTAAATTGTGCCTTCCTTCATAAGGAGAAGGGGGGTGGACTAGATGGCCTTTGGGGCTCCCTTCTATGAGTAGCGATAGGCAGGAGATGGAGTGCCAAATGTTTTGAGAATGTTGCAACTGGCCATCTGTCGGGAGGGCTTAAATTGTGCCTTCCTTCATAAGGAGAAGGGGGGTGGACTAGATGGCCTTTTGGGCTACCTTCTATGAGTGGCAATAGGCAGGAGATGGAGTGCCAAATATTTTGAGAATGTTGCAACTGGTCATCTGTCAGGAGGGCTTAAATTGTGCCTTCCTTAATAGGAATGTTGCAATTGGCCATCTGTCAGGAGGCCATCTGTCAGGAGGGCTTGAATTGTGTTTCCCTTCATGGCAGAAGGGGGGTTGGACTGGATGGCCTTTGGGGCTCCCTTCTAACTCTACGGTGCATTTGAAGACAGGCCATCTGTCAGGAGAGTTTGAATTGTGCCTTCCTCCATGGCAGAAGGGGGCTTGATTGGATGGCCTTTGGGGCTCCCTTCTAACTCTAAGGTGCATTTGAAGACTTTGGCCATCTGTCGGGAGGGCTTGAATTGTGCCTTCCTCATGGCAGAAGGGGGCTGGACTAGATGGCCTTCGGGGCTCCCTTCTCTGAGTGGCAATAGGCAGGAGATGGAGTGCCAAATGTGGTTGCAGGCCCCTGAAGAAGGGGAACGCAGAGGGAACAAGAGGCAGCCAAGTGTGTCTTGCGTCAACACTGCGGCCTGCCAGCAGATTGTGAGATCAAGATGTGGGTCACGATTGGGGCGGGCAGAACAGCTGGAGCACGCATGGCGCAACAGCAGACGCTGCAGCCGCATCCGGGGACGTCCTGGGTCGGCCTGCTCTCGGCAGAAAATTCCTCCCTGGGGTTTTCCATCACAAATTGTACTCAACTCGTATACACAGCCTGGACTCTCATTCAGCCGCTTCTCCTTCTGCACTTTCCTGGAAAACCGGGAATGTTCGGCAGTGGAGCCAACATTTGAAAACTTTTCCTTTTCCTGGTTTGAAAGTGTCATATATCTTTGCAATTGACTAATAGGATTTATTGGCACATCTACTACTAAGGCCTTACTGACTTACTTACTGACTTAGGCGAAACGTCAGGAGAGAATGCTTCTAGAACATGGCCATATAGCCCGAAAAGCCTACAACAACCCACATTACATAGTGTTATATATCTTTGCAATTGACAAATAAGATTTATTGGCACATCTACTACTAAGGCCTTACTTACGTACTTACTTAGGCGAAACGTCAGGAGAGAATGCTTCTAGAACATGGCCATATAGCCCGAAAAGCCTACAACAACCCACATTACATAGTGTTATATATCTTTGCAATTGACAAATAAGATTTATTGGCACATCTACTACTAAGGCCTTACTTACGTACTTACTTAGGCGAAACGTCAGGAGAGAATGCTTCTAGAACATGGCCATATAGCCCGAAAAGCCTACAACAACCCACATTACATAGTGTTATATATCTTTGCAATTGGCTAATAGGATTTATTGGCACTAAGGCCTTACTTACTATCTTAGGCGAAATGTCAGGAGAGAATGCTTCTAGAACATGGCCATATAGCCTGAAAAACCTACAACAACACATATTACATAGAGTTATATACCTTTGCAATTGACTAATAAGATTTATTGGCACATCTACTACTAAGGCCTTACTTACTTACTTACTAACTTAGGCGAAACGTCAGGAGAGAATGCTTCTAGAACATGGCCATATACCCCGAAAAGCCTACAACAACCCATATTATATAGTGTTATATATCTTTGTAATTGACATAATAGGATTGATTGGCACATCTACTACTAAGGGCTTACTTACTTACTTACTAAGGGGATCCTAGTTGTCCGAGTAGGATTGTCTTCCAAGATCAGTTACGTAGGTGGCTGTGGAGTTTCCAGGTGGAAGGTGGTCCTTGTCAGGGTTGGCTTGACGCGCCTTCCTCCTGGCACGTTTCTCTCTTTCGCCCTCCACTCGTGCCTCCTCGAATTCTGCAGCACTGCTGGTCACAGCTGACCTCCAGCTGGAGCGCTCAAGGGCCAGGGCTTCCCAGTTCTCAGTGTCTATGCCAGAGTTTTTCAGGTTGGCTTTGAGCCCATCTTTCAATCACTTTCCCTGTCCACTAACATTCCGTTTTCCGTTCTTAAGTTCGGAGTAGAGCAACTGCTTTGGGAGACGGTGGTCGGACATCCGGACAACGTGGCCGGCCCAGCGGAGTTGATGGCAGAGGACCATCGCTTCAATGCTGGTGGTCTTTGCTTCTTCCAGCACGCTGACGTTTGTCCGCTTGTCTTCCCAAGAGATTTGCAGGATTTTCTGGAGGCAGCGCTAATGGAATTGTTCCAGGAGTTGCATGTGATGTCTGTAGACAGTCCATGTTTCGCAGGCATAGAGCAGGGTTGGGAGGACAATAGCTTTATAGACAAGCACCTTGGTTTCCCTACGGATGTTCTGGTCCTCAAACACTCTCTGCTTCATCTGGGAAAATGCTGCACTCGCAGAGCTCAGACGGTGTTGTATTTCGGTGTCGATGTTGACTTTGGTGGAGAGGTGGCTGCCAAGGGAGCGGAAATGGTCAACATTTTCTAATGCTACACCATTAAGCTGTATCTCTGGCATTGGGAAGGGGATGGCTGGTGTCTGCTGGAAGAGCACTTTGGTTTTCTCGGTGTTCAGTGACAGGCCAAGCTTCGTGTATGCTTCTGCAAAGGTGTTTAGAGTGGCTTGTAGATCTTCTTCTGAATGCGCACAGATGACATTGTCATCGGCATACTGGAGTTCTATAACAGATGTTGTTGTAACCTTGGTTTTGGCTTTCAGTCTGCTATGTAAAAATAATGTTGCATAGTGTTGAAGGCTTTCATGGCTGGAACCACTGGGCTGTTGTAGGCTTTTCAGGCTATATAGCCATGATTGACAACTGGAAAATAGAGGGAGAAACCGTGGAGGCCGTGACAGACTTTGTATTTCTAGGTGCAAAGATGACTGCAGATGCAGACTGTGGCCAGGAAATCAGAAGACGCTTCCTTCTTGGGAGGAGAGCAATGTCCAGTCTCGATAAAATAGTAAAGAGTAGAGACATCACACTGGCAACAAAGATCCATTGCCTAGTCCAAGCCATGGTATTCCCTGTAGTCACCTACGGATGTGAGAGCTGGACCTTAGGGAAGGCTGAGCCAAGGAAGAGAGATGCCTTTGAGCTGTGGTGTTGGAGGAAAGTGCTGAGAGTGCCTTGGACTGTGAGAAGATCCAACCAGTCCATCCTCCAGGAAAGAAAGCCCGACTGCTCACTGGAGGGAAGGAGACGAGAGGGAAAGTGGAAGTCCTTTGGCCACATCATGAGGAGACAGGAAAGCCTGGAGAAGACAATCATGCTGGGGAAAGTGGAAGGCAAAAGGAAGAGGGGCCGACCAAGGGCAAGATGGATGGATGGCATCCTTGAAGTGACTGGACTGACCTTGAAGGAGCTGGGGGTGGGGACGGCCGACAGGGAGCTCTGGCGTGGGCTGGTCCATGAGGTCACAAAGAGTCGGAGACGACTGAACGAATTAACAACAACAGCCATTTTGTAGAAGTATTCTCTCCTGACGTTTTGCCTGCATCTGTGGCAAGCACTCTCAGAGGTTGTGAGGTTACCTGCCTATGTTTCTAAATGCTCAACTGAAGTT
Source organism: Anolis sagrei (assembly GCF_037176765.1). NCBI lineage: Eukaryota > Metazoa > Chordata > Lepidosauria > Squamata > Anolidae > Anolis > Anolis sagrei. The sequence continues at coordinate 78,767,589 of NC_090035.1, read as the reverse complement.
GGAAAAGACTAGAATATTGACACTTGTGGATTGAATTTGATTGGATTTTTGCTTGGAGTGGCGGCAAAGGAATGGTGGACTCCACAAAAAGAAGTGGGATCCTTTGCTGTGTGCCATCTGTGCCTCTTTGACCGTCACTAAAGCCTATCTTCCAGCCGCGACATGCATCCGTGTTCAGCAACAAAAGGACTCTTGGGGAGACCTGGTTCCATGCCCAGTTCTGGCACAGACGATGGGCTCATAAATCACATTTAAAAGGGGGGATTAAACTAAGAAGGAAGGTCGGATTGGAAAAAAAAATACAGCAACAGGAGCTATGGATTGGACAGGCTGAGCTTCTATTCTTGTCCAAAGCCTAGTAAAACTTGGCAGCGTGACTCAAGTGACGGCTCCCCGAAGAGGAATCTTGCAAGGATATTCTGGGAGGTGTCATCCGAATGTTTAAAAAGGGACTCCCGTTGAGTGAGGAAACTACCATTGTGCCGACCGCCTTCAAATTCTTGTTTCCAGAATCTGCAAATCAGTGGGAGACTGCAGCTGCACATGGAGGTTCTGTATCGCCATTGAAACAGTTCTGTTCCTTTTCTGCCCAACTGATACAGATTTCTGCGTTGATTCTGCCAATGGCATGTCTGGAATGGCGGTGTCGTGGCTGTGCCGCATTCCCCGGCTTCCACAGACCAAGCGATTGTTTTGCGCCGCGGTGTCGAAAGACTTGCACCCAGCTGTCCGAAAGCGGCTGCCAAGAAAAGAGAGGAACATTTGGGAACTGGCCTCCTCTTTGTCCATCTAATTTGAGCCTGGCGTTTGCAGCTCTGACGCCAGCCGCTCTCTAGGGTCCTTGGCGGAGAACCAGCTTTCCAATCCGCCGCTACCTTGATCCTTTTGGACTAGTGATATTGGTGCTATCATTAGGCCAACGAAGTAGCCGCGTCGGGGGCAAACGTCAGAGGGGCACGGTGGTGACCTTTAAGGAGTGCCATCTCGTACATCAGTGTTTCCCAACCTTCCGAATGCCGTGACCCCTTAATACAGTTCCTCATGTTGTGGTGACCCCCAACCATAACATTATTTTCATTGCTACTTCATAACTCTAATTTTTCTACTGTTATGAATCATAGAATCCAAGAGTTGGAAGAGACCTCCTGGGCCATCCAGTCCAACCCCATTCTGCCAAGAAGCAGGAATATTGCATTCAAATCACCCATCCAGCCTCTGTTTAAAAGCTTCCAAAGAAGGAGCCTCCACCACACTCCGGGGCAGAGAGTTCCACTGCTGAACAGCTCTCACAGTCAGGAAGTTCTTCCTCATGTTCAGATGGAATCTCCTCTCTTGTAGTTTGAAGCCATTGTTCCATTGCGTCCTAGTCTCCAAGGAAGCAGAAAGGAAGCTTGCTCCCTCCTCCTCCTCCCTGTGGCTTCCTCTCACATATTTATACATGGCTATCATATCTCCTCTCAGCCTTCTCTTCTTCAGGCTAAACATGCCCAGCTCCTTAAGCCGCTCCTCATAGGGCTTGTTCTCCAGACCCTTGATCATTTTAGTCGCCCTCCTCTGGACACATTCCAGCTTGTGAATATCTCTCTTGAATTGTGGTGCCCAGAATTGGACACAATATTCCAGGTGTGGGCTAACCAAAGCAGAATAGAGCATGGGGAGCATTACTTCCCTAGATCTAGACACTAGGCTCCTCTTGATGCAGGCCAAAATCTCATTGGCCTTTTTTTGCCGCCACATCACATTGTTGGCTCATGTTTAACTTGTTGTCCACGAGGACTCCAAGATCTTTTTCACACGTACTGCTCCCGAGCCAGGCATTGTCCCCCATTCTGTATCTTTGCATTTCGTTTTTCCCGCCACAGTGGAGTATCTTGCATTTGTCACTGTTGAACTTCATTTTGTTAGTTTTGGCCCATCTCTCTAATCTGCTAAGATCGTTTTGAATCCTGCTCCTGTCCTCTGGACTATTGGCTATCCCTCCCAATTTGGTCCCATCTGCAAACTTGATGATCCTGCCTTCTAACCCTTCATCTAAGTCATTAATAAAGATGTTGAACAGGACCGGGCCCAGGATGGAACCCTGCTTGTGGCACTCCACTCATCACTTCTTTCCAGGATGAAGAGGAAGCTTTGGGGAGAATCACCCTCTGGGTTCGTCCATTTAACCAATTCCAGATCCACCTCACCGTAGTTTTGTCTAGCCCACCTTGGACTAGTTTGTTTTGTTTGTTTGTTTGAATCATAATGTAAATATCTGATATGCAGGATTTATTTTCATTCACTGGACCAAATTTGGCACAAATACCCAATACGCCCAAACGTATCTGTCCAAACGTATTTCTCCTTACAAACGATCTAGGAATTTAAGATCTTCTGGGGAGGCCCTGCTCTCGGTCCTGCCATCTTCACAGGTTTGGCTAGCAGGGATGAGAGACAGGGCCGTCTCAGCAGTGATAATGTTTACCAAATCATTATCAAGTCGCGTTGTCCAGCCTTCCCGAGATCAGAGTTTATCTGCTAAACTGAATTTGGGGAAGCCTGCTTCACAATCCTCTCCCTCATTAACTCCTGCACCTGGCAAATCAATCTCAGCATCATTTTCAAACAGTTGCTCTGAGAAAAGTGGTGAAAGGTCTTTCCCAGGAATGTGGCCTTATGAATCTTCCTGAAACAGTTCAAGCCTCTCTTCTGATCTTATCTCAGGCCCAAGCAGCCCTTCATCCTCAATCCCATCATGAACATCAACATGAACATCGGGTTGTTGTAGTTTTTCCAGGCTATATGGCCATGTTCTAGAGGCATTTTCTCCTGATGTTTCACCTGCATCTATGGCAAGCATCCTCAGAGCTCACTACCTCTGAGGATGCCTGCCATAGATGCAGGCGAAACATCAGGAGAAAATGCCTCTAGAACATGGCCATATAGCCCGGAAAACCTACAACAACCCAGTGATTCCGGCCATGAAAGCCTTCAACGATACATTGAACATGAACATCATTCCCATCATGAGCATCAGCATGAACACCAGACACAATCACAGGACATACAACTCTTACAGGAATGCACAATCAAATCCCTCCTGAAAGATGGTGACCCAGTCTTTGCTTTAAAATCTCCAGAGAAGGAGACCCAGGAAGCATAATGAGTTGGAAGGGATCCCCAAAAGCCATCTAGTCCAACCCCTTCTTCCAGGCAAGGAAGAGACCATCGAAACCTTCCCAACAGATAGTCACCCAGTCTTTGTTTAGTAAACTCCAGAGGAGGAGACACCGCCAGACTTCCAGGAAGCATATTTCATAACCGAACGTCTCCCAACATCAGGAAGTTCTTCCTAATGTTTACCTGGAGTCTTGATTCCTGCAATGCGAACCTATTGCTCCACGCATGAGCAATCTCGGGTGCAAGGAGGAATTGCAACAGGAATTCTGCAACCCCAGTTTCTACGTTGCAGGGAAATGGATCCCGGGAATAACAACAGCTGCTTTCCAGTGTTTCCCTTATCCTGTGGTCCTTGCCTCGACCCTCATCAGACTCCCATCAGATGCCAAATTATACAAAGATGACTGGGATCCTCTACAGCAGGCATGGGCAAACTTGGGCCCTCCAGGTGTTTTGGACTTCAACTCCCACCATTCCCAACAGCCTCAGACCCTTTCCTTTTGCCTCTCAGCCACTTAAGGTTTGGACTTTCCCACTAGATAAAAGTTTGTTATCTTTCTTTTCTTGTAGCTGACATGATTGCCTCAGACTCTGAAATCTCTGCCTCTGTTTACTAAAATTTTGTTTTCTGTCCAAGGTTTCACTATCCTCTCCCTCATTAACTCCTGCACCTTGGAAATCTCAGCATCGTTTTCAGACAGTTGCTCTGGGGAAAGCGGTGAAAGGTCTTTCCCAGGAATGTGGCCTTATGAATCTTCTTGAAACAGTTCAGGCATCTCTTCTGATCTTAGCTCAGGCGCAAACAGCCCCTCATCCCCAATCCCATCAGAAACATTCCCATCATGAACGTCAACATGAACATCATTCTCATCATGAACATCAGCATGAACATCAGACATGACCACAGGCTGAACAGGATGACATACAATACCTACAGGAATGCACGATCAAATCCCTCCTGAAAGATGGCCACCCAGTCTCTGCTTAAAAGCCTCCATAGGAAGAAACCCCACTGGATTCCCAGGAAGCATACTGAGTTGGAAGAGATCCCCAAAGGCCATCTAGTCTAACCTCTTCCTCCATGCAAGGACAAGACCATCAAAACCTTCCCGACAGATAGTCGTACAGTCTCTGCTTAGAAATCTCCAGAGGAGGAGACACCACCGGACTTCCAGGAAGCATATTTCATAACCGAACATCTCCCAGCATCAGGAAGTTCTTCCTAATGTTTATGTGGTGTCTTTATTCCTGGAATGTGAACCTATTGCTCCATGCATGAGCAATCTCGGGTGCAAGGAGGAATTTGCAACAGGAATTCTACAACCCCAGTTTCTACGTTGCAGGGAAATGGATCCCAGGAATAACAACAGCTGCTTTCCAGTGTTTCCCTCATCCTGCGGTCGTTGCCTCGACCCTCATCAGACTCCCATCAGACCCCAAATTATACAATGATGACTGGGATCCTTTACAGCAAGCAGGGGAAAACTTGGACCCTCCAGCATGGGAAAACTTGGACTCTCCAGGTGTTTTGGACTTCAACTCCCACCATTCCCAACAGCCTCATGCCCTTTCCTTTTCCCCCTCAGCCGCTTAAGCTCTTGACTTTCCCGCTAGATAAAAGTTTGTTATCTTTCTTTTCCTGTAGCCAACAAGATGGCCTCAGACTCTGAAACCTTTGTCTCTGTTTACTAAAGCTTTGTTTTCTGTCCAAGATTTCACTATCCTCTCCCTGATTAATTCCTGCACCTGGCAAATCAATCTCAGCATCAATGTCAGAAAGTTGCTCTGGGAAAAGAAGTGAGAGGTCTGTCCCAGGAATGTGGCCTTATGAATCTTCCTTAAACAGTTCAAGCCTCTCGTCTGATCTTAGCTCTGGCCCAAGCAGCCTCTCATCCTCAATCTCATCAGAAACATTCCCATCATGAACATCAACATGAACATCATTCTCATCATGAACATCAGCATGAACATCAGACATGACCACAGGCTGAACAGGATGACATACAATACCTACACGAATGCACAATCAAATCCCTCCTGAAAGACGGTCACCCAGTCTGTGCTTAAAAACCTCCAGAGTAGGAGACCCAGCTGGTCTCCCAGGAAGCATAATGAGTTGGAAGGCATCCCCAAAGATCATCTAGTCCACCCTTTCCTCCATGCAGGAAGAGACCATTGAAACCTTCCCAAAAGATAGTCATCCAATCTCTGCTTACAAACCTCCAGAGGAGGAGACACCTCCAGACTTCCGGGAAGCACATTCCATCATTGAACAGCTCTAGGGGTCAGAAAAGCGGTATATAAATACTGTAAATAAATAAATAAATAGTTTCCTGTCCAAGGTTTCACTGTCCTCTCGCTCATTAACTCCTGCACCTGGCAAATCAATCTCAGCATCAATGTCAGAAAGTTGCTCTGGGAAAAGCGGTGAAAGGCCTTTCCCAGGAATGTGGCCTTATGACTCTTCCTGAAACAGTTCAGGCCTCTCTTCTCATCTTAGCTCAGGCCCAAGCAGCCCCCCAATCTCATCAGAAACATTCCCATCATGAACATCAACATGTTTGTCCATCCCTGTTCTACAGCATAGGTATACATTGAAATGACCATTACATAGCCATAGTTTAGTGACCACAGAAGTCCCCGAATCCTTACTTTGTGGGTAGCAGCTGCTGCAATCGACAGAGGTCCAGAACTTAGCCTCTGTTTGCCATTTCCACTTCATTCCTTCCAATGTTTTGCAATGTTTCCCAACTCCTATGACCCTTAGCTTGATCCTCATCCCATCTACAGCATAGGTATACATCAAATGACCATTACATAGCCATAGTTTAGTGACCACAGAAGTCCCCGAATCCTTACTTAGTGGGTAGCAGCTGCTGCAATCGACAGAGGTCCGGAACTCAGCCTCTGGTTGCCATTTCCACTTCCTTCCAATGTTCTGCAATGTTTCCCAACTCCTATGACCCTTAGCTTGACCCCATCCCATCTACAGCATAGGTATACATTCAAATGACCATTACATAGCCATAGTTTAGTGACCACAGAAGTCCCCTAATCCTTACTTAGTGGGTAGCAGCTGCTGCAATTGACAGAGGTCCAGAACTTAGCCTCTGTTTGCCATTTCCACTTCATTCCTTCCAATGTTTTGCAATGTTTCCAAACTCCTATGACCCTTAGCTTGACCCTCATCCCATCTACAGCATAGGTATACATCAAATGACCATTACATAGCCATAGTTTAGTGACCACAGAAGTCCCCTAATCCTTACTTTGTGGGTAGCAGCTGCTGCAATCGACAGAGGTCCAGAACTTAGCCTCTGTTTGCCATTTCCACTTCATTCCTTCCAATGTTTTGCAATGTTTCCCAACTCCTATGACCCTTGGCTTGACCCCCGCCCCATCTACATGGACGACTTAGATCAGTTCAGAAGCAGTATAGCTGAAACCAGTTTCGCCATGACAATGATCACAAAGGAAATCCAGTTAGAGGCCCAGATGGTGATTATACTAACCTTAGAACTGGACAATTTCACCCTGCAATGTGGTTAACGTTGGAGAGCACGGACGCACATTAAGGGATTTCCATCGATTTAAGCCCTCGCAATACGTCTCGTTGCTTTATTTTGAAAATGCATTAAATGGTCAGTGTAGATAAGGCCCCGGTCCCATCAGACACCAAAACCAGGTTTCTCCACCGCTGATTCAATTGCAGCCCCGCAGATGTTTTTTGAAAACAGATTTTGTTTTATTTGAATGTAATTTGATTGGATCTAATGAATTTCCTTGCGTATACGGGAGAGAGTGGAGCTTGATTGGCAGGCAGCCATGCTTCCAAACCTGGAAACGGAGATGCGGGATGGAGGCTCGGCAATGCGTCACCGTGGAGACCGGCCACTCGTTGCCAAGCACCGGGCACCAGTTACCCGGTGACACCAGCCTTGCCGTAGCACCAGGTTCCCTTGATGACACCTCGTGCATGAAATAGGATCCATCTCTCTCGCCATCCTCCTAATTGGTCAATGAATCTGCTCCGGGTTTTAGTCCGAACTTTATGAAAAGTATCCCATTTTGCAAACAGACAAAACAAACATAGCTCAAGGTGTAACTCTTTTGCATTTACAATCAAAACAGCTAAATATTTCGTCAACAAATCCACTCTGGGCTTTAGTCCGAACTTTACAAGAAGTATCCTATTTTGCAAACAGACAAAACAAACATAGCTCAGGGAGTAATTCTTTTGCATTTCCAACCAAAACAGCTAAATATTATTTGAAAACAGTGTAACAATCTACAATCTATCAATCTATTGATATATATATATATATATAGAAAGAGAGAGAGAGAGAGAGAGAGAGAGGAATCGTCAACAAATCCCCTCTGGGTTTTGGTCCGAACTTTACAAGAAGTATCCTATTTTGCAAACAGACAAAACAAACATAGCTCAAGGAGTTATTCTATTGCATTTCCAACAAAAACAGCAAGTTATTGTTTGAAAACTGTGTAACAATCTACAATATATATGTGTGTGTGAAAGAGAGGAACCGTCAACAAATCCGCTTTGGGTTTTAGTCTGAACTTTACAAGTATTTTGCATTTTCAAAAAAACCAGCAAAATATTATTTGAAAATAGTGTAACAATCTACTAGATAGATAGATAGATAGATAGATAGATAGATAGATAGATAGATAGATAGATAGATAGATGAACCATCAACAAATTCGCTCTGGGTTTTAGTCTGAACTTTACAAGTATTTTGCATTTCCAAAAAAAAAGTAAAATAATATTTGAAAATAGTGTGACAATCTACTAGATAGATAGATAGATAGATAGATAGATAGATAGAGGAACCATCAACAAATCTGCTCTGGGTTTTAGTCTGAACTTTACAAGTATTTTGCATTCCCCAAAAAACAGCAAAAGATTATTTTAAAACAATGTAACAATCTACTAGATAGATAGATAGATAGATAGATAGATAGATAGACGGGTAGATAGATAGAGGAACCATCAACAAATCCACTCTGAGTTTACTTAGTCCGAACTTTACAAAAATTTTGCATTTCCCAAAAAAACAGCAAAATATTGCATTTCAAAAAAAAGCCCAGAAAGTATTATTTGGAAACAGTGTAACAGTCTACTAGATAGATAGATAGATAGATAGATAGATAGATAGATAGATAGATAGATAGATAGAGGAACCATCAACAAATCCGCTCCGGGTTTTAGTCTGAACTTTAGTCTGAATTTTGCATTTCCAACAAAACCAGCAAAATATTGTTTGAAAACATTGTAATAATCTACAATATATATAGGGGGGGATTTTTCAACAAATCTGCTCCACGTTTTAGTCCAAACTTTAAAAGAAGTATCCTATTTTGCAAATAGTTGAAACAAACATAGCTCAAAGAGTAACTTTTTAGCATGCAAGCAATTTTGTTTGAAAACTATGTAACAATCCACAATACTTTATATATAGAGAGAGAAAGAGTAACTTTCCTGGCTCTGAACTTGACAGGCACCCATGTGAAAGGCTAAGCTTTCCCCATTGTTTATTTAATGCGACTTGGTACTCTTCCGCACTACACATTTATACCACTATGGTTCCACTTCAAAAAGCATGGCTCACATCGAATCCAGGATCTGACTTTTAGGGAGGAAAGAGCCAATGGATGTAGTGATTTGAGTGTTGGGCGAGAGCTGCGTTCGAATCCCCGTTTATCCATAGACACTCAATGAGTGACCCTGGGAGAGTCACACTCTCTCAGCCCCTATAAAACCCTCTGATAGATTTGCCATAACTCAAAAAGGGCTTTGAAGGGCCTAAGTATCCTAAAAGCCCCAAATCTCATTTAGTCTTGGATGCTAAGCAGGGTCATCCCTGGTTAGGATTTGGATGGGAGACCGCCAATGACGTGAACGTAGAATTTTAAAGTCCAGGTCATTGGGTCAATGCTCACATTTTTCTCAACTACTGCTTGAGCAATCTTTGAAATTTGAGCATCTAATTTCTCAGGAAACTTCCCCAGAAGTTTTGTGCAAGACTCCCTTGCGTTGACCACCCCGACGTTTTGCTTTTACACCACCTGGATTGTTTACATAGAGAAGGACAAAGACTTTGTAAAACTACAACTCCCAGGAATCCAAAGCATTGAGCCATGGCAGTTTATTGAGTCACACCTTTGAAAACTGACCATTTATGGGAGAAAGGCTTTCAATTATATTCTTATTTATTGTTTGTCAAAGGCAATTCTTTCAAATGGCTTTGCACTGTATTAATAATTTGATTGAACCATTGACCCTGTAGACAGAGAATAGAGAAGATCAATGATAGGTAGAGAAGACAGACATAAATGATAGATGGATTATATAGGTATAGATGATAGATGAGTTAACGCCAATTTACAGATAAATAGATAGATAAGATATACGGTAGATAGATAACAGGTACATAGAGGGAGATAAATGGATATTGATGATAGAGCCAAAGACAGATAATATAGAGATAGATTAGTAGAGAGAGAGAGAGAAACAGAGCTGGTGATAAGTCTTATAGATAGATAGATAGATAGATAGATAGATAGAGCTGGGGAAGATAGATAATGGATAGATAGATAGACAGATAGAAAGATAACAGAAAGACATACATAGATAATAGATAGATAGATAGATAGATAGATAGATAGATAGAAATAGATCACAGCTGGATAGATGACAGACAAACATAGATGAAGATAATGGATAGATAGATGACAGGTAGGTAGGTAGGTAGGTAGATAGATAGATAGATAGATAGATAGATAGATAATAGAGGTATAGATACAGATAGATGGCAGACAGACAGACTAGATAGATAGATAGATAGATAGATAGATAGATAGATTAGAAAAGTAGACAGAAAGACAGACAGGGATAGATAGACAGATGACAGACAGATAGACAGACATAGATAGAAGATGGATGGATGGATAGATAGATAGATAGAGATAATAAATAGATAGATGACAGACAGACAGACAGACAGATAGATAGACAGATGACAGACAGATAGACAGACATAGATAGAAGATGGATGGATGGATGGATAGACAGATAGATAGATAGATAGATAGATAGATAGATAGAGGGACAGACAGATATGGATAATAGATAGATAGATGACAGATAGGTAGATAGACATGGATAGATGATAGCTGGATAGATGACACACACACACTATACATACATAGATAGATAGATAGAATAGATAGATAGATAGATAGATAGATAGATAGATAGATAGATAGATAGATAGATAACAGAAAGACATACATAGATAATAGATAGATAGATAGATAGATAGATAGATAGAAATAGATGACAGCTGGATAGATGACAGACAAACATAGATGAAGATAATGGATAGATAGATGACAGGTAGGTAGGTAGGTAGGTAGGTAGATAGATAGATAATAGAGGTATAGATACAGATAGATGGCAGACAGACAGACTAGATAGATAGATAGATAGATAGATTAGAAAAGTAGACAGAAAGACAGACAGGGATAGATAGACAGATGACAGACAGATAGACAGACATAGATAGAAGATGGATGGATGGATAGATAGATAGATAGATAGATAGAGATAATAAATAGATAGATGACAGACAGACAGACAGATAGATAGACAGATGACAGACAGATAGACAGACATAGATAGAAGATGGATGGATGGATGGATAGATAGATAGATAGATAGATAGAGGGACAGACAGATATGGATAATAGATAGATAGATGACAGATAGGTAGATAGACATGGATAGATGATAGCTGGATAGATGACACACACACACTATAGATAGATAGATAGATAGATAGATAGATAGATAGAATAAATAGATGACAGATAGATAATGGATAGATAGATAGACAGATAGAAAGATAACAGAAAGACATACATAGATAATAGATAGATAGATAGATAGATAGATAGATAGATAGATAGAAATAGATGACAGCTGGATAGATGACAGACAAACATAGATGAAGATAATGGATAGATAGATGACAGGTAGGTAGGTAGGTAGGTAGATAGATAGATAGATAATAGAGGTATAGATACAGATAGATGGCAGACAGACAGACTAGATAGATAGATAGATAGATAGATAGATAGATAGATAGATAGATTAGAAAAGTAGACAGAAAGACAGACAGGGATAGATAGACAGATGCCAGACAGATAGACAGACATAGATAGAAGATGGATGGATGGATAGATAGATAGATAGATAGATAGATAGATATAGATAGATAATAAATAGATAGATGACAGACAGACAGACAGACAGATAGATAGACAGATGACAGACAGATAGACAGACATAGATAGAAGATGGATGGATGGATGGATGGATGGATGGATAGATAGATAGATAGATAGAGGGACAGACAGATATGGATAATAAATAGATAGATGACAGATAGGTAGATAGACATGGATAGATGATAGCTGGATAGATGACACACACACACTATAGATAGATAGATAGATAGATAGATAGATAGATAGATAGATAGATAGAAAAATAGATAGATAGATAGATAGAGATAATAAATAGATGACAGATAGATAGATAGATAGATAGATAGATAGATAGACAGATAGATAGATGACAGACAGATAGACAGACATAGATAGTAGATAGATAGATAGATAGATAGATAGATAGATAGATATAGATAGATCAAGATAGAGATGGATAGACAGACGGATGGATGAATGGATAGATAGATAGATAGATAGATAACGGAATAGAGATAGATAGATATATAGGTAGATAGATGGACGAATAGATACAGATAGATAGACAGATAGATAATAGATAGATAGATATGGATAGATGATAGCTATATAGATAGATGACAAATACACACACATAGCTAGATAGATGATATAGACAATAAATAGATAGATTACAGATAGATAGATAGATAGATAGACAGATGACAGACAGATAGACACACAGGCATAGATGGATGATAGATGACAGACAGACAGATAGATGATAGATAGATAGATGACCAACACACACATAGCTAGATAGATGATAGATATAGATAATAAATAGATAAATGATAGATAGATGACATATACACAGATAGACATAGATGATAGACAGATGACAGATAGGAAAATAGATGACAGACAGAGAGACAGATGACAGTGTGTGTATTCCCAGTTTTAAATGTTGCAAAAAGTTACTTCAGCTGCAACATTTCCCCCTGTGAATTGCTTTTGATCTGAATTTTGGGAGAAAGGCAGTTTATAAATAAGGAAATAATAATAAAACAAAATAAAATCCTTTTCCTTGGGCTCTCCACATTTACTCATTCCTGGCTGAGATTATTTTCCCATGTGTGTGTATTAAAAATTAACTTTAAAAACCAGTGAGAAGTCCACAGGTAAAGCTTTCTGCACCAGTTGGCCTAGTCTCCTTCTATCCTTCCTTCCTTCCTTCCTTCCTTCCTTCCTTCCTTCCTTCCTTCCTTCTATCCTTCCTTCCTTCCTTCCTTCCTTCCTTCCTTCCTTCCTTCCTTCCTTCTCCTTTGGCCCATTTGACTTCTGTGCTGACAAGCCAAAAAATCCTGGTTAACCTTTGATTCCAATTTCCAAGAAATCATCCCCCGGGATCAATAGAAACCTCGTTGTGACTCATCGTCAGGCGGACGTCCTATCTGCCGATGAACTCTGCGCCAGGTGGAACAAAGTGTGCTGACCTGGCTGGATTAAAAAGCATTTCCAAAAACAGGGTTATTTTTCCCCCCCACAAAGTGGAGAAATGGTCCCTGAAGCCCTGGCAAGGCCTGAGTTATTTATTTATCGAGTCATCAGCAACCAGTCAATTATATTACATTTCTAACAGAACAAAGCAAACAAACAAACAAACAGACAAAACACAAAGTTTGCTATCTTGGTAATTGATTAAATGTCCTTTGACCAGTATCTGGCCACTTGGAGTGCCTCTGGTGTTGCCGCAAGAAGGTCCTCCATTGTGCATGTGGCAGGGCTCAGAGTGCATTGCAGCAGGTGGTCAGTGGTTTGCTCTTCTCCACACTCGCATGTCAAGGATTCCACTTTGTGGCCCCATTTCTTGAGGTTGGCTCTGCATCTTGTGGTGTCAGAGCGCAGTCTGTTCAGCGCCTTCCAAGTCGCCCAGTCTTCTGTGTGCCCAGGGGGGAGTCTCTCATTTGATTTAAGTTCTGGGTTTGAGCCTGCCACTTTTGGACTCTTGCTTGCTGAGGTGTTCCAGCGAGTGTCTCTGTAGATCTTAGAAAACTATTTCTAGATTTAAGTCATTGACGTGCTGGCTGATACCCAAACAGGAGGTGAGCTGGAGATGTCACTGCCTTGGTCCTTTCACTATTGGCTGCTACTTCCCGGCGGATGTCAGGTGGTGCAATACCGGCTAAGAAGTGTAATTTCTCCAGTGGTGTCGGGCGCAGACACCCCGTGATAATGCGGCATGTCTCATTAAGAGCCACATCCACTGTTTTAGCATGGTGAGATGTGTTCCACACTGGGCATGCATACTCAGCAGCAGAGTAGCACAGCACAAGGGCAGATGTCTTCACTGTATCTGGTTGTGATCCCCAGGTTGTGCCAGTCAGCTTTTGTATGATATTGTTTCTAACACCCACTTTTGTTTGATGTTCAGGCAGTGCTTCTTGTAGGTCAGAGCACGGTCCAGAGTGACTCCCAGGTATTTGGGTGCGCTGCAATGCTCCAATGGGATTCCTTCCCAGGTGATAATCCTCAGAGCTCGGGAATCTTGTCTGTTCTTAAGGTGAAAGGCACATGTCTGTGTTTTGGATGGATTAGGGATCAGCTGGTTTTCCCTGTAATAGGCAGCTAGAGCTTCGGAGAGCTTCTGTTCTACCATCCCAAAGCTCCCTGCTTGAGCAGTAATGGCACGATCATCAGCATAGATGAAGCTCTCTGTCCCTTCTGGCAGTGGCTGGTCATTTGTGTAGATGTTGAACATGGGTGGAGCAAGCACGCTGAGTTGTCAAGGCAGGATTTTGCAAAACAAAGCAGATCATAATAATTCCAATTTTTTCACCTTTTGCAGAATTGGACAAGCTTGCCCCCTTCTGGAGCTCAGGGGGAACTGCATGGTGAAGTGGACCAGAGAAATAGAACATCATCTCAAGGTGCATCTACACTGTAGAACTAACTCAGTTTGAAACCACTTCAACTGCCATTTGAGTTTGGCAAAGGAGGTGAAAGGCTTTGAGATAGTTGAACAGAAGCTCTCTGAAGCTTTAGGTGCTCTTACATCATTGGTTGGCCTGCAACAATACTATAGATCCAGGGAAGTCATGCTCCCCATGCGCTATTCTGCCTTGGTCAGACCACACCTGTGTCCAATTCTGGGCACCACAATTCAAGAGAGATATTGACAAGCTGGAATGTGTCCAGAGGAGGCTGACTAAAATGATCAAGGGTCTGGAGAACAAGCCCTATGAGGAGCGGCTTAAAGAGCTGAGCATGTTTAGCCTGCAGACTGTGTCCAATTCTGGGCACCATAATCGAAGAGAGATATTGACAAGCTGGAATGTGTCCAGAGGAGGGTGACTAAAATGATCAAGGGTCTGGAGAACAAGCCCTATGAGGAGCGGCTTAAAGAGCTGAGCATGTTTAGCCTGCAGACTGTGTCCAATTCTGGGCACCACAATTGCAAAGAGATATTGACAAGCTGGAATGTGTCCAGAGGAGGGTGACTAAAATGATCAAGGGTCTGGAGAACAAGCCCTATGAGGAGCGGCTTAAAGAGCTGGGCATGTTTAGCCTGCAGACTGTGTCCAATTCTGGGCACCATAATTGAAGAGAAGATATTGACAAGCTGGAATGTGTCCAGAGGAGGGTGACTAAAATGATCAAGGGTCTGGAGAACAAGCCCTATGAGGAGCGGCTTAAAGAGCTGGGCATGCTTAGCCTGCAGACTGTGTCCAATTCTGGGCACCATAATCGAAGAGAGATATTGACAAGCTGGAATATGTCCAGAGGAGGGTGACTAACATGATCAAGGGTCTGGAGAACAAGCCCTATGAGGAGCGGCTTAAAGAGCTGGGCATGTTTAGCCTGCAGAAGAGTAGTTTGAAAACATGGAAATGTGAGTAGATCAATAGGTATTATTTATTTATTCATTTATGGCTTTTATACCCCGTCCTTTCTCAACCTCCGTAGAGGGACTTGGGACGGCTAACAAAACGGCACCCCATGGTGCCCATATCAAAAGATAAATATATAATTAACAGCAATATAATAATAACAATATAAAACAATATAAAACAGTATAAAAACAATCAATCAATCAATAGGTACCGCTCCAGCAGGAAGGTAAGGGCGCTCAATAGGTACCGCTGTCAGCCCCAGCTTCTGCCAACCTAGCAGTTCAAAAACATGCAAATGTGAGTAGATCAATAGGTACCGCTGCAGCGGGAAGGTAAGTGCACTCGATGTAGTCAACTTCCTACTTATTGACAAGGGGCCACGGTAGCCCAGTGGGTTAAACTGCTAAGCTGCTGAACTTGCTGACCAAAATGTCGCAGGTTCAAATCCAGGGAGCGGCGTGAGCTCCCACTGTCAGCCCCAGCTTCTGCCAACCTAGCAGTTTGAAAACATGCAAATGAGAGTAGATCAATAGGTACCACTCCAGCGGGAGGGTAAGGACACTCCATGTAGTCAACTTCCTACTTATTGACAAGGGGCCATAGTGGCGCAGCGGGTTAAACCGCTAAGCTGCTGAACTTGCTGGCCAAAATGTCGTAGGTTCAAATCCAGGGAGCGGCGTGAGCTCCCGCTGTCAGCCCCAGCTTCTGCCAACCTAGCAGTTCTAAAATATGCAAATGAGAGTAGATCAATAGGTACCACTCCAGCGGGAGGGTAAGGGCACCCCATGTAGTCAACTTCCTACTTATTGAGAAGGAGCCATGGTGGCACAGCGGGTTAAGCTGCTAAGCTGCTGAACATGCTGACCAAAATGTGTCCAATTCTGGGCATCATAATTTAAGAGAGATGTTGACAAGCTGGAATGTGTCCAGAGGAGGGTGACTAAAATGATCAAGGGTCTGGAGAACAAGCCCTATGAGGAGCGGCTTAAGGAGCTGGGCATGTTTAGCCTGCAGAACCACCAGTATTCCAGGTGTGGCTTGATCAAGGCAGAATAGCGCATGGGGAGCATGACTTCCCTGGATCTAGACAGTATAGCACTGTTTCAGGCCATCTATTGATGTAAACAGAGAGCTTCTGTTGTATTTGTATGCTGTTGTTTTGTTGGTGGCCTTGGCCTTTGTAAGCTGCATTGAGTCCTTCGGGAGATTTTGCTGAGTATAAATAAAGTTAATAAAATGTCGCAGATTCAAATACAGGGAGCAGCATGAGCTCCCGCTGTCAGTCCCAGCTTCTGCCAACCTAGCAGTTGGAAAACATGCAAATGTGAGTAGATCAATAGGTACCGCTGCAGTGGGAAGGTAACAGTGCTCCATGCAGTCATGCCGGCCACATGACCGTGGAGGTGTCTATGGACAACACCGGCTCTTCGGCTTAGAAATGGAGATGAGCACCAACCCCCAGAGTCGGACACGACTGGACTTAATGTCAGGGGAAAACCTTTACTTTCGCCTTTTAAAAAATGCATTACAACTATACCCTTGGTTTGCTCCTGATATGATAAATAAATAAATAAATAAATAAAATAGTTGATTTTCCAATGAATCCTAGAGTTGGAAGAGACCTCAAGGGCCATCCAGTCCAACCCCATTCTGCCAAGAAGCAGGAATATTGCATTCAAAGCACTCCTGACAGATGGCCATCCAACCTCTGTTTAAAAGCTTCCAAAGAAAGAGCCTCCACCACACTTTGGGGCAGAGAGTTCCACTGCTGAACGGCTCTCACAGTCAGGAAGTTCAATGAATGCAAGGAAAAGGAAGAAAAGGAAGACGCCTGTCTCCAAATGGGTGCAAAAGGCACATCAGCCATGCCAGGTGCCTCCTGTGTGGGCATGGCCCGCAAAACAGCCGTTGAAGCTGTGGGTTCGGGTTGAACTGCTATGATAAACAGCAGACCTTTTTTGCTGGGAGCAGGAAGCACTGAATCATAGAATCCTAGAGTCGGAAGGGACCCCCAAGGGCCATCTAGTCCAACCCTTTTCCTGCTCGGCAAGAACACACCATCCGATCCTTCCCTTCATATTGGTTCATGTAGGAACTCACGGCAGTGGAGTGCCACAGGGTTCGGTTCTGGGCCCAGTACTGTTCAATATCTTTATTAACGGCTTGGGTGAAGGTTTAGAGGTCATATCAAGTTAGTAGATGTCACCAAATTAGGAGGGAGAGCAAATACTCCAGAGGACAAGATCAGGATGCAAAAGGACCTGAACAGATGAGAGAGCTGATTGGCCAAAACTATTTATTTATTATTTATTTAGAGCTTTTATAACCCGGTCTTCTCAACCTCCGAAGAAGGACTCAGGCCGGCTAACAACAGGAAATTCATACACAAATAAGCTAAAACATACTAATATCATAATACGTTAATACATTAAAATACATTAAAATACAGATTAGATAATTACATAAAGCCAAGTCGTGAAGGTAAATCACAAATTCATCACCATCCGTCAGTGTGGTCAGCAGTTATTGACTCGATCATCATTCTGAGAATGCTATGTTCCAGAGCCAAGATTTTACCAGCTTTCTGAAAGTCAGGAGGGAAGGGGCAGATCTAATCTTCATTGGGAGAGAGTGCCAAAGCCGAGAGGCCACCACCGAGAAGGCCCAGTCCCTCGTCCCCACCAGATGCAATTGCGAAGGTGGTGGGACCGAGAGTAGGGCCCCTCCAAAAGATCTTAACAACCTTGATGGTTCATAGGGGAGAATCCGTTCGGACAGGTAAACTGGGCCAGAGTCGTTTAGGGATTTATAGGTCAGCACCAGCACTTTGAATTGTGCTCGGAAGCTAATCAGCAGCCAGTGGAGCTGACGCGCAGCAGAGGAGTAATATGCTCCCTGTACCCCGCTCCTGTTAGTAATCTGGCTGCCGCTCGTTGGACTAGTTGGAGCTTCCGGGCAGTCTTCAGAGGCAACCCCACGTAGAGAGCATTGCAGTAGTCTATACGGGATGTAACCAGAGCGTGGACTACCGTGGCCAAGTCAGACTTCACAAGGAATGGGCGCAGCTGGTGCACAAGTTTTAATTGTGCAAAAGCTCCCCTGACCACCGCCGAGACCTGGGGCTCCAGGCTCAGCGATGAGTCCAGGATCAATCCCAGGCTGCGAACCTGCGCCTTCAGGGGGAGTGTAACCCCATCCAGCACAGGCTGTAACCCTATGCCCTGTTTGGCCTTGCGACTGACCAGGAGGACCTCTGTCTTGTCTGGATTTAGTTTCAATCTGTTGGCAATCCAGTCTGTCACAGCGGCCAAGCACCGGTTCAGGACTTGAGCAGCCTCCTTAGTAGCAGGTGGAAAGGAGTAACAGAGTTGGACATCATCTGTGTACAGATGACACCAAACCCCGAAACTCCGGATGATCTCTCCCAACAGCTTCATGTATATGATGAACAACATAGGGGACAGTATTGAACCCTATGGGACTCCACAGTACAATGGCCGCGGAGTCAAGCAGGAGACCCCTAAAGACACCTTCTGGGAGCGACCCTCGAGGAAGGACTGGAGCCACTGCAACGCAGGACCCCCGAGGCCCATTCCCAAGAGGATACTGTGGTCGACAGTATTGAAGGCCAATGAGAGGTCCAGCAGAACCAACAGGGACTCCCCTTGTCCAGTTGGTGAAGATCATCAACTAAAGTGTCCAAGTCTGTCTCAGTACCATGTCCTGGCCTAAAGCCAGACTGTGCTGGATCCAGATAATTAGTGTCTACCAAGAAATCCTGATGTTGCGAGGCCACCACATGTTCCATGACTTTGCCCAAAAAGGGGAGATTGGAAATTGGCCGATAGTTGACGAATTGAGTGGGGTCCAGTGATGGTTTCTTCAACAGCAGTTTTATAACAGCTTGTTTTAAGCTGGCGGGAATGTTGCCTTCCCAAAGGGAACTAACCATGGATTTCAAATGTAAGATATGACACTTAGGCAGGAAAAAAATGAAATGCAAAGATACAGGATGAGTGACACCTGGCTGGACAACCGTCCATGTGCAAAACATCATGGAGTCTTTGTGGATAACATAATTTCAAGGTGCATCTACACTGTAGAATTAACACAGTTTGAAACTGCTTCAACTGCCATAGCTCAAAGCTATGAGATTTGTACTTTGGTAATAATGGTATTGTTAATTATTATTTATTTACAGTATTTATAGTCCATCCTTCTCACCCTGCAAGGAACTCAGGGCTGATCACAATGTACATATACATGGCAAACATTCAATTCCATAGACACACAACATATATAGACAGACACACAGAGACTATTTAATTTTCCAGCTTCATGAGAATATGCTTTTTGAATTCCAGCCACCGGGGGAGCTGTCACTTCACCATCCACTTACGACACTAATGGAGTACTTCCTCATTCTTTTGCACGCTGCTGGAGAGTTTATGGTGTCGAACATTCGTTAAATTAACCTCCGCGCATAAGCGGTACCTAAATTTCCTACTTGACAGATGCAACTGTTTTTCGAGCTGCAAAGGTCGACAGCAAGCTAGATAAATGGTCAGGAGCTTACTCCAACCAGGGCTGGCTTCAAACTCATGACCTTTTGGTCAGTAGTGATTTTAATATGGCTGACTCTCAACTAGCTGCGCCACAACTCAGTCCGCATCCAAAGGAGTCTAGTGTCCAGATCTAGAACTTTCTGACTCTAAGGAGAGCTGTCCAACAGTGGAACTCTCTGCCTCAGGAGTCCTGGAAGCCCCTTCTTTGGAGACTTTTAAACAGAGGCTGGATGGCCATCTCTTGGGGATGCTTTGATGGTGCTTCGAACTCATGGCCTTTCGGTCAGTAGTGATTTTAATGCAGCTGATTATTGCTTTATTATAATGGTATTACTGTGTCAGTATTGTTTATTTTCTTTTATTTATGGCATATGTCTCTTGTGTCATGTATATAAATAAAAATCTAATGTTCGTTTGTGGGATTATCATAACCTAAAAACCACTGGACGAATTGACACCAAATTTGGACACAAGACACCTATCAGGCCAACAAGTGACCATCACTCATAAAAACACTGAAAACACACCAGAAGGGACTTTAAAAGCCAAAAAACAAAAATTACATTACAATGCGTGCGCAAACCCATATATATATATATATATATATATATATATATATATATATATATGTGCAACCATATATACACACACATATACGCACACAAAATACATATACACAGACGTGGCCACAGCAACGCGTGGCAGGGGATGGCTAGTACTTAATATGATTGTTTTAACTTTTATGTACTTTGCTTGTTATTGTTCATTCACTTACGGTAATTTAAATTGTCTATATGTTTATTATCATTTATTTATCTTGTTTATATTGTTACATTGCTGTAAGCCACTCCGAGTGCCCTTGGGGAGAGGGCCGGGATACAAATAAAGTATAATCATAACAAGCTGAACATGAGCCAAGAGTGTGATGCAGCAGCTCAAAAGTCCAATGTGATTTTGGCCTGCACCTAAAGGAGTCTATATGTCCAGCATAGAGTCATAATGCAATTCAGAGCAGTATATGGTCATTGTATGGATACGATATGGCCAGTGTTGACTCATAATGCAGTTCAGTGCAGTATATGGTCATTATATGGGCACTATATGGTCGGCGTAGACTCATAATGCAGTTCAGTGCAGTATATGGTCATTATATGGGCACTATATGGCCAGTGTTGACTCATAATGCAGTTCGGTGCAGTATATGGTCATTATATGGGCACTATATGGTCGGTGTTGACTCATAATGCAGTTCAGTGCAATATATGGTCATTATATGGGCACTATATGGCCATTGTAGACTCATCATGCAGTTCGGTGTAGTATATGATCATTATATGGGCACTATATAGTCGGTGTAGACTAATAATGTAGTTCAGTGCAGTATATGGGTACTATACGGTCAGCATAGACTAATAATGCAGTTCAGAGCAGTATATGGTCATTATATAGACTCTATATGGTCAGTGTAGACTAATAATGCAGTTCAGTGCAGTATATGGTTATTACATGGGCACTATATGGTCAGCGTAGACTCATAATGCAGTTCGGTGCAGTATATGATCATTATATGGGCACTATATGGTCAGCGTGGACTCATAATGCAGTTCAGTGCAGTATATGGTCATTATATGGGCACTATATGACCAGCATAGACTCATAATGCAGTTCGGTGCAGTATATGGTTATTATATGGGCACTATATGGTCAGCGTAGACTCATAATGCAGTTCGGTGCAGTATATGGTCATTATATGGGCACTATATGGCCAGTGTTGACTCATAATGCAGTTCGGTGCAGTATATGGTCATTATATGGGCTCTATATGGTCAGTGTAGACTAATAATGTAGTTCAGTGCAGTATACGGTTACTATACCGTCAGCATAGACTCATAATGCAGTTTAGTGCAGTGTATCGTCATTATATGGGCACTATATGGCCAGCATAGACTCATAATGCAGTTCAGTGCAGGATATGGTCATTATATGGGCATTATATGGTCGGTGTAGACTCATAATGCAGTTCAGTGCAGTATAGGGTCATTGTATGGGTGTCCAGATTGAAGGAAGTCCTGGTGCCGCTCTCGCCTGCTTTGATGAGACCTCTGTACCTGGAACCACACTGTGTCCAATGGAGCAAGAGGGTTGTGAGAACTCCTCGGTTGGAGATGATGGAATTTGCCATCTGGGAAGCCAAGGGGAGGCGGGGACGATGGGGCCAAGAGGTGGATTAGATTCCCCTCCGAAAGGCCCTCGTTGCCCCCCTCCTTCCTGGGCAGAGATTAGGGGCAGACAAGCTACCCGCCTGGGCTTGGCCCCATATGTCCTCGCCGGCCGACAAAAGAAAACCCCAGGATCCGCTCCCACCCCCGGGATGACCCCTCGGCCCCGGCCTTCGGTTCCCTGGGCAACCGCTGAGCCCCAGTCTGTTGAAGGACTTATTGTAGGGGCTTCTAAAGGGGGCGTTGGGTGGGGGGCAGCAGCTGTTCCCTTTATCATTATTATGATTTTGCAAGGAATGGGATGCCTGCGTGGTCCCCGGGTTTGGGGCATCGTTCCATGTGGTGCAAGAGACCCCTTGCATTGGCCTTTTTGCAGAAAGAGGATCACTGGCATCGCAAGGCCGAGGCATAACAATAATAATAATAATAATAATAATACTAGGTTGTTGTAGGTTTTTTCGGGCTATATGGCCATGTTGTAGAGGCATTCTCTCCTGACATTTCACCTACATCTATGGCAAGCATCCTTAGAGGTTGTGAGCATATAGTGCCCATATAATGACCATAACCTGCTCTGAATTGTATTAGGAGTCTATGCTGACCATATAGTCCCCATATAATGACCATATACTGCTATGAATTGCATTATGACTCTACACTGGACATATAGTGCCCATATAATGACCATATACTGCATTATGAGTCTACACCGACCATATAGTCCCCATATAATGACCATACACTGCACTGAAGTGCATTATGAGTTTACAATAGCCCTATAGTGCCCATATAACGACCATACACTGACTGAACTGCATTATGAGTCTACACCGACCATATAGTGCCCATATAATGACCATATACTGCACCGAACTGCATTATGAGTCTATGCTGGACATATAGTGCCCATATAATGACCATATACTGCACCGAACTGCATTATGAGTCTATGCTGACCATATAGTGCCCATATAATGACCATATACTGCACTGAACTGCATTATGAGTCTATGCTGACCATATAGTGCCCATATCATGACCATATACTGCACTGAACTGCATTATAAGTCTACACTGGTCATACCGTACCCATATAATGATCATATACTGCTCTGAATTGCATTATGACTCTATGCTGGACATATAGTGCCCATAAAATAACTATATACTTCATTGAACTGCATTGTGAGTCTACGCTGACCATTCAATGCCCATATAATGACCATATACTGCACTGAACTGAATTATGAGTCTACACTGACCATAGAGTGCCCATATAATGATCATATACTGCACCAAATTGCATTCTGAGTCTATGCTGACCATGTAGTGCCCATATAATGATCATATACTGCACCAAACTGCATTATGAGTCTAGGCTGACCATCTAGTGCCCATATAATGACCATATACTGCATTATGAGTCTACACTGACTATATAGTCCCCATATAATGATCATATACTGCATTATGAGTCTACGCTGACCATACAGTGCCCATATAATGACCATATACTGCATTATGAGTCTATGTTGACCATATAGTCCCCATATAATGACCATATACTGCACTGAACTGCATTATGAGTCTAGGCGGACCATAGAGTGCCCATATAATGACCATATACTGCACTGAACTGCATTATGAGTCTACGCTGACCATATAGTGTCCATATAATGGCCATATACTGATCTGAATTGCATTATGAGTTTAGGCTGTGACCTTATAAGTCTAGGCTGTGCTGACCATATAGAGCCCATATAATGACCATACACTGCATTGAACTGTGTTATAAGTCTATGCTGGCCATACAGTGCCCATATAATGACCATATACTGCACTGAACTGCACTATGAGTCTACGCTGACCATATAGTGCCCATATAATGACCATATACTGCTCTGAACTGCATTATGAGTGGCTTCAAACTGCATTAATGTAACACTAGAACAAAAGCAGAGGTGGCTCAAAGGCATAAGGACTGGAGAGATGTAATGCAGACCAGCAGAGTGGAGGGTGAGTCCTGGCTCCCCAGCAAGAGAGGAAAGAAGCCACCCCAAAGCTTTCAGCTATTGAAAATCACAGACTCCTAGAATTGGAAGAGAGACCCAAAAGGCCATCCAGTCCCACCCTGTTCCACCACGCAGGAAGACACCATCCGATCCCTCCCGACAGATGGCCATGCTTAAAAAGGATACTTTGAGACAAGAGCAGATATTCCTCTGAGTTCAGGAAGTTAGTGTTTAAGTGGGATCTCTTTTCCTTCAGTTGAATCCATCTCTCTTCTGCCTTGGAGCATCTTCTCCATCCCAGGCCTCCTTGGCCACGCCCACTCACACTTATCCACGCCTACTTTGGACCAGTGGGCGTGGCCTCAAAAGTCTGGGTCTGAGTTGGAGGCAAGAGGGCTTCAAAGAGCTGCTGAAAAAAGGAGAAGGAAAGATGCCTTCGGATTCCCTAAGCCCTTTTGTGGAGTTGGAGGATGCTCTTTGCAAGGTAGGTGGCATCCCCAAATGTTTCTGGGCTTCTCCAATGGGATATAGTTTTCCATAAGATGATGATAGCATCTTACAGTTGTGTTTTCTTCACTTTGCAATACAATATTTTTGTTTCCACCTTCTTTCCTATCTTTTGCATGATTTTTTTTCCAATTTCAATTTCTCAATTGCATAAAAAATAAAATAAAATATAAAAATATAATGTAATGTAGTAATATAAAATATAATGTAATATAAAATAAAATATATAAAATAAAATACGATAAATATAATATAATATATAAAATAAAATAAAAAGAAATATAATGTAATATAGTATAAAATATAATGTAATATAAAATAAATAATAATAAACTAATATAGAAATAATATAATATAATAGATAAAATAAAAAAATATAATGTAATAGAATATAAAATATAATGTAATGTAATAATAAAATATATAATAATAAATAATAAAAGATAATGGAATATAATATATAATGAAATATAATATATAAAATAAAATAAAAATATAATGTTATATAGTATAAAATATAATGTAATGTAATAATTAAATATATAATAATAAAAATAAAAGATAATGGAATATAATATATAATGTAATATAATATAAATATAAAATAAAATAAATAATAATAATAAACTAATATAATATAATATAATATAATATATAAAATAAATAAAATAAAATAAAATATAATGTAATATAATGTAATGTAATAATAAAATATATAATAATAAAAATAAAAGATAATGTAATATATAATGTAATATAATATAATATAAAAATAAAATAAAATAATAATAAAAATAAAAATAAACTAATATAATATAATATAATATAAAAATAAATAATAATGTAATATAATATAAAATAATAATAAAATATATAAAAATAAAAATAAAAATATATAATGTGATATAATATATCATATATAATGTAATATAATGTAAAATAATATAAAAATAAAATAATAATAAAAAAAATATAATGTAATATATTTTTATTTTATTTTATTATTTTATTTTTATATTATTTTATTTTTATATTATTTTATATTATATTACATTATATTATGTAATATAATAATAAAATATATAATAATAAAAGTTAATGTACTATAATATATAATGCAATATAATATAAAAATAAAATAAAATAATAAATAATAAAAACTAATATAAAAATAAAATAATATAAAATAAAATAATAATAAAATATATAAACATAAAAATATATAATGTAATTTAATATATAATGTAATATAAAATAAAATAAATAATAATAAAAATATAATATAATATAAAATATAATATAAAATAATTAAAATAAAATAAAATAAAATAGGGAAATTAAAGTAGTAAAATAAGTCTGAGTCTTCCCTCCTTGGCTTCTCATGCCAGCAAAGTTACTTTGGAAATCAGTAAGAAGTAAGTAAGGAGAAAGAACCATTTTAGACACATGTTGAGTTGCATCTCAAGAGAGTTCAGAGTCCAGCCAATTTGTTTATCTCTGAGGCTGAGAGAGTGTGTCTCACTCAAGTTGATGCAACAAACAGATAGGATCGACTACTCCGTGTTGGACTTCCTGATTAGCACATGTTGTGTATATATAGTGGCATGTTTGCCCATCTCTTTGCAAGGCTGCACCAATGCTCTTTTGCAGGTTTTCCTTCTCCCGAAATGATAGCATACCTGTCTGTATAAGGCAGGTATAGGCAAACTCTGGCCCTCCAGGTGTTTTGGACTACAACTCCCACAATTCCTAACAGCCTACCGGCTGTTAGGAATTGTGGGAGTTGTAGTCCAAAACACCTGGAGGTCCAGAGTTTGCCCATGCCTGTATAAGGCCTTTTGCATTCCCAAAATATGCAAAATATTCCAGTTTATTGTGCCTACATGTACATTTCATTGCATATGTCTTAATCAGTCTCGTGTTCTTGGATCATTTAATCTCTTTAATATTTTTGCATTATATTTTTGCAATGAACCATTTTTTGGAATCCGTTATGAACTTAGTTAAGAAAAAGACATGAGATAGAGATAGATATATCAATATAATGATTACACTATGTAACATTTTTGGGAATATTTTCATGTAGATATTTTATGCAAATATTTTTGTGAGTATTTTTGTGAATATTTTCGTTATTATTTTTGTGAATATATTTTGCAAACATTTTGTGATTTTTAAAATTATTTTGTGAATATTTTATGATTTGTGTATTTTTATAAGATTATTTTTGTGAATATTTCATGATTATTTTTGGAATATTTTCATGATTTTTGAGAATATATCTGTGAATATTTTTTGCAAATATTGTCATTATTTTTGTGAATATTTTATGGATATTTTTGCAATTATTTCTGTGTACTTTCATTAATATTTCCATAAAGAGTTTTGAGATGATTTTTTGGTGGAATTTTTCATTATTATTTTTGTGAATATACTCATGATTATATTCGTGAATTTATTTTTGCAAATATTTTGTGGATATTTTAAATTATTTTTGGGAATATTTTTACAATTACTTTTGTGTATATTTTTACGATTACTTTTGTGTATATTTTTATTATTACTTTTGTGCATGTTTTAACGATTACATTTGTGTATATTTTTGATAATATTTTGTGATTACTTTTCTGAACATTTTCATGATTTTTGAAAATATTTTAATGATTATTTTGGGGAATATTTCTGTGATTTTTTTTGCAAATATTGTAATTATTTTTGTGAATAATTTTAAAAGGATTTCGTGAATATTTTAAAAAATATTTTTGTGATTATTTTGGTGAACTTTTATGAATATTTTTCTGAATGTTTCAGTTTTGAGAATATTTTGGGGAGTATTTTCATGATTTTCTTTGTGAATATTTTCATGATTATTTTCATGAACTTATTTTCCAAATATTTTGTGAATATTTTTAATTATTTTTTTGAATATTTTTATGATTACTTTTGTGTATATTTTTACGATTACTTTTGTGCATGTTTTAAAGATTACATTTGTGTATATTTTTGTGAATATTTTGTGATTATTTTTCTGAATATTTTCATGATTTTTGTGATTATTTTGGGGAATATTTCTGTGAATATTTTTTGCAAATATTGTAATTATTTTGTGAATATTTTTTAAAAAAATTGGGAATATTTTTACAATTACTTTTGTGTATATTTTTGATAATATTTTGTGATTATTTTTCTGAACATTTTCATGATTTTTGAGAATATTTTAATGATTATTTTGGGGAATATTTCTGTGAATAATTTTGCAAGTATTGTAATTATTTTTGTGAATATATTTTGCAAATATTTTCATGACTATTTTTGTGTACTTTCATGAATATTTTTCTGAATGTTTCAGTTTTGGTAATATTTTTGTGAATATTTTCATAATTGTTTTTGGGAATATTTTCATGATTATTTTTGGGAAAATTTTCATGATTATTTTTGGGAACATTTTCCATGATTATTTTTGGGAAATTATTTCATTATTTTTGTGAATAGTTTCATAATTATTCGTGAACATTAAACAGTTTCCTGTTGAA
Source organism: Anolis sagrei (assembly GCF_037176765.1). Classification (NCBI taxonomy): domain Eukaryota; kingdom Metazoa; phylum Chordata; class Lepidosauria; order Squamata; family Anolidae; genus Anolis; species Anolis sagrei. Next base: position 78,739,436 of record NC_090035.1, on the reverse strand, counting down.
TTGCACAGTCCTTCCTTTGAAAGAAGCAGAAACTTTGCTTTTATGCCACAAATTGGTTGAGACTCAAAGAGATATTCATTCAAAACTATTGCAAAATGTATAATTAATGCAGTTTGACATGTCTTTAATTGCAATAGCTTAAGGCAATGGATTCCTGGGAGTTGCACTTTTGCACCAAACTATACATCCTGGGATTTTGTAGTTTTGGAAAAGTAAGAGAAGGCTAAAGATGACCTTGCAAAGCTCCACCATTCCGTGGTGGTCCAGGTGGCGTTAAACTGTGTTAATTCTGCAGTGTAGATGCACCCCGAAAGACAAGGGAGAAAAAGCACCAAAGTTTGATGATTTATTTTTCTTGAAACCAAGCAACTTTTCAAACTTTATCGGATGCTTCCTGTGATGTGCAGAGAGAGGAAGGATGTGGTTGCACGGTGTTACGTTTGGGGTGGAAGGAGTACGCTTTCTCTTTATGTGTTGGTATTCGGGTCCCAAGTGTGGAAATTTCCACTCCAACTGGTGATGGGTGAATGGCCTTTTATTTTGGGGACGGGGGCGGGGAGGGGGGAAGCCCCCGTCCTGCCTCCTTTTGTCCCCACCGTCTGTTTCCTTGGCAACCGGTGGCCATATGGTCCTCGGTGGAGCCACAACGCCCTTGCTTGGGGTCACGGCATTCTCTGCACCGAGGTTTTACCAGGGAAGGGATGGATTTATCCCTTTAAGACCCCGGTTGCATCCCGGGCCAAATCGTTTCCTGCTTGGCACCTGATGGTGAATGGAAAACCCATATGGCCAAGCGGTCAAAGGGTGGCCAAAGTGGCCAAAGTTAGGAAAAAGGAAGATCTAACTAATAAGCTGGGGTCAATTGCAGAACTTTGTTCGTTGCTCCATTTTTTGCTAATAGGGATCCATATTTCATTACTCAAAGGGAGCTAGCTGCATTTAGTTAAAAGCTTCCCTTTTCTTAATAGGGATACGTAGTTCTGAAAGTGCCATTGAGCATAGAAAGTTGCATTTAGTTAAAAGCTTACTCCTTTTGCTATTTAGTTCATAGTTTGCTCCCTTTTGCTAATAGGGATCTGTATTTCTGGACTCATTAATACGAGGGAGCTGCATTTAGTTAAAAGCTTCCCTTTTCAGTAATAGGGATACATAGTTCTGAAAGTGCCATTGAGCATAGAAAGCTGCATTAAGTTAATAGTTTGCTCCCTTTTGCAAATAGGGATCCGTATTTCTGGACATCATTAACCAGAGGGAGCTGCATTTAGTTAAAAGCTTCCCTTTTGCTAATAAGGATCCACATTTTTGGAAGTCATTAATCAGAAGGAGCTGCATTGAGTTAAAAGCTTCTTTTTTGTAATAGGGATACATGGTTTTGGAAGTGCCATTGAGCATAGAAAGTTGTATTTATTTAATAGTTTGCTCCCTTCTGCTAATAGGAATCCGTATTTCTGGACATCAATAATACGAGGAAGCTGCATTTAGTTAAAAACTTCCCTTTTCTTAATAGGGATATGTAGTTCTGAAAGTGCCATGGAGCATAGAAAGTTGTATTTAGTTAAAAGCTTACTCCTTTCGCTATTTAGTTCATAGTTTGCTCCCTTTTGCTAATAGGGATCTGTATTTCTGGACATCATTAATAAGAGGGAGCTGCATTTAGTTAAAAGCTTCCCTTTTGTAATAGGGATACGTAGTTCTGAAAATACCATTGAACATAGAAAGTTGTATTTAGTTAATACCTTGCTCCCTTTTGCTAATAGAGATCCGTATTTCTGGACATCATTAATCAGAAGGAGCTGCATTTAGTTAAAAGCTTCCCTTTTGCTAATAGGGATCCACATTTTTGGAAGTCATTGGTCAGAGGGTTCTGCATTTATTTAAAAGCTTCCCTTTTCTTAATAGGGATGCATAGTTCTGAAAGTGCCATTGATCATAGAAAGTTGTATTTAGTTAATACCTTGCTCCCTTTTGCTAATAGGGATCCATATTTCTGGAAGTCATTGGTCAGAAGGAGCTGCATTTAGTTAAAAGCTTCCCTTTGAGTTCTGAAAGTGCCGTTGATAATAAGGATACATATTTCCGAAAGTGCCATTGGGCATAAAAGTTGTATTTACTTAATACCTTGCTCCCTTTTGCTAATAGGGATCCATATTTCTGGATGTCATTGGTCAGAAGGAGCTACGTTGAGTTAAAAGCTTCCTTTTTGTAATAGGGATATGTAGTTATGAAAGTGCCATTGAGCATAGAAAGTTGTATTTAGTTAATAGTTTGCTTCCTTTTTGCTAATAGGGGTCCATATTTCTGGAAGCATCATTGATCAGAGGGTTCTGCATTTAGTTAAAAGCTTCCCTTTTCTTAATAGGGATACATAGTTCTGAAAGTGCCATTGAGCATAGAAAGTTGTATTTAGTTAATAGCTTGCTCCCTTTTGCTAATAGGGATCCATATTTCTGGAAGTCATTGGTCAGAAGGAGCTGCATTTAGTTAAAAGCTTCCCTTTTCATAATAAGGATGCATAGTTCTGAAAGTGGCATTGACATAAAAAGTTGCATTAAGTTAATAGGGATGCATAGTTCTGAAAGTGACATTGAGCATAGAAAGTTGCATATAATTAATATCTTACTCCTTTTGCTAATAGGAATCCATATTTTTGGAAGTCATTGGTCAGAAGGAACTGCGTTGAGTTAAAAGCTTCTCTTTCCATAATAGGGATACATAGTTCTGAAACTGACATTGAGCATAGAAAGTTGCATTAAGTCAATAACTTGCTCCTTTTTGCTAATAGGGATCCATATTTCTGGATGTCATTGGTCAGAATGAATTGCATTTAGTTAAAAGCTTCCTTTTTGTAATATGGATACATGGTTTTGGAAGTGCCATTGAGCACTTAATAGCTTGCATTAAGTTAATAGTTTTCTCCCTTTTGCTAATAGGGATTCATATTTCTGGAAATGTTTGATCAGAGGGAGCTGCATTTAGTTAAAAGCTTCCCTTTTGGTAATAGGGATATGTAGTTCTGAAAGTGCCATTGAGCATAGAAAGTTGGAAATAATTAATAGCTTGCTCCTTTGGCTAATAGGGATCCATATTTCTGGAAGCATCATTGATCAGAAGGAGCTGCTTTTAGTTAAAAGCTTCCCTTTCCATAATAGGGATACATAGTTCTGAAAGTGCCATTGATAATAAGGATACATATTTCCGAAAGTGCCATTGGGCATAGAAAGTTTCATTTAGTTAATAGCTTGCTCCTTTTTGCTCATAGAGATCCATATTTCTGGATGTTTTTGGTTAGAAGGAGCTGCATTTAGTTAAAAGCTTCTCTTTTGTAACAGGGATACGTAGTTCTGAAAGTGCCATTGAAAGTAGAAAGTTGTATTTAGTTAATAGTTTGCTCCCTTTTGCTAATAGAGATCCGTATTTCTGGACATCATTAATCAGAAGGAGCTGCATTTAGTTAAAAGCTTCCCTTTCCGTAATAGGGATTCATTGTTCTGAAAGTGCAATTGATAATAAGGATACATATTTCTGAAAGTGCCATTGAGCATAGAAAGTTGTATTTAGTTAATAGTTTACTCCCTTTTGCTGATAGGGATCCATATTTCTGGACATCATGAATCAGAGGGAGCTGCATTTAGTTAGAAGCTTCCCTTTCCATAATAGGGATACATTGTTCTGGAAGTGCAATTCAGCATAGAAAGTTGCATATAATTAATATCTTACTCCTTTTGCTAATAGGGATCTGTATTTTTGGACGTCATTGGTCAGAAGGAGCTGCATTTAGTTAAAAGCTTCCCTTTTTGTGATAAGGATACATAGTTCTGGAAGTGCCATTGAGCATAGAAAGTTGCATTAGGTTAATAGTTGGCTCCCTTTTGCTAATAGGAATCCATATTTTTGGAAGTCATTGGTCACAAGGAATTGCATTTAGTTAAAAGCTTCCCTTTTCATAATAAGGATATATTCTATGCCATTGAGCATAGAAAGGTACATTTAGTGCATAGCTTCCCTTTTGTTCATAGGAATCCAAATTACTGGACATTGACCTTGAGTTTTGGAGTTGTAGTTCACCTCCATCCAGAGAGCACTGTGGACTCAAAGAATGATGGATCTGGACCAAACTTGGCACGAATACTCAATATGCCCAAAAGTGAACACTGGTGGAGTTTGGGGGAAATAGCCCTTGACATTTGGGAGTTGTAGTTGCTGGGATTTATTGTTCAGCTACAATCAAAGAGCACTCTGAACTCCACCAATGATGGAATTGAACCAAACTTGGCACACAGAACTCCCATGACCAACAGAAAATACTGGAAGGGTTTGGTGGGCATTGACCTTGAGTTTTGGAGTTGTAGTTCACCTACATATAGAGAGCACTGTGGACTCAAACAATGATGGATCTGGGCCAAACTTTGCACAAATACTCAATACGCCCAAAAGTGAACACTGGTGGAGTTTGGGGGAAATAGCCCTTGACATTTGGGAGTTGTAGTTGCTGGGTCCAAACTTGGTGGGCATTGCCCTTGAGTTTTGGAGTTGTAGTTCACCTACATCCAGAGAGCACTGTGGACTGAAACAATGATGGATTTGGATCAAACTTGGCACGAATACTCAATATGTCCAAATGTGGACACTGGTGGAGTTTGGGGAAAATAGACCTTGATATTGTAGTTCACCTACAATCAAAGAGCCTTCTGAACCCCACCAACGATATAATTGGGCCAAACTTCCCACATAGCACCCCCATGACCAACAGAAAATGCTGTGTTTTCAGATAGTCTTTGGCGACCCCTCTGACATCCCCTCATGACCCCCCCCCCCCAGGGGTTCTGACTCCCAGGTTGAGAAAGGCACCTCTAGATTCATCCTTTGCTCTCCATCTTTTTCTTGCAAACTTTCCTGAGCCTGAATGTGGACGGAGACGTCCGAGCCCAAACCCGGACCCCTCCGGGTTTCGTCTTTGGCGACCCCTCTGACATCCCCTCGTGACCCCCCCCCCCCCGGGGTTCTGACTCCCAGGTTGAGAAAGGCACCTCTAGATTCATCCTTTGCTCTCCATCTTTTCCTTGCAGACTTTCCTGAGCCTGAATGTGGACGGAGACGTCCAAGCCCAAACCCGGACCCCTCCGGGTTTCGTCTTTGGTGACCCCTCTGACACCACCTCGTGACCCCTCCCCCAGAGGTTCTGACCCCCAGGTTGAGAAAGGCTGCCCTAGATTGATGCTTTGCTCTCTCTCTCTTTTTCTTGCAGACTTCCTGAGCCTGAATGTGGACGGAAACGTCTGAGCCCAAACCCGGACCCCTCCGGGTTTCGTCTTTGGCGACCCCTCTGACATCCCCTCGTGACCCCCCCCCAGGAGTTCTGACCCCCAGGTTGAGAAAGGCACCTCTAGATTCATCCTTTGCTCCCCATCTTTTTCTTGCAGACTTTCCTGAGCCTGAATGTGGACGGAAACGTCTGAGCCCAAACCCGGACCCCTCCGGGTTTCGTCTTTGGCGACCCCTCTGACATCCCCTCATGACCCCCCGCCTCAGGGGTTCTGACCCTCAGGTTGAGAAAGGCTGCCCTAGATTCATGCTTTGCTCCCCATCTTTTTCTTGCAGACTTTCCTGAGCCTGAATGTGGACGGAAACGTCCGAGCCCAAACCCGGACCCCTCCGGGTTTTGTCTTTGGCGACCCCTCTGACATCCCCTCGTGACCCCCCCAGGGGTTCTGACCCCCCCCCCCCAGGTTGAGAAAGCCTATCCTAGATTCATGCTTTGCTCTCCATCTTTTTCTTGCAGACTTTCCTGAGCCTGAATGTGGACGGAGACGTCCGAGCCCAAACCGGGACCCCTCCGGGTTTCGTCTTTGGTGACCCCTCTGACATCCCCACGTGATCCCCCCAGGGGTTCTGACCCCCCAGGTTCAGAAAGGCTGCCCTAGATTCATGCTTTGCTCTCCATCTTTTTTGCAGACTTTCCTGAGCCTGAATGTGGACGGAGACGTCCGAGCCCAAACCCAGACCCCTCCGGGTTTCATCTTTGGCGACCCCTCTGACATCCCCACGTGATCCCCCCAGGGGTTCTGACCCCCCAGGTTCAGAAAGGCTGCCCTAGATTGATGCTTTGCTCTCCATCTTTTTTGCAGACTTTCCTGAGCCTGAATGTGGACGGAGACGTCCGAGCCCAAACCCGGACCCCTCCGGGTTTCCACCGCGCCCTTTCGGCTTGCCCTGTGGCCCTCTTGTCTTCTGACGACGATGCCATCGCATTGTGTGCCGCCTCCGACCAAAACGATATTGTGTGGCCCAGTCGGGGTCCTTGGGGCCGGGACCCCGAGCTTCCCCGCACCGTCCTGCACGACCTCCCGTTCCGAGCGGACCGTTCGGTGAGCCTGATCGAGGGCAAAGGGACCTCCTCGTCGTCGTCGTCATCGTCCCGCTACAAGACGGAGCTGTGCCGCACCTTCGAGGAGAGCGGCTCCTGTAAGTACGGTGCCAAGTGCCAGTTTGCCCATGGGTCCGGCGAACTACGCGGCCTTAGCCGGCACCCCAAGTACAAGACGGAGCCGTGCCGTACGTTCCACACATCTGGAATCTGTCCGTACGGGGCCCGGTGCCACTTCATCCACAACGCGGAGGAGCGCCGGACACCTCCAGAAATGCCATGCCACTTTTCTTCACTTCTGTGCCATGCCGATATGGAGACCCTTCCTTCTCCCCAAAACCTCGATTTCCCCAAAGCCTTCCTCCCTTGTGGTCAGCCTTCCGTCGCTTGCAACATAGTGACCTCCAACCCATTCGCCTTCCCGAACTTCTTGGCGCTCCAGAAGAGTCTTTCTGCGGATTCGCTCTCGGACGCCGAAGATTCGGGGAGTTCCGTCGGAAGCAGCGGCTCCGAGTCGCCGGGATTGGGGCTTTCCGGGCGCCGGCTCCCCATCTTTAGCCAGCTCTCTGTTTCGGATGACTGAAAGATTCAAATCAGAAAGGAGAGATGGAGGAAAACTACCGTTCTTCCCTAGCAAACTGAAGAGACCAGTTCAGAATGGGAAATTGGTTGTCCTTGGTTCGAATGTTGGCCCTCCCCAAATGTTTGGCTATCTTGTTGTTTTGTTTATTTTCAGAGAAGTCTTATTTAATTAACCCATCATCCCCAGGCGATCTATACAGAGACCAGCCAGTTGAGCAAAGCTGTGGTTGAAACTAAGAGAGAGGAAGGAGTTTTCCCTTCTTCTTTGTTGAGACTACAGTTCCCAGAATCCTCTAGACCAGTGGTTCTCAACCTTCGTAATGCCGCGACCCCTTAATACAGTGCCTCACGTTGTGGTGACCCCCAACCATAAAATTATTATTATTGCTACTTCCTAATTGTAATTGTGTTACTGTTATGAATCATAATGTAAAAATCTGAAATGCAGGATGTATTTTCATTCACTGGACCAAATTTGGCACAAATACCCAACAACAGCGCTCCATGCCGTCATGTCAGCCACATGACCTTGGAGGTGTCTATGAACAACACCGGCTCTTTGGCCTAGAAATTGAGCACCAACTCCCAGAGTTGGACACGACTGAACTTAATGTCAGGGGAAAACCTTTATCTTACGTTATCCAATATGCCCAAATTTGAATACTGGTGGGGTTGGAGGGAAAATTGATTATGTCATTTGGGAGTTGTAGTTGCTGGGATTTATAGTTCACCTACAATTAAAGAGCATTTTGAACTCCACCAATGATGGAATTGGACCAAACTTGGCACACAGAACTCCCACAACCAACGAAAAATACTGGAAGGGTCTGGTGAGCACTGACCTTGAGTTTGGGAGTTGGAGTTCACCTGCATCCAGAGAGCATTGCAGACTCAAACAATGATGGATCTGGACCACACTTGGCACAGATACTCAATATGCCCCAGTGTGAACACTGATGGAGTTTGGGGGAAATAGACCTTGACATTTGGGAGATGCAGTTGCTGGGATTTATAGTTCACCTGCAACGAAGAGCTCTCGCCTGCTCCGCAACTTTGCCTGCTGGCGGGAGAGCAAAGCAGGCGAGGGGCACCCAAGGAGCCACTCGCCCATCCCTCTGCCATCAGAAGGAGATGAGGGACAGGCGGATGGCTTCGTACGCAGGAGTGCCAGTGGCTCAGGGGGTCAGCCGCCATTTTGGAGGGGGCGTGGCCAGCCAATGCGGCTTCGCGACCCCCAGAAAATGGCCAAACGACCCCCCGAGGGGTCGCGACCCCCGGGTTGAGAACCGCTTCTCTAGACAGCAGGATTGTGGGCATTGTAGTCCAAAACTAGAATCTTCAACTTGCGGAGAATACTGACATTCAGCACACATGGCTTAATGGATTGGCGAGAGTCTTAAGAGGACCACCAAAGGCTTTTAAGGAGAAGGAGATACCCGTCTGGTTATATTGATGCCCACGTTATGCGTCTTGAATGAGAAAAGAGCTTAATTTAATATAGAAAAATATGACATTAAAATGGAGCCGATCCGCCATTTTGAGATTTTAGCGGATACGGGGGCCCAAAAGGGAGATCTCCGTATCTGCGGTTCCAACTGACGCAGATTTGGCGTCCCTGGGACGCTAGAAAAGCAAGATGGGACTATTGAGAAAAAGGAGCCTGTCCATCCCAGCCGTCTTCAGCTAATGTGTTGTTTTTTTTCAACTTGTCTGCCTCCAGCATTAGTCCGTCTCATCCCTTTATTTCCCAGGCTTATTTCCCAAGCCGGACCACCTGTGCCCCCAAAGCACCTCTATGGAGCTGCAACCACGGCCTTTGCCTTTTCGGGTCAGGACTAAGCCATCCGCCTCAACCTTAAGGGATGTGGATCCTGTCTTCTGTCCGTCTTTGGCCTGTTTTAGGATCTCCGAGAAGCCTGCTTTCTTTGGAGGAAATACTCCATACCCTATAGAAGGCATTTGGGGAGGTATACATAAAATATACACTAATATATATTATATTAGTGTGTATGTGTGTGTGTGTATGTGTGTGTGTGTGTATATATGTACACACATACACCCAAACATATACATATACATACACACAGATACACTAATATAATACATATTTCTCTATATATGTGTCTATATAAACATCAATAACATATTTGATATAATAGTGTGTGTGTATATATGTGTGTATATATATATATATATATGCACACACATATATACATATACACTCATACAGAAATTTTATATATAATATATATTTGTATATATGTGTATATATAAACATCAATAATGTATATATAAGTGTGTATATATATATGCACACACACATATATACATATACACTCATACACAAATATTATTTATAATATACATTTGTATGTATGTGTAAATATAAATATCAATAATATATATAATATTTTATAATATTAGTGTGTGTATATGTGTGTATATATATGCACACACACATATATATACATATACACATATACACAAATATTATATATGTATGTATGTGCATATACCAACACCAATAATATATATTATATTGTATGTGTGTGTATATGTACGTGTGTATATGTATGTATGTGTATAAATATACAGATATACAAACACACACATACAGTAATATATCTTATATATAATATATAAAATATACATATATACACACATACAATATAATATGTATTATTGGCATTTATATATGCACATACATTCATACATATATATTTGTGTATGTGTGTATGTATATATGTGTGTGTGCATATACATTAGTGTATGTATGAGTGTATATATATGTGTGTATATGTATGTGTATATATATACACATATCACACATACACTAATATATATATTGTATATATATATATATATATAAGTGTATGTGTGTATATATACACACATTCACACATATACACTAATGTAATATATATTCTATATAATATATATTAGTGCATGAATGTGTCTATATAAGCGTCAATAATATATATTGATATTTCATCCCCAAATGCACACATATACTAATATATGTGTGTGTGTGTATACACACACACACACACACACACATACACTAATGTAATATATATTCTATATAGTATATATTAGTGTATGAATGTGTCTATATAAGAGTCAATAATATATATTGATGTTTCATCCCCAAATGCCTTCTATAGGGTATGGTGTGTGTGTATATGTATGTGTGTGTGTATAGCTCTCCAAGGTCTATTTCACTCTTGTTGTATTTGTCCATCCATCTGGATCCATAACTGCCAATTCCAATGAATATTCTCAATAGTCTTGGACTACAACTCCCATCAGCCTTGGCCAATGTTGGAGGATGCTGGGATATGTAGTCAAATAACATCCGGAGGGGTAAATAATGCTTCAACCAGATTCCTTTTGGCGAGCACACCAGCCTAACTATGCCAACGATTGTACTTTCTCCCATGAGAAATTCCCTCTGTTGTTTAAGTCCGTATTTGGAATATGGAATGCAGGAATGTTGCCTTAGATATACCTATCATAGAATCAAAGAATCAAAGAGTTGGAAGAGACCTCCTGGGCCATCCAGTCCAACCCCATTCTGCCAAGAAGCAGGAATATTGCATTCTAATCACCCCTGACAGATGGCCATCCAGCCTCTGTTTAAAAGCCTCCAAAGAAGGAGCCTCCACCACACTCCGGGGCAGAGAGTTCCACTGCTGAACGGCTCTCACAGTCAGGAAGTTCTTCCTCATGTTCAGATGGAATCTTCTCTCTTGTAATTTGAAGCCATTGTTCCAATGCGTCCTAGTCTCCAAGGAAGCAAAAAACAAGCTTGCTCCCTCCTCCCTGTGGCTTCCTCTCACATATTTATACATGGCTATCATATCTCCTCTCAGCCTTCTCTTCTTCAGGCTCAACATGCCCAGCTCCTTCAGCCACTCCTCATAGGGCTTGTTCTCCAGACCCTTGATCATTTTAGTCGCCCTCCTCTGGACACATCCCAGCTTGTCAATATCTCTCTTGAATTGTGGTGCCCAGAATTGGACACAATATTCCAGGTGTGGTCTAACCAAAGCAGAATAGAGCATGGGGAGCATTACTTCCCTAGATCTAGACACTATGCTCCTCTTGATGCAGGCCAAAATCCCATTGGCTTTTTTTGCCGCCACATCACATTGTTGGCTCGTGTTTAACTTGTTGTCCACGAGGACTCCAAGATCTTTTTCACACGTACTGCTCTCGAGCCAGGCCTCATCGTCCCCCATTCTGTAGCTTTGCATTTCGTTTTTCCTGCCAGAGTGGAGTATCTTGCATTTGTCCCTGTTGAACTTCATTTTGTTAGTTTTGGCCAATCATCTCTCTAATCTGTCAAGATCGTTTTGAATCCAACTCCTGTCCTCTGGAGTATTGGCTATTCCTCCCAATTTGGTCCCGTCTGCAAACTTGATGATCCTGCCTTCTAGCCCTTCATCTAAGTCATGAATGAAGATGTTGAACAGGACCGGGCCCAGAACAGAACCCTGCGGCACTCCACTCGTCACTTCTTTCCAGGATGAAGAGGAAGCATTAGTGAGCACCCTCTGGGTTCGTCCATTTAACCAATTCCAGATCCACCTCACCGTAGTTTTGCCTAGCCCACATTGGACTAGTTTCCTTTCCAGAAGGTCATGGGGGACCTTGTCAAAGAAGGCCTTACTGAAATCCAGGTACGCTCCATCCACGGCATTCCCCGCATCTACCCAGCTTGTAACTCTATCGAAAAAAGAGATTGTTATTATTTTCTTATCTTCAAGACATTGGGTATGAAATGATGCGTGGTGTTCGTTTTCCAAGCAGAATTTCAACCCGAATCCTTAATATATTGTAAACTATTTATTGCAACTTTTCTAAAAAATATATATAGTAATAATAATAATAAATCCAACTTTATTTCTGATATTTGGAACCAAATATTTTGCGTTTTCTTTTGATAGAAGAATCAACACCGTCCTTCGTTTAATAGTCAGCAGATTGTTCTTTATTAGCTTATTCTAAAGTTATACCAGCGTCTGCCTTAATTAATTCGGAAAGAGGGATATATATATATCTATATCTATACATATTATTATATAGTATTCACTAATACGATCTATAGTATTAACTTATTTAGAGAGAGATGCTTCTTTGGTTTGTCGATCTCGCGGCTAATCGATATGACTTTAAATGTCTGTATTATTATTTTGGACTGTAATAAAATACAAATAAATCAGGATTGCTGATGGATTGAAGATTTTTAAATATATATATATATAAATTTGCATTTGAGGCTGGGTCAAGCAATTTTGCATATATTTGCATATATTTTGCATACACACATATGGTAGAATCATACAATCCTCGAGTTGGAAGAGACCTCATGGGCCATCCAGTCCAACCCCATTCTGCTGGGTCAAGCAATTTTGCATATATTTACATAAATTTTGCATACACACATATGGTAGAATCATACAATCATAGAGTTGGAAGAGACCTCATGGGCCATCCAGTCCAACCCCATTCTGCTGGGTCAAGCAATTTTGCATATATTTGCATATATTTTGCATACACATATGGTAGAATCATACAATCCTAGAGTTGGAAGAGACCTCATGGGCCATCCAGTCCAACCCCATTCTGCTGGGTCAAGCAATTTTGCATATATTTGCATATAGTTTGCATACACATATGTTAGAATCATACAATCCTAGAGTTGGAAGAGACCTCATAGGCCATCCAGTCCAACCCCATTCTGCCAAGAAGCAGGAAAATTGCATTCAAAGCACTCCAAACAGATGGCCATCCAGCCTCTATTTGAAAGCCTCCAAAGAAGGTGCCTTCACCACACTGTGGGGCAGAGAGTTCCACTGCTGAACAGCTCCACTGCTGAATAGTATACATACATACACACACACAAGCTTGGTTACCATTACTGGATTATTTTTTAAAATCGCAGCACATGCATAAGGTTGTGGGTGAACTACAAGTCCCATCATACCAGGTCAACCTCTCAATCTGGCATCTATGGCAAGCATCCTCACTACCTCTGGTGCAGGTGAAACGTCAGGAGAGAATGCCTCTAGAACATGGCCATACAGCCCAAAAAAACCTACAATAACCCTGTGATTCCAGCCATGAAAGCCTTCGACATTACAAATCTCATTATCCCATAACAGTGGCAATTAAAGCGGTATCAAACTGCATCAGTTCTACCATAGTAATCTGGATCTACAGAAAATGCAGCATCAAAAAGCGGGTGAAGCATATCTAACTTTTTTTTTTGTATCAGGAGCGACTCGAGAAACTGCAAGTTGCGTCTGGTGTAAGAGAATTGGCCATCTGCAAGGATGTTGCCCAGGGGACGTCGCCTGGATGCTTTGATGTTTTGCTATCCTTGTGGGAGGCTTTGCATGTGGAGCTGGAGCTGACAGAGGGAGCTTACCATCCTTGTGGGAGGCTTCTCTCATGTCCCCGCATGGAGACGTTGCCTGGATGTTTTGATGTTTTACTATCCTTGTGGGAGGCTTTGCATGTGGAGCTGGAGCTGACAGAGGGAGCTTACCATCCTTATGGGAGGCTTTGCATGTGGAGCTGGAGCCGACAGAGGGAGCTTACCATCCTTGTGGGAGGCTTTGCATGTGGAGCTGGAGCTGACAGAGGGAGCTTACCATCCTTGTGGGAGGCTTTGCATGTGGAGCTGGAGCTGACAGAGGGAGCTTACCATCCTTGTGGGAGGCTTCTCTCATGTCCCCACATGGAGACATTGCCTGGATGCTTTGATGTTTTACCATCCTTGTGGGAGGCTTTGCATGTGGAGCTGGAGCTGACAGAGGGAGCTTACCATCCTTGTGGGAGGCTTTGCATGTGGAGCTGGAGCTGACAGAGGGAGCTTACCATCCTTGTGGGAGGCTTTGCATGTGGAGCTGGAGCTGACAGAGGGAGCTTACCATCCTTGTGGGAGGCTTTGCATGTGGAGCTGGAGCTGACAGAGGGAGCTTACCATCCTTGTGGGAGGCTTCTCTCATGTCCCCGCATGGAAACGTTGCCTGGATTTTTGATGTTTTACTATCCTTGTGGGAGGCTTTGCATATGGAGCTGGAGCTGACAAATGGAGCTCATCCATGCTCTCCCCAAATTCGAACCTGCGGCCTTTTGGTGCAGGTGAAACGTCAGGAGAGAATGCCTCTAGAACATGGCCAAACAGCCCGAAAAAGCCTACAACATCCCAATAAAATTTGTAGTTTGCACACTTTGTCAGAAAAGTCTCAAGACCTTGTCAAAACTAAATCTCCCATCATCTCTTCATGAAAATCTCATGCAAAGGGAAGCAATGAATGCAACTCTTGGGAAAAGTTCCCTTCTTGGGACTACACCTCCCATCATCCACCTATGGTCTCAGTTTTGTTTCAAAGGGGATTTTCCCAAGCATTTGGGGCTTTCATGAGATCCCAGATGGGTTTTTTGTCTTTAGATCCCTTTGATTCACCCAGCAGATGCTCGGAGAAGAATGGAGATGGATGGTGGCATTCCCATCCATCTTGAAGAATGGCTCTGTCCTTCCTTTTTTGCAAGAACAAAAAGGGCCTGTTTAGTGGAAAGAATGAAAGGAAGAGGAGGAGATGGAGGGGGGACACCCCATAATCATGTTTTGTGAGCCCCTTCTGCTTTCTTCCCTGATCACAAAGCAAGTTGGGACACAAACAGTTCAAAATATCCCTCTTTTTCTCAGTCCAGCTCTTGGCCTGCTCTCAAAAACAATAATACTTTACGCCAATGAGTCCAACAGTTTCTAGAAAGAGTCCCAAGATTCTTTCCATTGAGCTGGGGCAGTTAAAGTGGTGTCAAACTGCATTAATTGGACAAAATAGATGCACCCTGGGGCATGCAAATCATCTTAATGTTAATTTCCCAGGCTTTTGTTTATCTGCAGAGCCCCCTCCTGGTCAATGTCGGGAATGCAGCAGCCTTTGATACATAGAGATACAAAGTTTTTAAAAAGTATCCTAAACTTCCTTTGAAGAGCTGTCTGGGACTGTATCTACACTGGATTGTTGTAGGTTTTTCCGGGCTATATGGCCATGTTCTAGAGGCTTTTTCTCCTGACGTTTCGCCTGCATCTATGGCAAGCATCCTCAGAGGTAGTGAGGTCTGTTGGAATTAGGAAAATGGGTTTATATATCTGTGGAATGACTGGGGTGGGGCAAAGAGCTCTTCTCTGCTGGAGCTAGGTGTGAATGTTTCAACTGACCACCTTCATTAGCATTGAAAGGCCTGGCTGAGCCTGGGGGAATCGTTTGTTGAGAGGTGTTAAGATGTGCCTGATTGTTTACTCTCTGTTGTTTTGCTGTTGTAATTTTAGAGCTTTTTAATACTGGTAGCCAGATTTTGTTCATTTTCATAGTTTCATCCTTTCTGTTGAAATTGTCCACATGCTTGTGGATTTCAGTGGCTTCTCTGTGTAGCCTGACATGGTGGTTGTTGGAGTGGTCCAGCACTTCTGTGTTCTCAAATAATATGCTGTGTCCAGGCTGGTTCATCAGGTGCTCTGCTATGGCTGACTTCTCTGGCTGAAGTAGTCTGCAGTGCCTTTCATGTTCCTTGATGCGTGTCTGGGCAATGCTGCGTTTGGTGGTCCCTATGTAGACTTGTCCACAGCTGCATGGTATATGGCAGAAGAGAAAGGATCCCTCTTGTCCTTTGCTGAACGGAGCATCTCAACAGCATCCACCCAAAAATCCAATTCACAATGGAAAAAGAAAATGAAGGAAGACTGCCTTTTCTAGATGTCATCCATAAACCAGATCAACAATTGGGTCACACCGTCTACAGAAAACCCACACACACAGATAGATATCTACATAAAAACTCCAACCATCACCCAAGTCAAAAAAGAAGCACCATTAAAGCCTTGGCAGACCGTGCAAAACGAATCTGGGAAACCTGGACACAGCATATTATTTGAGAACACAGAAATGCTGGACCACACCAACAACCACCATGTCAGATGCAGGCAAAACGTCAGGAGAAATGCCTCTAGAACATGGCCCTATAGCTTGAAAAAAACCCCACAGGAACCTATCCTAAACTTCCTTTGAAGAGCTGTCTGGGGCTGTATCTACACTGCCATATGAGATAATCTGAAGGACTCGATGTGGCTTACAAAGGCCAAGGCCTCAATAAAACAATAGCATAACAAATACACAACTTAAAGCAAATCAAAACATTAAAGCCATAACAGAAACAACAAAAACCATACACCATAACACAATAAAACTAGGGCCGAGCCAAATGTAATGGGTACAGATTAAAAAGTGCTGGGTGTGACAGGTGGTATGTCGAATTTTAGGGTAAGTGCACTGTGCAGGCAATCTTAAAACTCTGATAAAGTGCTTCTGGGACATATTGCTGGAGTTTTCCTATTCTGGAAAGGCACATCGGAACAGCCAGGTCTTCAAGCTCTTCCTAAAGACTGCCAATGTGGGGGCTAGTCTGATGTCTTTGGGAAGAGTGTTCCAAAGTCGGGGGGCTACCACTGAAAAGGCCCTGTCCCTCGTTCCCACCAAACGCGCTTGCAACGCAGGTGGAATTGCGAGCAGGGTCTCTCCGGATGAGCGAAGAGAACGCATGGGTTCATAAACGGAGATGCGGTCGTGCAGGTAGGCTGGTCCCAAACCGTTTAGGGCTTTGTAGGTAAGCACCTGCACCTTGAATTGGGATCGGAAAATAAACAGCAGCCAATGGAGCTCCTTAAACAGGAGGGTTGACCTCTCTCTGAAAGGAGGCCCAGTTAACATCCTGGCCGCCCGTTGGACCAGTTGAAATTTCCGAGCCGTTTTCAAGGGCAGCCCCACGTAGAGTGCATTACAGTAGTCCAATCTGAAGGTGACTAAGGCATAGACCTGGCCAGATCAGCCTTTATGAGGTATGGTCGCAGTTGGCGCACGAGTCTTAATTGTCCCGGACACCGCTGACGCCTGAGCCTCAAGCATAAGTGATGAATCCAGGAGGACTCCCAAACTGCGGACCTGTGACTTCAGGGGGAGTGTAACCCCGTCCAGCACAGGTTGCCACCCTATACCCCGATCCGGTTTACGATTGACCAGGAGGACCTCTGTCTTGTCGGGATTGATCTTCTATGGCAGTCTACATTGCCATATTATCCAGTTCAAAGCGGATCATGGGGATTTTATATGACAGTGTAGATGGGGCCTGTGTCAACACATTATTGCCTCTTGGAGGGGCAAAACTAGGGCATTACTGCTCACTCTATAGAAAGACATACAAATTATTTTTGTAGATGGGTTATGAGTTTTACATAATGTTTATGATGATATGGTTTTAATAACGTTCTGATCACACTGAGCCGCCACAACAACAACAACAACAACAACAACAACAACAACAAATAATAATAATAATAATAATCAGAGAAACAGGGTTGTTGTAGGTTTTTCCGGTTATATGGCCATGTTCTAGAGGCATTTTCTCCTGACGTTTCGCCTGCATCTATGGCAAGCATCCTCAGAGGTAGTGAGGTCTGTTGGAAGTAGGAAAATGGGTTTATATATCTGTGGAATGGCCAGGGTGGGACAAAGGACTCTTGTCTGCTGGAGCTAGGTGTGAATGTTTCAGCTGACCACCTTGATTAGCATTTGATGGCCTGGCAGTGCCTGGGGGAATCTTTTGTTGAGAGGTGATTAGATGTGCCTGATTGTTTACTCTCTGTTGTTTTGCTGTTGTGATTTTGGAGTTTTTTTAAAAATCAGAGAAACAACTGGAAAAGCTGACACGATATGAGGATTTAAAGATCGAACTGCAAAGACTTTGGCACAAGGCAGTCAAGGTGGTCCCAGTGGTGATTGGCACATTGGGTGCAGTGCCTAAAGACCTTGGCCTGTACTTAAACACAATTTTGGCGCTGACAAAATTACCATCTGCCAGCTGCAGAAGGCCACCTTACTGGGATCTGCACGCATTATTTGCCAATACCTCACATAGTCCTAGGCACTTGGGAAAGGTCCAACGTGTGATCCAAAACAACAGCCAGCAGAGTGATTTTGTTTACTGTGGATTCATCTTGTTGTGTTTCAAATAATAATAATAATAATAATAATAATAATAATAATAATAATTTGCGCATCATTCGAAAATACACCACACAGTCCTAGACACTTGGGAAGTGTTCGACTTGTGATTTTGTGATATGAAATCCAGCATATAGATCTCGTTTGCTGTGAGATACTGTGTTTTTGTGTCAATAATAATAATAATAATAATAATAATAATATCCAGCATATAGATCTCATTTGCTGTGACATATTGTGTTTTTGTGTCAGTAATAACAATAACAATAACAATATAAATTATTAATTTATTGTGTTGTCGAAGGTTTTCATGGCCGGAACCACTGGGTTGCTGTGAGTTTTCCAGACTGTCTGGCCATTCTCCAGAAGCATTCTCTCCTGATGTTTCACTCACATTTATGGCAGGCATCCTCAGAGGTTGAAGGGTCTGTTGTAAACTAGGCAACTGAGGTTTATCTATGGAAAAATGTCCAGGGTGGGAGAAAGAACTCTTGTCTGTTTGAGGCAAGTGTGAATGTTGCCATTGGTCACTTTGATTAGCATTGAATATTCTTGCAGCTTCAAAGCCTGGCTGCTTCCTGCCTGGGGGAATCCTTTGTTGGGAGGTGTTAGCTGGCCCTGATTGTTTCCTGTCTGGAATTCCCATGATTTTTGAGGGCTGTTCTTTATTTGCTAGCCTGATTTTAGAGTTTTTTTAATACAGTAGAGCAGTGTTTCTCAACCTGGGGTCGAGACCCCTGAGGGGGTCGCGAAGGGGTGTCAGAGGGGTCGCCAAAGACCATCAGAAAACACAGTATTTTCTGTTGGTCATGGGGGTTCTGTGTGGGAAGTTTGGCCCAATTCTATCATTGGTGGGGTTCAGAACGCTCCTTGATTGTAGGTGAACTATAAATCCCAGTATCTACCACTCCCAAATGTCAAAGTCGATTTTCCCCAAACCTCATCAGTGTTCACATTTGGGCATATTGAGTATCTGTGCCACGTTTCGTCCAGATCCATCATTGTTTGAGCCCACAGTGCTCTCTGAATGTAGGTGAACTACAACTCCCAAACTCAAGTTCAATGCCCACAAAACCCTTTCAGTATTTTCTGTTGATCATGGGAATTCTCTGTGCCAACTTTGGTTCAAATCCATCGCTGGTGGGGTTCAGAATGCTCTTTGTTTACATGTTAACTATAAATCCCAGCAACGACAACTGCCAAATGACAGAATCAATTTCCCCGCCAACCCCACCAGTATTCAAATTTGGGCATACTGGGTATTTGTGCCAAATTTGCTCCAGTGAATGAAAATACATCCTGCAGATCATTATTTACATGGCGATTCATAATATTAGGGTTCTGGTTGGGGGTCACCACAACATGAGGAACTGTATTAAGGGGTCATGGCATTAAGAAGGTTGGGAACCACTGCAGTAGAGTCTCGCTTATCCGACCTTCTCTTATCCGACATTCCGCCTTATCCGACGCTCTTATCCTTTTCCTCCAGCATTTCCCCTTCAGTTAAAGGAGTGATGCCCAACTCTCTCCCCATTCCCAATAAGTGAAAAAGGCAAGACAAGGAGGAAGAGGAAGGAAAGGGAGGAAGGAGGCAGGACCGGAAGTGGAAGCGTCCTCCCTCCTTCCTTCTGTGATTTCCACGCTCCTCTTCCACATCCGGGCACTTCCTGCTGGTCCCCTCTAGCCCTGAGGCGTCACCTTGCCTTAACTCAGTGGTTCTCAGCCTTCCTAATGCGGTGACCCCTTAATACAGTCCCTTATGTTATGGTGACCCCCAACCTTAATATTGTTTTAGTTGCTACTTGATACCTGTCATTTTACTACTGTTATAAATCATAATGTAAATATCTGATATGCAGGATGTATTTTCCTTCACTTAACCAAATTGATTCACAAATACACCCAAGTGTGCATGTTGCCATTGGCCACAATACACAAATACACCCAATGTGAACACCCAAGTTTAAATACTGGTGGGGTTGGGGGAGGATTGATTTTGTAATTTGGGAGTTGTGGTTGCTGGGATTTATAGTTCACCTATCATCTAAGAGCATTCTGAACTCCACCAGCGATGGATTTGAATCGAACTTGGCACACAGAACTCCCATGACCAAGAGAAAACACTGGAAGGGTTTGGTGGGCATTGATCTTGAGTTTGGGAATTGTAGTTCACCTACATCCAGAGGAGCGCTGTGGATTCATTCAATGATGGATCTGGACCAAACTTGGCATGAATACTCAATATGCCCAAATGTGAACACTGGTGGAGTCTGGGGAAAATAGACCTTGACATTTGGAAGTTGTAGTTGTTGGGATTTATAGTTCACTTACAATCAAAGAGCATTCAGAACTTGACCAACAATAGAATTGGGTCTGACCTTCCATGTGGAATTCTAATGACCAACAGAAAACACTATGTTTTTCAATGGCCTTTGGCGACCCCTTTGACACCCCCTCATGACCCCCTCAGGGGTCCCGACCCCCAGGTTGAGAACCACTGCCTTAACTCTTTGAGTCCCTGTTGTTAGTATTCTACATGTTTGTCTAATGCCACGCCGGGCAGGTAACAGTAGGAGACTCCATATTATCCGACATTTTGTTTATCCGATGTTCTGCTAGCCCATTGATGTCAGATAAGCGAGACTCTACTGGGAGCCAGATTTTGTTCATTTTCATGGTTTCCTCCTTTCCGTTGAAATTGTCCACATGCTGGACCACTATAACAACCAACATGTCATACTACATGGCCTGCCTCAGGGGAGCGTGCTTGCTCCATCCATGTTCAACATCTACACAAATGACCAGCCACTGCCAGAAGGGACAGAGAGCTTCATCTATGCTGATGATCATGCCATCACCGTTCAAGCAAGGAGCTTTGAGATGGTAGAACAGAAGCTCTCCGAAGCTCTAGATGCTCTTACTGCCTACTACAGGGAAAGCCAGCTGATCCCTGACCCATCTAAAACACAGACATGTGCCTTTCACCTTAAGAACAGTCAAGCATCCCAAGCTCTGAGGATGACCTGGGAAGGAATCCCACTGGAGCATTGCAGCGCACCCAAATCCCTGGGAGTCACTCTGGACAGTGCTCTTACCTACAAGAAGCACTGCCTGAATATCAAGCAAAAAGTGGGTGCTAGAAACAATATCATACGAAAGCTGACTGGCACAACCTGGGGATCACAACCAGATACAGTGAAGACATCTGCCCTTGCGCTATGCTACTCTGCTGCTGAGTACGCATGCCCAGTGTGGAACACATCTCACTACGCTCAAACAGTGGATGTGGCTCTTAATGAGACATGCCACATTATCACGGGGTGCCTGCGCCCTACAACACGAGAAATTACACTGCTTAGCCGGTATTGCACCACCTGGCATCCGCCGGGAAGTAGCAGCCAATAGTGAAAGGACCAAGGCAGTGACATCTCCAGCTCATCCCTTGTTTCAACGACTTAAATCAAGAAATAGTTTTCTTAGATCTACAGAGACACTCGCTGGAACACCTCAGCAAGCGAGAGTCCAAAAGTGGCAGGCTCAAACCCAGAACCTCAACCAATGGCTGATACCAAATGAGAGACTCCCCCCTGGGCACATAGAAGACTGGGCGACTTGGAAGGCCCTGAACAGACTGCGCTCTCTCACCACGAGATGCAGAGTCAACCTCAAGAAATGGGGCCACAAAGTGGAATCCACGACATGCGAGTGTGAAGAAGAGCAAACCACGGACCACCTGCTGCAATGCAACCTGAGCCCAATGGAAGACCTCCTTGCGGCAACACCAGAGGCACTCCAAGTGGCCAGATACTGGTCAAAGGACATTTAATCATAGAATCATAGAATCATAGAATCAAAGAGTTGGAAGAGACCTCATGGGCCATCCAGTCCAACCCCATTCTGCCAAGAAGCAGGAATATTGCATTCAAATCACCCCTGACAGATGGCCATCCAGCCCTTGTTTAAAAGCTTCCAAAGAAGGAGCCTCCACCACACTCCGGGGCAGAGAGTTCCACTGCTGAACTACCAAACTTGCAAATGTTGTGTATTGTCTGTTTGTTTGTTTTGTTCTGTTAGAAATGTAATACAATTGACTGGTTGCCCTGACATGACAAATAAATAACTACATGGAGAACCCTCTGAAATCCACAAGCACATGGACAATCTCAGTCGTCTTTCAGTTCGAAGAGGGGTCTCGCTTTGGGATCCTTATCCGGCTTCCACGGCTTGTCCACCCGAAGTCGGAGCGTGTTCCGGATCACCATGCGCTCCAGCATAAGGGCGCTCACGAACCAGATCAGGCTGTGCTCCAACGCAATGAGTCCCATGAAGTTGTAATGGAAGTTGGAGAAATCCCAAGGGCACGCGCCAAAGAGCCGGAGGAAGTAACCGACGCAGAACTGCCAGAAGAAGATGCAGAAGGTGTAAAGTGTGGAGCGGGTGAGCAGGCAGCAGTCGCCCCGCAAAGCCAGGTGGATCTGCTCCAAGGTCAACGCGCAGGCTCCATAGAGGAGGAAGGAGCCCAGGACCGATGCCCAGCGGAAGGTCCATTCGTGGCCCAGGATGAGGACCGTGAAGAGGATCTCCAGGAAGGAGACGTGGACCGCGTAGATGTATCCCCGGAGCAAGATGGGAAGCGGCTCCATGGGTCAGGACCTGCGGAAACAGAACCAGAATTTGAATCCATCTTTGCCTGCGAAGTGTCTAGCTTTGGATCTGCGGCTCTTGGTTGACTTGGCAGATCCATTTCTGTTACGTCTTTTGTAAAGTTAGAGGCTCTTCGTTGGCTTGGCAAAGCCATCTCTACTAAGAGCAGGTCTTTTGTAAAGTTAATGGTCAGCTCTTGTGTGACTTCACAAACCCATCTCTAAGAAGTTGCTTAGAGCACTCCCCCACCCCCCACCCCCCAAATAAGGGATAGTGACTTATAGTTCTGCAAAGGGCAAGGGCACCAGACTGCACAGTAGGGGTTAAGTCTTGGTCACATCGCCATGCACTAACTACAACAAGGACCCCACGAGGCTTTTGGGGAACGGCTGGATCTTGGGACTTCTGCCCTTCATGAGAGTTGTAGTTTCCCAAGGACCAGCTTCGATCCCAGCGTGGCAGAATTCCACCCAATGGGTCAGTGGGAAATCAACAGACTTTCCTTTTGTGCTTTAAGAGCTCGCCAAAGTAGCTTTCCCTCTTTGGTGGGAACTAAGGGTCCTCTCCCCTTGGAGTCGACCGTCCAAAAGTTCCCATTGACTTCAATATTAGACCAAGCATGGGCCAACTTGGGCCCTCCAGGTGTTTTGGACTTCAACTCCCATCATCCCTAAGTTCAATGATGATAGGAACTGCAATCCAACCTCATCCTGATCCCATATTAGATGGACTCCCATTGCCAACATGACTTATGTTCAAAGATGATGGGAACTGCAGTCCAACCTCTTCGAGAGGAAGTCTCCTTCTCATGTTAGATGGATTTGGATTACCATCATGATTTATACAACTGTTGCCCAGAAAATGATGGGACTTGTAGTCCAAAAAAAAGAAATAATTATTGCTAAGGGTGATGGGAACTGTACCCCAAAATGATGGGAGTTGCAGTCCAAAAAAAGAAACATTATTATTATTGTTGTTGTTGTTGTTGTTGTTTACATCCCACTATTTACATCCCAAGAGACCCAAATGCAGTTGGTCTTCTGTGTTTGAGATAACCTTTAGATCAGGCATGGGCAAACTTGGGCCCTCCAGGTGTTTTGGACTCCAACTCCCACAATTCCTAACAGCCTACCGGCTGTTAGGAATTGTGGGAGTTGGAGTCCAAAACACCTGGAGGGCCCAAGTTGGCCCAGGACTGCTTTCCATAGACTTCATGTGGGTCAACTTTCTCCAGCCTCTCCGTTGGACTCCCACACCCATCGGGCTGTAGTTGCAGACTGGGAATCAACCTTGGTAAACCAGTTTAGGATTGCCGTGTGTTGAAACAGGATTCTCTGCATTTCTTCCTCCAGGTCTGTCATTTACATGAATGGAAGAAGAGCTTTGCTGGAGGAGGAGGAGGTCATACATATTCTTCAGCTGCCTGCAAGTCCCTGGGAATTTGCTGTTATGGACTACAACTCCCACAATCCTCTAAAAAAAAAACCTGCATCACATGTCTTGAGACTGAAGGAAGCAGAGTCCCACATTTTTTGATCCCAAGCTCAGGAATCCCATTTCTATAAATCCCAACACAAAAATTTTCAAGTCCAGACCACACTCCTAATGGGTCAGGTCCCATCCCTGTCTGGGGATTATGGGAGTTGTAGTCCAACTCACCTGGATAGTCTCTCTTCCCATTCTCAGTTTGTCATAGTCATCATTTTCAAGTCCAGGCCATTCTGCTAATAGATATGTTTGTGAATCATGGGAGTTGTAGTCCAGCCCATCTGAACCCCTTATCTTCAATTCATAATGCCAATTTGTATGGATGCAATGCAATCAGAAACCCCCTCTTCCCATCCTCAATTCATAATTCATTTGTATGGAAGCAATACCATAATTTTCAGGCCCTAATGGCTTAGGCTCAATCCCTGATTGTGGATCATGGGAGTTGTATTCCAACCCATTCGGACGTTCCCTTTACCCATCATTAGTTTGCAATATCCATTCATATACATCCGTTTTCAGGTCCAGGCCACTTTGGTAATGGCTCAAGCTTCATCCCTGACTGTGGATCATGGGAGTTGTAGTCCGGCCCATTAAAAAACTTCCTCTTCCCATTCTCAATTCATAATATCCATTTGTACAGATGCAGTACCATAATTTTCAGGCCCAAATAGCTCAGGCTCAATCCCTGACTCTGGATCATGGGAGTTGTAGTCCAACCCATCTGGACATTCTCTGTCCCCCACTTTAGTTTGCAATACCCATTCATATAACCTCAAGGTCCAGGTCATCCTACTAATGGCTCAGACTCAATCTCTGACTGTGGATGATGGAAGTTGTAGTCCAACCCATCCAGAAGCTCAATTTTCCCAACCTTAGTTCATAATATCCATTCATACGTCTGCAATATTATCATTTCCAGGTCCAGGCCATCCTACAAATGGCTCAGATTCAATCCCTGACTGTGGATGGGAGTTATAGTCTAACCATCCAGAAACTCTATTTTCTCATCCTCAGTTCATAATATCCTTTCCTATGGATGTAATACCAGCATTTTCAGGTCCAGGCCATCCTAATAATGGCTCAAACTCAATCCCTGACTGTGGATGATGGACGTTGTAGTCCAACCAATCCAGAAGCTCCTTATTCCCATCCTCAGTTCCTAATATCCATTCATATGGCTGCAATACTATCATTTTCAGGTCCAGGCCATCCTACTAATGGCTCAGACTCAATCCCTGACTGTGGATGATGGGAGTTGTAGTCCAACCCATTAAAAATTCCATTTCCCCATCCTCAGTTCATAATATCCTTTCCTATGGATGTAATACCATCATTTTCAGGTCCAGGCCATCCTACTCATGGCTCAGACTCAATCCCTGACTGTGGATGATGGGAGATGTAGTCTAACCCATCCAGATATTCCATTTTCCCATCCTCAGTTCATAATATCCATTCATATGGCTGCAATATTATAATTTTCAGGTCCAGGCCATCCTCAGTTCACAATATCCTTTCCTATGGATGTAATACCATCATTTTCAGGTCCAGGCCATCCTACTCATGGCTCAGACTCAATCCCTGACTGTGGATGATGGGAGTTGTAGTACAACCCATCCAGAAGTTACTAGGACCATTTTAGTCCCTCTCATCCATCGGAAGATGCCTTCCTGCTTATAGAAACCCTTTCAAATTACCCACGAGAAGCCCCAAAGGATAAAGCCAAAGGTACTTACTCCAGAAATCCCTTACCGTCCTTCCGAAATCCGCCTTTATTTTCGGTCACATAGGAAGAGAGGTTCAAAGAAGGAAAACAAGGAGGCCGAGAAAGCTCTAGGTCTCCTCTGTGCCTTGTAGGCAATGTTTGCCTAGTGGTTGGAGCAGCGAGGGAGGCGCTCCCTGCCTTGCGCCTGAGTCACTTCCTCCTGCCTCGGTTTCCCCATCGTTCAAACCCACAATGCTAATAGTAATTAGACAATGTTGGTTAATGAGCTTATATTGCAAGCGAAATAAACGCTCGTCCTCCTCCGCTGCATCTTTGTAAACAATTTGGGAGGAAGAAACAACTCAGAGGAAGGGGCAAACCTAAATGCCCGGCCTTAATAATAATAATAATAATAATAATAATAATAATAATAATAGTTGGGTTGTTGAGAGTTTTTCGGGCTACATGGCCATGGTCTAGAAGCATTCTCTCCTGACGTTTCGCCTGCATCTATGGCAAGCATCCTCAGAGGTAGTGAGGTCTGTTGGAACTAGGAAAAAAGGGGTTTATATATCTGTGGAATGACCAGGGTGGGACAAAGGACTCTTGTCTGCTGGAGCGAGGTGGGAATGTTTCAACTGACCACCTTGATTAGCATATAATGGCCTGACAGTGCCTGGAGCAAACTTTTGTTGAGAGATGATTAGATGTCCTTGTTTGTTTCCTCTCTGTTGTTGTGCTGTTGTAGACACAGCATATTATTGGAGAACACAGAAATGCTGGACCACTCTCACAACCACCATGTCAGGCTACACAGAGAAGCCATTGAAATCCACAAGAAGCATGTGGACAATTTCAACAGAAAGGAGGAAACCATGAAAATGAACAAAATCTGGTAATACAGTATTAAAAAACTCTAAAATGACAACAGCAAAACAGCAGAGAGGAAACAAACAAGGACATCCAATCACCTCTCAACAAAAGTTTGCTCCAGGCACTGCCAGGCCATTATATGCTAATCAAGGTGGTCAGTTGAAACATTCACACCTAGCTCCAGCAGACAATAGTCCTTTGCCCCACCCTGGTCATTCCACAGATATATAAAGCCATTTCCCTAGTTCCAACAGACCTCACAACCTCTGAGGATGCTTGCCATAGATGCAGGCAAAATGTCAGGAGAGAATGCCTCTAGACCATGGCCATATAGCCCGAAAAAACCTACAACAACCCAACTATTATTATTATTATTATTATTATTATTATTATTATTATTATTCCTTACCCATTTGTCTCCAAGGCTCAAGGCAGAGTATAACATACTGTTGTGATACAATAGCTCAGTGGTTCTCGGCCTTCCTAATGCCGCAACCCCTTAATACAGTTCCTTATGTTGTGTTGACCAACAACCACAACATTATTTTCGTTGCAACTTCACAACTGTCATTCTGCTACTGCTAGGAATCGTAATGTAAATATCTTATATGCGAGATGTATTCACTGAACCAAATTTGGCAAAAATACCCAATATGCCAAAATGTGAACACTGGTGGAGTTTTGGGAAAATAGACCTTGACCAAGATGGATGGATGGCATCCTTGAAGTGAATGGACTGACCTTGAAGGAGCTGGGGGTGGTGACGGCCGACAGGGAGCTCTGGCGTGGGCTGGTCCATGAAGTCATGAAGAGTCGGAAACGACTGAACGAATGAACAACAACAACCACACAATCAAAGATCATTCCAAACTCCACCAATGATGGAATTGAACCAAACTTGGCACACAGAACTCTGATGACCAACAGAAAATACTGGAAGGGTTTGGTGGGCATTGACCTTGAGTTTGGGAGTTGTAGTTCACTTACATCCAGAGAGCAGTCTGGACTGACATGTGTGAGTTGTAGTTGCTGGGATTTATAGTTCACCTACAATCAAAGAGCATTCTGAACTCCACCAACGATGGAATTGAACCAAACTTGGCACACAGAACTCCGATGACCAACAGAATACACTAGAAGGGTTTGGTGGGCATTGACCTTGAGTTTGGGAGTTGTAGTTCACTTACATCCAGAGAGCACTCTGGACTCAAACAATGATGGATCAGGACCAAACTTGACACAAATCCACAATATGCCCAAATGTGAACACTGATGGGAGAAATAGACCTTGACATGTGTGAGTTGTAGTTGCTGGGATTTATAGTTCACCTACAATCAAAGATCATTCCAAACTCCACCAATGATGGGATTGAACCAAGCTTGGCACACAAAACTCCCATGACCAACAGAAAACACAGAAGGGTTTGGTGGGCATTGACCTTGAGTTTGGGAGTTGTAGTTCACTTACATCCAGAGAGCACTCGGTGCCCCCGGTGGCACAGTGGGTTAAACCCCTGTGCTGGCAGGACTGAAGATCGACAGGTCGCAGGTTCAAATCCGGGGAGAGATGGATGAGCTCCCTCTATCAGCTCCAGCTCCTCGTGCGGGGACATAAGAGAAGCCTCCCACAAGGATGATAAAAACATCAAATCATCCCGGCGTCCCCTGGGCAATGTCCTTGCAGACGGCCAATTCTCTCACACCAGAAGCGACTTGCAGTTTCTCAAGTTGCTCCTGACATGACAAAAAAAAGCACTCTGGACTCAAACAATCTGGACCAAACTTGGCATGAATGCTCAATATGCCCGAATGTGAACACTGATGGGGGAAATAGACCTTGACATTTGGGAGTTGTAGTTGCTGGGATTTATAGTTCACCTACAATCAAAGAGCATTCTGAACCCCACCATTGATAGAATTAGGCCAAACTTCTCACATAGGACTTCCATGACCAACAGAAAATAGTGGAAGGGTTTGGTGGGCATTGGCCTTGAGTTTGGGAGTTGTAGTTCACCTACATCCAGAGAGCACTCTGAACTCAAACAATAATGGATCTGCTCCAAACTTGGCATGAATATTCAATATGCCTGCTAAACACTGGTGGAATTTGGGGGAAATAGATGTGACATTTGGGATTTATAGTTCCCCTACAATCAAAGGGCATTCTGAACCCCACCAGTGATGGAATTGTGCCAAACTTCTCACACAGAACCCGTTGACCAACAGAAAAAAGACCTCACTACCTCTGAGTGTTTGGTGGGCATTGACCTTGAGTTCTGGAGTTGTAGTTCACCTACATCCAGAGAGCACTGTGGACTCAAACAATGATGGATCTGGACCAAACTTTGCACGAATACTCAATATGCCTAAATGTAAACACTGGTGGAGTTTGGGGAAAATAGATTTGACCTTTGGGATTTATAGTTCCCCTACACTCAAAGGGCATTCTGAACCCCACCAGTGATGGAGTTGGGCCAAACGTCTCACACAGATCCCCATGACCAACAGAAAATACTGTGTTTTCCGATGGACTTTGGTAACCCTCTGACATCCCCTCACAACCCCCTCAGGGATCTCGACCCCCAGGTTGATTTCATAAAGCCATCTCTATTAGAAGTAGGTGTTTTGTAAAGTTAACAACTCTTCATTGGCTTGGCAAACCCATCTCTACTAGGGGCAGGTCTGTTGTAAACTTGATGGCTCTTGGTTAACTTGACAAACCTAGGTCTATTAGGTCATTTGTAAAGTTTATGGCCCTTGGTTGACTTGGCATAGCCATCTGTTCTAGGAGTAGGTCTTTTGTAAAGTTGATGGCTCTTTATTGACTTTGTAAACACATCTCTATTCAGTCCACAGTGCTCTCTGGATGTAGGTGAACTACAACTCCCAACTTTGACTTTGTAAACCCTGTTTGTAAAGTTAATGGCTCTTGGTTAACTTCACAAACTCATCTCTACCAGGAGCAGGTCTTTTGTAAAGCTAATGGCTCTTGGGTCACTTCACAAATCCATCTCTACTAGGAGTAAGCCTTTTGTAAACTTGATGGCTCTTTATTAATTTGGCAAACCTATTTCTACTAGGTCTTTTGTAAAGTTGATGGCTCTTGATTGACTTTGTAAGCCCATCTCTATGACCTGTTTGTATCATTAATGGGTCTTGGTTAACTTCACAAACTCATCTCTACTAGGAGCAGGTCTTTTGTAAAGCGAATGGCTCTTGATTAACTTGCTTCTAGAACATGGCCATACAGCCTGGAAAACTCACAGCAACCCAGCGATTCTGGCCTTGAAAGCCTCTGACAACACATTAATGGCTCTTGATTAACTTGGGAAACCCAACTCTTCTAGTTGTAGGTCTTTTGTAAAGTTAACAACTCTTCATTGACTTTGCAATGCCATCTCTACTAGGAGCAGGTCTTTTGTAAAACTGATGGCTCTTGGTTAACTTGCAAACCTATTTCTATTAGATCTTTTGTAAAGTTAATGGCTCTTGGTTGCTGTGAGTTTCATGGGATGTCTGGCCATGTCCCAGAAGCATTCTCTCCTGAAATTTCACCCACATCCATGGCAGGCATCCTCAGAGGTTGTGAGGTCTTTTGGAAAGTAGGCAAGTGAGATTTACATATCTGTGGAATAATGTCCAGGGTGTGAGAAAGAACTCATGTCTGTTAGAGGCAGGTGTGAATGTTGCAATTGACCACCTTGATTAGCATTGAATGGCCTTGCAGCTTCAAAGTCCAGCTGGTTGCTGCCTGGGGGGGGGAATCTTTTGTTGGGAGGTGTTAGGTGGCCCTGATTGATTCTTGTCTGGAATTCCACTCTTAATGGCTCTTGCTTGACTTCGCAAACCCATCTCTATTCACAGCAGGTCTTTTCTAAAGTTAATTGCTTTTGGTTGACTTCACAAGCCCATCTCTAAGAAGTTGCTTTCTCATGTTATACCAGGCATGAGCCAACTTGGGTCCTCCAGATGTTTTGGACTTCAACTCCCATCATTCCAAACAGTTCAATGATTATGGGAACTGCATTCCAACCTCATCCGGAGGAAGTCCCAATCCCATATTAGATGGACCCCCATTGCCAACATGACTTATGTTCAAGGATGATGGGAACTGAAGTCCAACCTCTTCTAGAGGAAGTCTCCTGATGTTAGATAGACTCCAATTCCAATCTAAACATGACTTATGTTCAAGGACGATGGGAACTGCAGTCCAACCTCTTCTAGAGGAAGTCTCCTTCTCATGTTAGATGGACTCCAATTCCAATGAAAACATGACTTATGTTCAAGGATGATGGGAACTGCAGTCCAACCTCTTCTAGAAGAAGTCTCATTCTCATGTTAGGTCCAACCTCTTCTAGAGGAAGTCTCCTTCTCATGTTAGATGGACTCCAATTCCAATCTAAACATGACTTATGTTCAAGGATGAAGGGAACTGCAGTCCAGCCACTTCTGGAGGAAGTTTCCTTCTCATGTTTGATGGACTCCAATTCCAATCTAAACATGACTTATGTTCAAGGATGATGGGAACTGGGAACTGCAGTCCAACCTCTTCTAGAGGAAGTCTCCTTCTCATGTTAGGTGGACTCCAATTCCAATCTAAACATGATTTATGTTCAAGGATGATGGGAACTGCAGTCCAACTTCTTCTAGAGGAAGTCTCCTTCTCATGTTTGGTGGACTCCAATTCCAATCTAAACATGACTTATGTTCAAGGAAGATGGGAACTACAGTCCAACCTCTTCTAGAGGAAGTCTTCTGATGTTAGATGGACTCCAATTCCAATCTAAGCTTGACTTATGTTCAAGGATGATGGAAACTGCAGTCCAACCTCTTTTAGAGGAAGTCTCCTTCTCATGTTAGATGGACTCCAACTCCAATCTAAACATGACTTATGTTCAAGGATGGGAATTGCAGTCCAACCTCTTTTAGAGGAAGTCTCCTTCTCATGTTAGGTGGACTCCAATTCCAGTCTAAACATGACTTATGTTCAAGGATGATGGGAACTGCAGTCCAACCTCTTCTAGAAGAAGTCTCATTCTCATGTTAGATGGACTCCAATCCCAATATAAATATGACTTATGTTCAAGGAAGATGGGAACTGCAGTCCAACCTCTTCTAGAGGAAGTCTTCTGATGTTAGATGGACTCCAATTCCAATCTAAACATGACTTATGTTCAAAGTTAATGGGAACTGCAGTCCAACCTCTTTTAGAGGAAGTCTCCTTCTCATGTTAGATGGACTCCAATTCCAATCTAAACATGACTTATGTTCAAGGATGATGGGAACTGCAGTCCAGCCACTTCTGGAGGAAGCCTCATTCTCAGGTTTAATGGACTCTTGTGTCTATCACCCCCAGCATGACCTACGCTTAAGGATGATGGAAACTATAGTCCAACCACTTCTGGAGGAAGTCCAATTTCCATGTTAGATGGACTTCCATTCCCAACATTACTTATGCTCAGTATCTCTTTTTATGAAGTTAATGGATCTTGGTTGACATGGCAAACTTCTGTTAGGTCTTTGGTTGGAAACCACCCTGAGTCCTCTTGGGGAGATAAGTGCAGGATATAAATAAAGATGATGATGATGATGATGATGATGATGGCTCTTGATTGACTTAGCAAAGCCACCTTTTTGAGGAATAGGTCCTTCACAAAGTTAATGTCTCTTGGTTGACTTGGCAAACCCAATATGGACTTCAAAGCCTAGCTCCACTCCAGGTCCCTCCATTCCCACTTCAGTCCTCTTTCATCTCAAACCTGGGCATGGACCTTTCCTTGGATTTTGGCCGTTCCTCCAGCCGGAGTCGGAGTGTGTTGTGGATGAGGAACCTTTCTAGGAGGAGGGACCCCAAGAACCAGAAGGGACAATACTCGAGTGTCACCAGCCCCATGAAGTTGTACTTAAATGAGCTGTAGTCCCAAGGACATGCGTCAAAGAGGCGGAGGAAGTACCCGGTGGAGAACTCCCAGAGGTAGATGCAGATGGTGTAGAGGGTGCAACGGGCAAACAAGCCATAGTGGGGCCGCAAGAGCCGGAAGAGGCCCTCCAAGGCGAAACTACACGTCCCGTAGATGAAGAATGCCCAGATGCTCGTCACCCCTTGGAACTTCCAGTCCCGGTCCTCCACAAAGGCCCAGGTGGCCGTGAACATCACCTCCGAGAAGTAGCCGTGGATGGCGTAGATGTACCAGCGGTACAAGGGGCTCAAGGGACGACCCATCATCCGCATGCGACCTGCAATGGAAAGGGAGACCATAAGGTTCCTGAGAGAGAGATACATTCACCTTGGGATTGAAGCCCCCATATAGAATCATAGAGTTGGAAGGGACCCCAAGGGCCATCCAGTCCAACCCCCTACGATAGATTGAGAGAATCATATAACCATGAGTCATCCAATCCAATGCAAGCACGCTCCCTAAGGCAGGCCGTTCTTCTGTTTCCGCCATTTGCTTCTCTGGCCCTGGAACTCAACAAAAAAGCTCCTGTTTTGTAGCAGGTTTCCTATGAGGCGGGTGAGGTGGTCGTCCTTTGTGATATTATACATTTTTCTCAGGAGGAGAAATCTAAATCTTAAATCTAGAAATAGTTTTCTAAGATCTACAGAGACACTCGCTGGAACACCTCAGCAAGCGAGAGTCCAAAAGTGGCAGGCTCAAACCCAGAACCTCAGCCAATGGCAGATACCAAATGAGAGACATTCCCCTGGGCACACAGAAAACTGGGCGACTTGGAAGGTGCTGAACAGACTGCGCTCTGGCACCACGAGATGTAGAGCCAACCTTCAGAAATGGGGCCACAAAGCGGAATCCTCAACATGCGAGTGTGTATTCTGTATTTTGTATTTTTGTATTTTGTCTGTTTGTTTGCTTTGTTCTGTTAGAAATGTAATATAATTGACTGGTTGCTGATGACTTGATAAATAATCCAGTCCAACACCCTACCATGCAGGAAAAGCAGTGGATGGATGGATGGATGGATGAGACAGAGAGAGAGAGAGATGATTGTTCATAGCATCCTAGAGATGGAAGAGACTTCAAAGGCTATCTAGTTCAACCCCATGCAGGAAAAATACCAGATGGGTGGATGGAGAGAGAGAGAGAGATGGCTAGATAGATGGATGACTAGATGGCTAGATAGATGGCTAGATAGATAGATAGATAGATAGATAGATAGATAGATAGACAAATAGATAGATAGATGGAAAATAGATAGATAGATGGACAAATAGATAGAGATAGATAGATAGATAGATAGATAGATAGATAGATAGGGATGATAGGTAAATTGATAGGGAAATAGATAGATAGATAGATAGATAGATAGATAGATAGATGATAGAGAGAGAGAGAGAGAGACAAATACATAGATAGATGGACAAATAGATAGAGATAGATACAGATAGACAGATAGATCGATCGATCGATAGATAGATGGACAAATAGATAGAGATAGATACAGATAGAGATAGATAGATAGATAGATAGGGATGATAGGTAAATTGATAGGGAAATAGATAGATAGATAGATAGATAGATAGATAGATGTATAGAGAAAGATTGATGGGTAGAGATGGATAGAGAGAGAGAGAGATGATAGATACATTGGTAGATAGATGGATAGATACATGGATGGAGAGATAGATAGATAGATAGATAGATAGATAGATAGATAGAGAAAGATTGATGGGTAGAGATGGATAGAGAGATAGAGAGATAGATAGATAGATAGATAGATAGATAGATAGATAGATGATAGATACATAGATAGATAGATAAATAGATAGATAGATAGATAGATAGATAGATAGATAGATAGATAGATAGATAGAGACAGATGGACAGATGGATGGATAGATACAGATAGAGAGAGAGATACATTGATGGATGGATGGATGGATGGATAGAGATAGAGACAGACAGACAAGTAGATAGAGACAGAGACAGATAGACGGAAGGACAGATGGATAGATACAGAGAGAGAGAGATACATTGATGGATGGATAGAGATAGAGACAGACAGGAAGACAGATAGAGATAGAGACAGACAGATGGATGGATGGATCTATAGGATAGATAGATAGATAGATAGATAGATAGATATTGAAAGATTGATGGATGGATAGATGGATAGATAGATAGATAGATAGAGACAGAAAGAAAGAAAGAAAGAAAGAAGGATAGATGATAGAGAGAGATTGATGAATAGAGATGGATAGAGTGATGGAGAGCGAGAGGGAGGGAGAGGGAGAGATGGATAGATACACGGATGAATGGATAGATACATGGAAGGATGAATAGATAGATAGATAGATAGATAGATAGATAGATAGATAGGATAGATAGGATAGATGGATGGATGGACAGAAATAGATACAAGGCAGATAAATAAATGAATAGATGATAGATAGATAGATAGATAGATAGATAGATAGATAGATAGATAGATAAGATAGATAGAGATAGATAGAGATAGTTCAAGAATCCAAGAGTTGGAAGAGACAATAAAGGCTATCCAGAAAACGAGTTCTTCACTGTCTCTGCTGCTCCAATTCTCTCACGCAACCCTCCAAGCTATGTTCTGCTATAATTATATCCTGTGGCAGAGAGTTCCACAAGCTAATAAGACACTACTTGCAGCTAGGACAAATTGGAACCTCTTTTCCTCATCTGAAATAGTAAAACACTCACCCTGTATTGCAAAGATTTTCTTTTTGTCCTCCAAGGAATGGAGAGTCTACGAAAGAGAAAAGGCCGCCTAGTAGATGGAGCAGCAGGAACCAAATGGTTGTGTTTGCAATTCAAGGGGAGACTCATTCTTTCATTTCCAAATACAGAGAGGGAGAGAGAGGGAGAGAGAGAGCAAGGAGAGAGGTCCTGTCCCCAGTTTTGGGGGTGAGTCACTTCCTTCCATGCAGCCCCGGTTTGTCTCTCCTTCTCCCCAGGCGTTGTCCATAACCTTGCCTAACCTGAACATACCTTCTGAACATACCTTTGGGGGATAATTACAATGTCTGTTGCAAAAGGGACGGCTTCCACCCTACGGCACTTTATTACCTATTTACTACTCATTTATGCATTGGGTTCTCAATATCCGCTGGGGTTTTGGTTCCAAGATCACAAAATCCTATGCAAGTCCCATTACAGGGGCTGCCCGAGTTACAAACATCCGACTTGCAAATGACTCCTAGTTAAGAATGGGGCTGGATTGGATGGCCTTTGGGGGTCCCTGTCAAATCTAGGATACTATATCTATCTCATACACACACACACACACACACATATACAAGCCATCCCCAAGTTACAAAATCTGACTTTCAAACGACTCCTATTTAAGGCCAGGGCTTGACTGGATGGCCTTTGGGGGTCCCTGCCAAATCTATGATACTATATCTATCTCATACACACACATATACAGGCTGTCCCTGAGTTACAAACACCCGACTTGCAAATATATATATAGACACATACAAACACAAAAACACATGCACACCCATGTATACAAGCTGTCCAGAGTTAGAAACATCTGACTTACAAACTACTCCTATTTAAAAACAGGGCTGGATTGGATGGCCTTTGGGAGTCCCTGGCAAATCTATGATACTATATCTATCTCATACACACACACACACACATATATACAGGCCGACCCTGAGTTACAAGCATCTGACTTGCCAACGGCTCCTAGTTAAGAGCGAGGCTCGACTGGAGGGCTTTGGAGTCATTGCCAAATCTATGATACTATATCTCATAGATAGATAGATAGATAGATAGATAGATAGACACACAAAAACACAAACACACATGCACACCCATGTATACAAGCTGTCCAGAGTTAGAAACATCTGAATTACGAACAACTCCTATTTAAGACCAGGGCTAGACCAAATCTATGATACTATATCTATCTCATACACACACACACAGGCCGTTCCCAAGTTACAAACATCTGACTTACAAACGATTCGTATTTAAGACCAGGGCTGGACTGGACGGCCTTTGGGGATCCCTGCCAAATCTATGATTATACACACACACACACACACACACACACAATGGATCGTCTGAGCAACGGTGTTGTGCCTCTGCTTGTAGTCTGTCTGCACCATCTTCTTGCAGCAGCTGAGGATGGGATCTATGGTTTCATCTGCTTCCTTGCAGAGTCTACACTTGGGATCTGTCGTTGACTTTTCAATTCTGGCTTGGATGGCCTTGGTTCTAATGGCTTGTTCTTGGGCGGCCAGAATCAGGCCCTCCTTTGTCTCCTTTTTCAGAGTCCCATTTGTGAGCCACAGCCACATTGTTGTTGTTGTTGTTGTTGTTGTTGTTGTTGTTGTTGTTGTTATTCCCTGCTTTATCTCTCCTGAGGGAGGCTCAAAGCAGCTTAACATAAAAGCATTAGCTAATTATTATTATTATTATTATTATTATTATTATTTCCAACTTTAGCCCTCTCGAAGGAGACTCAAAGCAGCCTGACATGAAAGCATCAGCATAGTATTTAAAATATACAAATATGCAAATGTCAAAACAGGATGAAATATAAACAATATTTTAAAATGTCCAATTAAAAACCATGAAAACATATTCAAATTGGAATGGAGTCGCCGTCCCACTGACCCAACACCTTGTAATCAATATCATATTGGCTATTCTTAAAGGGATAGACAGACAATGAGATATGTTTCTTATACACACACACACATACATTTATATAATACATACACTGTATATAGAGTATTTATGTTTTAATTATGCTGGAAACCATCCTGAGCCACAAGAAGAGGCAGGTAAGAAATAAAATATTATAATAATAATAATAATAATAATAATGTTGTTGTTGTTCATTCGTTCAGTCGTTTCCAACTCTTCGTGACCTCATGGACCAGCCCACGCCAGAGCTCCCTGTCAGCCGTCACCACCCCCAGCTCCTTCAAGGTCAGTCCAGTCACTTCAAGGATGCCATCCATCCATCTTGCCCTTGGTAATTATAATATATAACTATATTATTATTATTATTATTATTATTATTATTATTATTATTATTATTATTATATAGGGTCAGAAAGATTCTCAAAAGCAAGCTCAATGGAGGCAATACCATCAAGGCCATCAAAACCTGGGCCATACCTGTCATAAGATACACTGCTGGCATCATAAACTGGACAAAGGCAGAACTGGACAATTTGGACAGAAAAACAAGAAAATTCCTGACCATTCATTACATCCTCGCAGTGATGTTGACCAGCTCTATCTGCCTAGAAAGTCTGGTGGCAGACTTTCTAGGCAGTCGAAGAACATGATGTCCTGGCACAATATGTCAAGGAAAGCCAAGAACCTGCTTTAATTGAAGTCAATAATCAGAAACTTCTCGAAGCACAGCAGACAAAGAGCCAGTACAAGAAAACTGCACTCCAAACCAGAGCTGACAGCTGGCACAACAAAGCCTTACATGGGCAGTTCCTTGAGAAGATTGAAGGAAAGTGGACAAGGAGAAGACCTGGTGATGGCTCATGAATCGAACCCTGAAGAAGGAGAGAGAAGAAGGCCTGGTTCTTGCAGCCCAGGAGCAAGCCATCAGGACAAAGGCCATTAAGGCCAGGATTGAAAAATCAGCGGATGACCCAAAATGCAGACTGTGCAAGGAAGTGGATGAAACTATGGACCATCTCCTCAGCTGTTGCAAGAAAATTGCATAGACGGACTACAAACAGAGGCACAACTCTGTGGCCCAAAGGAGTCACTGGAACTTATGTCACAAGGACCACCTGCCAAGAGTAAATAATTGGTGGGATCATAAACCCGCAAAGGTCGTGGAAAATGAACACGCAAAAATCCTGTGGGACTTTTGAGACCAGACTGACAAAGTTTTGGAACACAACACACCAGGCATCACGATTGTGGAAAAGAAAAAAGTCTGGATGATGGATGTCACCATTCCAGGTGACAGCTGCATTGAGGACAAACAACAGGAGAAACTCAACCGCTATCAAGACCTCAAAATCGAAGTCTCCGGCATCAACCAGTCCAGGCGGTCCCAGTGGTCATGGGCGCACTGGGTGCCGTGCCAAAAGATCTCAGCCGGCATTTGGAAACAATAAACATCGACAAAATCACGACCTGTCAACTGCAAAAGGCCACCTGACTTGGATCTGCGCGCATCATTCGGAAATACATCACACAGTCCTAGATGCTTGGGAAGGGTTCGACTTGTGATTTTGTGATACGAAATCCAGCATAGAGATCTCGTTTGCTGTGACATATAGTGCTTTTGTGTCAATAATAATAATAATAATAATAATAATAATTGCTTGGGCTGTGTTTGTCAATGAAGCCGAGCTTGTGTCTTCCTACATGGGAGGGTCAACAAGAGTTGCACATATTTTTGCTGATCTCGGTGCTATTTTGGGCATTCAGACAGACCTGTATATGACAAAACATCCACGCTCGAATGTGGGGCGTGCAAGGTCTTCGTGAGCCTTATGTCAACCGCCAGAGGCTCAGGAAATGGGAGAGGCCGGCCACACTGCTAATACATAAATAAATAGGTCTGGAATGAGTCCTACCCCATAACATTAAGCAATATGGTGCATGTGTGTATGCTTAAAAATGAAAAAAAGGGACCAGTGTGGAAAGGGTTAAGGGCTCATTTTCCCACGTAAAGCAGCTCCAGAAACAACAGCACAAAATCATGGATTCAAAATACAAGGAAGGAGGTTCAGATTATTATTATTATTATTATTATTATTATTATTATTATTATTTGAAACACAACAAGATGAGTCCACAGCACACATCAGACACTTATTATTATTATTATTATTATTATTATTGACATCTGTTGGGAGGGCTTCGATGGTGCCTTTCTGCATGGCAGAATGAGGGTGGACTACATGATGTTTGGAGATCCCTTCCGCATGTAATGAAACCTAAAAAAGATAGTGGGCTTTCCTTCTTTGGTTAGGGTTGAATGGGTCTTTCAGGAGTTTTGCACTATCCATCTCTCTGCCAAAAGAGAGCCGATGTCTTACCAAACTACAAATCCCAGGACTGTATAGCATTGCGCCGTGGCTGTTCAAGTAGTGTTAAACTGGGTTAAATCTACAGCGTAGATGTACCCATAGCCCACTTTGGATTCCTCTCCAAGCCCTTTTTTGCATTTGGATAGGAAATGCCATTTTCTCACTGCAGTTGGTAAACAACTGAAAATAGCTGCCTCGAGTCCCATTGTTACTACTACTACTACTACTACTATTTGATACACAACAGGATTAGAACATAGCAAACAAGATTACTATGCTGGCTTTTGTATTTGATCACACGTCGGACACTTCTCAAGTGTCTACGACTGTGTGATACATTCTCAAGTGTCTAGGACTATGTGATGTATTGTTGTTGTTGTTGTTGTTGTTGTTGTTGTTATTATTATTATTATTATTATTATTAGAAACACAACAAGATGAGTCCACAACACACTCTCAGCTGGCTGCTGAATTGGATCACACGTCAGACCCTTCCCAAATGTCTAGTACTGTGTGATGTATCTGTGAATAATGCATGCAGGGTGGCCTTTGGCAGCTGACAGGTGGTAATTTTGCAGCACTGATTGTTTTTAAGTGCAGGCCAAGGTCTTTAGGCACTGCACCCAGCGCAGAAGTCTTTGCAGTCTTTAAATCCTTGTATCATGTAAACATTTCGAGTTTGCTACTCATCCATTTTGCTGTTGCGTGGATTGCAACATTTTTGATCCACACTTTGTTTTTTCACACAATTGTGAGGTCAGGACTCTTATGCTCCAAAACTCTGTCTGCCTGAATTCGGAAGTCCCAGAGAAGTTTGATGTGTTCATTTTCTGTAACTTGTGATCCCATCAGTTCTTTGTGGCAAGCAGATGGTGTTTGTGGCACAAGTTCCAATGAATCATCTGAGCAACGGTGTTGTGCCTCTGCTTGGAGTCTGTCTGCGCAATCTTCTTGCAGCAGCTAAGGATGGGACCTATGGTTTCATCTTCTTCCTTGCAGTCTACATTTGGGATCCCACAGCCAATATTTTATCCCCCTTCTAAAGGACAGGAGGGAGGGGGCTGACCTGATCTCACCAGGAAGGGAGTTCCATAGCCAGGGAGCAATCACCGAGAAGGCCCTGTCTCTCGTCCCCACCAATCGTGCCTGTGACAATGGCGAGATGGAAAGCAGGGCTTCCCCGGAGGATCTTAATCTCCGTGATGGTTCATAGGGAGAGATGCGTTCGGACAGGTAAATTGGGCCAAGGCCGTTTAGGGCTTTATAGGCCAAAGCCAGCACTAATAATAATAATAACAACAACAACAACAACAACAACAACAATAATAAATCTGTCAACTGCAAAAGGCCACCTGACTTGGATCTGTGCGCATCGTTCGAAAATACATCACACAGTCCGAGATGCTTGGGAAGTGTTC
Source organism: Anolis sagrei (assembly GCF_037176765.1). Classification (NCBI taxonomy): domain Eukaryota; kingdom Metazoa; phylum Chordata; class Lepidosauria; order Squamata; family Anolidae; genus Anolis; species Anolis sagrei. The sequence continues at coordinate 78,698,266 of NC_090035.1, read as the reverse complement.
GACTTGTGATTTTGTGATATGAAATCCAGCATAGAGATCTCGTTTGCTGTGTTTTTGTGTCAATAAAATAATAATAATAATAATAATAATAATAATAATAATAATATACTCTCTCGCACTGTTTACTACCCTGTGCATCTTTCTTTCACTCTTATGCATATACTCTCAAATGCATGCACAAAAAGAGTTTTCATAACAACAACAACAACAACAACAACAGAAGATGAAGGAGAAGGAGAAATAATAATAATAATAATAATAATAATAATCTGTCAACTGCAAAAGACCACCTGACTTGGATCTGTGCGCATCGTTTGAAAATACATCACACAGTCCTAGACACTTGGGAAGTGTTCGACTTGTGATTTTGTGATACGAAATCCAGCATAGAGATCTCGTTAACTGTGACATACTGTGCTTTTGTGTCAATAATAACATTAATAATAATAATAATAATAATAATAATAATATACTCTCGAAAATACATCACACAGTCCTAGACGCTTGGGAAGTGTTCGACTTGTGATTTTGTGATACGAAATCCAGCATAGAGATCTCGTTAGCTGTGACATACTGTGCTTATGTGTCAATAAAATAATAATAATAATAATATACTCTCTTGCACTGTTTACTACCCTGTGCATCTTTCTTTCACTCTTATGCATATACTCTCAAATGCATGCACAAAAAGAGTTTCCATAACAACAACAACAACGACAGAAAATGAAGAAGAAATAATAATAATAATAATAATAATAATAATAATATGCCAATTGGGCAAGGACTCGGCATAGTATTTAGCCATTTGCCTCTCCAAGCTACTATTACAACACAGATCTACTCTTGGCGTAACCTTCCTACCTTTTGCAGCATCCTTGCCAAAAAGGTGCCCTGGGCATGGATTTGCCACTTGCGATAATGCCAACATGGCCATACCTGGGCACAAGCTGGACTCACCTGCAACCTTCGAAGGTAAACCCAATGGGTGTTGTGTTCGTTGGAAGGAGAATTGCTGCCCAACTGGTCAGTGCCAAAGGCGAAGTGCCATCCGGAAGGCTCCGCTGGGGGAAATGTTTCTTTTACTTAAGCCTACCTGCTATACTTGAATGTCAAGGGTATGGGATAGGCTTTTGGAGAGATTTGTGTTAAAAGGGTTCCTTGTGGCACACAAAAGGAGTCCTTCGTAGTTCCTGCCCAATTGTAAGGGCTAGTCCCATTTCTCCAGACAATCAAAACAACAAGGAGGAAACTCAGGATGGGAGCACTGTCTTAAAAGTTGCATCACCATTTATTTATTTATTGTGTCAGGAGGAATCAGACAGTTGTATTACATTTTTAACAACACAAACAAACAAAACACAAAGTTTGCAAGCTTGGTAGTTGATTAGATGTCCTTTCAGCAGTATCTGGCCACTTGGAGTGCCTTTGGTGTTGCCGCAAGAAGGTCCTCCCTTGTGCATGTGGCTGGGCTCAGGTTGCATTGCAGCAGGTGGTCAGTGGTATGCTCCACTCCACACTCGCATGCCGTGGATTCCACTTTGTGGCCCCATTTCTGAAGGTTGGCTCTGCATCTCGTGGTGCCAGAGCGCAGTCTGTTCAGCGCCTTCCAAGTCGCTCAGTCTTCCGTGTGCCCAGGGGGAGTCTCTCATTTGGTATCAGCCATGGATTGAGGTTCTGGGTTTGGGCCTTCCACTTTTGGACTCTCGCTTGCTGGGGTGTTCCAGAAAGTGTCTCTGTAGATCTTAGAAAACTATTTATAGATTTAAGGTGTTGGCGTGCTAGCTAATACCCAAACAGGGGATGAGCTGGAGATGTCTCTGCCTTGGTCCTTTCACTATTGGCTGCTACTTCCCGGCGGATGTCAGGTGGTGCAATACCGGATAAACAGTGTAATTTCTCCAATGGTGTTGGGCGCAGACACCCTGTGATAATGCGGCATGTCTCATTAAGAGCAACATCCACTGTTTTAGCATGGTGAGATGTGTTCCACACTGGGCATTCATACTCAGCAGCAGAGTAGCACAACGCAAGGGCAGATGTCTTCACTGTGTCTGGTTGTGATCCCCAGGTTGTGCCAGTCAGCTTTCGTATGATATTGTTTCTAGCACCCACTTTTTGCTTGATGTTCTGGCAGTGCTTCTTGTAGGTCAGAGCACGGTCCAGAGTGACTCCCAGGTATTTGGGTGCGCTGGAATTCTCCAGTGGGATTCCTTCCCAGGTGATCTTCAGAGCTCGGGATGCTTGTCTGTTCTTGAGATGAAAAGCACATGTCTGTGTTTTAGATGGATTAGGGATCAGCTGGCTTTCCCTGTAATAGCCGGTAAGAGCATTTAGAGCTTCGGAGAGTTTCTGTTCAACCATCGCAAAGCTCCCTGCTTGAGCAGTAATGGCACGATCATCAGCATAGATGAAGCTCTCTGTCCCTTCTGGCAGTGGCTGGTCATTTGTGTAGATGTTGAACATGGATGGAGCAAGCACGCTCCCCTGAGGCAGGCCGTTCTTCTGTTTCCGCCATCTGCTTCTCTGGCCCTGGAACTCAACAAAAAAGCTCCTGTTTTGTAGCAGGTTTCCTATGAGGCGGGTGAGGTGGTCGTCCTTTGTGATACTATACATTTTTCTCAGGAGGTGGTTCACGGTATCATAAGCCGCTGACAGGAGATCTGCTGCCTTTCAAAGCCATCTTCTATGTGCCGAGTCAGGTTCAACACTTGCGATGTGCAGCTTTTGCCTTTCCTGAAGCCAGTGGTTCTTAACCTATCTCCCTAAATAGGTACGTTCCTCATTATAGGCAAATTCCTCAGTGCGTTTTCTTCCCAATAGACTTGCCATTGAGCCTTCCTTCTGAGGCTGAGAGAGTGTGACCTGCCAATAGACTGGCCAAGAAAAACATGCCAACAATCAGAGTCAATGCAAAGGCAGATCACAACAATGATATGTGTCATTCCTCTTGCACAATACAATTCAAAGTGTTGCTGATGACGGACGAAGCCTTATCTGACTCAGTTCCAGGTTATGTTATGGAAGGAACGTAATGTCCCCCTCCTACCTGTCGATATTTCGAAATATTCTGTAGACACCCTTCTCTCTCCGTCCCAAATCTGCATTCAATGGGAAATTGGAACATGGTCTATTTTGCATTGGCTCCGAAGCTTTGCAACACCCTTCCTTCTCTCTGTTTCTTTTGTGCGTGGGTGCATCTACCTTGTAGAATTAATGCAGTTTGATACCACTTTAGCTGTTATGGAACCCTGGGAGTTGTACTTAAGTTACAACAACATGTGTTATAGAACTCCAGTATGCTGATGACAACATCCTCTGTGCACATTCAGAAGAAGACTTACAAGTCATTCTAAACATATTCACAGAAGCATATGAGAAGCTTGGCCTGTCATTAAACATTGAGAAAACCAAAGTCCTCTTCTAGCAGTCACCAGCCAATCACTCTCCAATGCCAGAAATACAGCTTAACGGTGTAAAATTAGAAAATGTGGACCATTTCCACTCTCTTGGCAGCCACCTCTCCACAAAAGTCAACACTGAGACGGAAATACAACACTGCCTGAGCTCTGCGAGTGCAGCTTTTTTCTGAATGAAGCAGAGAGTGTTTGAGGACTGGGACATCCATAGGGAGACCAAGGGGCTTGTTTACAAAGTTATTGTCCTCCCAGCCCTGTTATACGCCTGTGAGATGTGGACTGTCTACAGACATCGACACCGAAATACAACACCGCCTGAGCTCTGCGAGTGCAGCATTTTTCCAAATGAAGCACAGAGTGTTTGAGAACTGGGACATCCGTAGGGAGACCAAGGGGCTTGTTTATAAAGCTACTGTCCTCCCAACTCTGCTATATGTCTGCGAAACGTGGACTGTCTACAGACATCAACATTGACACCGAAATACAACACTGCCTGAGCTCTGCGAGTGCAGCATTTTTCTAAATGAAGCACAGAGTGTTTGAGAACTGGGACATCCGTAGGGAGACCAAGGGGCTTGTTTACAAAGCTATTGTCCTCCCAACCCTGCTATATGCCTGCGAAATGTGGACTGTCTACAGACATCAACATTGACACCGAAATACAACACCGCCTGAGCTCTGCGAGTGCAGCTTTTTTCCGAATGAAGCAGAGAGTGTTTGAGGACCGGGACATCCGTAGGGATACCAAGGTGCTTGTTTATAAAGCCATTGTCCTCCCAACCCTGCTATATGCCTACGAAACGTGGACTGTCTACAGACGTCACATGCAACTCCTGGAACGATTCCATCAGCGCTGCCTCCGGAAAATCCTGCAAATCTCTTGGGAAGAGAGGCGGACAAATGTCAGTGTTCTGGAAGAAGCAAAGACCACCAGCATTGAAGCGATGGTCCTCCACCATCAACTCCACTTGACCGGCCACGTAGTCCGAATGCCCAACCACCATCTCCCAAAGCAGTTGTTCTAAAACGTAAAACGTAATGTTGGTGGGCAGGAAAAGAGATTGAAAGATGGGCTCTTTAAAACTCTGGTATAGACATAGAGAACTGGGAATACCTGGCCCTTTTGTGCTCCAGGTGGAGGTCAGCTGTGACCAGCAGTGCTGTAGAATTTGAAGAGGCAAGAATGGAGGGCAAAGGGGAGAAACGTGCCAAGAGGAAGGTGCGTCAAGCCAACCCTGACCGGGACCACCTTCCACCTGGAGACCAATGCCCTCACTGTGGGAGAACATGCGGGTCAAGAATAGGACTCCACGGTCACCTACGGACCCACCACTAGGACACCGATCTTGGAAGACTATCCTACTCAGACAACGAGGGATCGCCTCAGTAAGTAAAGTATTTAGGTGAGGCAGCATCATTTCTAGGGCAAGGGAAAGGCCCTGTGGAACTACAACTCCCGGGTTCCCATAGCATTGATGCTTGACCTGTGTTGCAACCTGTATTCTTCTTTTGCAAGACTTGCAAACTCAACAGATTGCAATGTGGCTTCCCGTGTTCCTTGCCTCTTGAGAGTCTGTGCTTGTGAAAGCTCTCCAGGTGAAGTGGGCCATTGTTTGACCTGGACGGAAACGTTCCTGCTTGAAGAGTTAAGGTGCGCCAATAAATCCGAACTATAAAGTCAAGGGAGTTGTAGTTTTATAAGGCCTTTAGCCCAAAGTGGGCTGGTTTCCACACCAAGCTATAAACTCACTCCCATAATCCCATAGCACGGAGCCATACGAGTTCAAGTGGTCCCAAACTGCATTAATTCTACAGTCTAGATGCACCCCAGAAGTGATATTTAGCTCCATCTTGATAGTTGACCTTGAAGCAATTGCAGCTAAAGGTGGGGCCAGCTGTAATCGCCCCTTTGACCACTAGAGGGAGTAGAAGCCTATCTTCCATATACAGTGATAACATATTGCAGTTGATGGTCTATCATTATGTGGATTGTGGATCTTAGAGTCCAGCAGCATAACAATAGGAGGGAGGATTGGGATAAATGGTTCTATTGGTTTCGATGATGCATTTTTATGAAGTCCTGTGTTTAATTCCATTTTAATGTGTGTACACTTTGCATATTGTATGATTATCATACAATTGTACAATTGTATGATTGTATGATGGGGGACAATCCCCCCATCGAGAGCAGAACGTGTGAAAAAGATCTTGGAGTCCTCGTGGACAAAAAGTTAAACATGAGCCAAGAATGTGATGTGGCGGCAAAAAAAAAGCCAATGGGATTTTGGCCTGCATCAATAGGAGCCTAGTGTCTAGATCTAGGGAAGTCACGCTCCCCATGCTCTATTCCGCTTTGGTTAGACCACTTTACCTGGAATATTGTGTCCAATTCTGGGCACCACAATTCAAGAGAGATATTGACAAGCTGGAATGTGTCCAGAGGAGGGTGACTGAAATGATCAAGGGTCTGGAGAACAAGCCCTATGAGGAGTGGCTTAAGGAGCTGGGCATGTTTAGCCTGAAGAAGAGAAGACTGAGGGGAGACATGATAGCCATGTATAAATATGTGAGAGGAAGCCACAGGGAGGAGGAGGGAGCAAGCTTCCTTTCTGCTTCCCTGGAGACTAGGACGCAATGGAACAATGGCTTCAAACTACAAGAGAGGAGATTCCATCTGAACATGAGGAAGAACTTCCTGACTGTGAGAGCCGTTCAGCAGTGGAACTCTCTGCCCCTGAGTGTGGTGGAGGCTCCTTCTTTGGAAGCTTTTAAACAGAGGCTGGATGGCCATCTGTCAGGGGTGATCTGAATGCAATATTCCTGCTTCTTGGCAGAATGGGGTTGGACTGGATGGCCCAGGAGGACTCTTCCAACTCTTTGATTCTAGGATTCTATGATATATAGACGGCCATTATATTGATGTCACACTATATGGATTCTGGGAATTATGGGGTTTATAGTCCAGCATAAGAGGAAGGCTATGATAAATAATATTGAGCCCATATTTTCCTTGAAGCCTTCCTAAAGGCACTTATTTTGGTTACAGTCCAGTGCTGTTGACATTAAAGTTGCCATTGCATGGAAGGGACAGACTATGTGACCTCTAGAGGTCCCTTTAGAGGGTTGAATTTGGGAAGGCTATGATGAATATAATATTGAGCCCATATTTTCCTTGCAGTCTTCCAAATACACTTATTTTGGTTACAGTCCAGTGCCGTTGATGTTGAGGCTGCCATTGCATGGATGGGTCAGACTATGTGACCTCTGGGGATCCCTTTAGTCCAACGTAAGGGAAAAGTTAGGTTTGGGAAGGCTATGATGAATATAATATTGAGTCCATATTTTCCTTGAAGCCTTCCTAAAGGCACTTATTTTGGTTACAGTCCAGTGCTGTTGATGTTGAAGTTGCCATTGAATCATAGAATCATAGAATCAAAGAGTTGGAAGAGACCTCATGGGCCATCCAGTCCAACCCCCTGCCAAGAAGTGGGAATATTGCATTCAAATCACTCCTGACAGATGGCCATGAAGCCTCTGTTTAAAAGCTTCCATAGAAGGAGCCTCCACCACATTCCGGGGCAGAGAGTTCCACTGCTGAACGGCTCTCACAGTCAGGAAGTTCTTCCTAATGTTCAGATGGAATCTCCTCTCTTGTAGTTTGAAGCCATTCTTCCATTGCGTCCTAGTCTCCAGGGAAGCAGAAAACAAGCTTGCTCCCTCCTCCCTGTGGCTTCCTCTCATATATTTATACATGGCTATCATATCTCCTCTCAGCCTCCTCTTCTTCAGGGTAAACATGCCCAGCTCCTTAAGCCGCTCCTCATAGGGCTTGTTCATTTTAGTCGCCCTCCTCTGGACACATTCCAGCTTGTCAATATTTCTCTTGAATTGTGGTGCCCAGAATTGGACACAATATTCCAGGTGTGGTCTAACCAAAGCGGAATAGAGCATGGGGAGCATGACTTCCCTAGATCTAGACACTAGGCTCCTATTGATGCAGGCCAAAATCCCATTGGCTTTTTTTGCCGCCACATCACATTGTTGGCTCATGTTTAACTTGTTGTCCACGAGGACTCCAAGATCTTTTTCACACGTACTGCTCTCAAGCCAGGCATCGTAGTCCCCCATTCTGTATCTTTGCATTTCGTTTTTTCTGCCTAAGTGGCATGGAAAAGTCAGACTATGTGACCTCTGGGGATCCCTTTATTCCAGTGTAAGGGGAAAGTCAGGTTTGGGAAGGCTCTGGTCAATATAATATTCAGCCCATATTTTCTGTGGACATCCCTAAAGGCACAGATTTCGGTTAGAAGTCCAGTGCTGTTGATGTTTAGGCTGCCATTGCATGGAAGGGTCAGACTATGTGACCTCTGGAGGTCCCTTTTGTCCAATATAACGGGAAGGTTAGGTTAGATAAGGCTATGATGAATATAATATTGAGCCCATATTTTCCTTGAACCCTTCCTCAAGGCACTTATTTTGGTTACAGTCAAATGTTGTTGATGTTGAGCCTGCCATTGCATGGAAGGGTCAGACTATATGACCTCTTGGGGTGGGGGGGTCCCTTTCTGTTCAATGCAACCTCAATAGAAAAGCCAAGCAAGCGCCCTTGCCTCCATTCCTTCCCAGCCCTCCCTTTATGTCAATACTATTTCGGAGCCAAATCCAGGACTGAAAATAATTCCTTTATTTATAATGTTTCTTTGAGGTCTTTTTTTCGTGTGTTTTCTCCTCGTTTCTCAGCTTGTAAACGAGGTTGTTGTGTTTTTTTTTCCATACCAAAATTGGAAATGGCCGGAGAGCGTTTTTTTCCATTCGACCTCCTTTTTCCCCCAGTCTTTCTCAGGCCAATTCTCTGTTCTTTCTCCTTTTTCATTTTTTCTCCCCTTTTGACCCAGTTTCAGAAAAGTCATTGGAAGGAACAGGTAAGCCTTTGCAAATGCCATTCAAAACCAGGGCGGGAAGGCACAAACAACAAAGTTGTGCAAAGTTGTGCTAAATTACACTTTCAAAGAGCACATCTACACTGGAGAATGAATGCTGTTTGACTCTCTTCCCATACACTTGAATTGCAATAACTCAAAGCTATGGGGCCCTGGGAGTTGTAGTTTCCAAGGTCTTTCGCTTTCTCTGCCAAACTACAACTCCCAAGATAGCAGTAGCCAATAGCAGTTGACGTAGCTGTTTGACTCTCTTCCCATACACTTGAATTGCAATAACTCAAAGCTATGGGGCCCTGGGAGTTGTAGTTTCCAAGGTCTTTCTCTTTCTCTGCCAAACTAGAACTCCCAAGATAGCAGTAGCCAATAGCAGTTGACGTAGCTGTTTGACCCCCTTCCCATACACTTTAATTGCAATAACTCAAAGCTATGGGACCCTGGGAGTTGTAGTTTCCAAGGCCTTTTGCTTTCTCTGCCAAACTACAACTCCCAAATAGCAGTTGACGTAGGGCCAAGCTACATTCATTCTACAGCATGGGACCCTGGGAGTTGTACTTTTGCAAGATCTTTCCTCTTGCCCTTAGTAAAACTACAGCTCCCAGGACTTTGTAGAACTACAGCTCCCAGGATTTCGTAGCTTTGGGTTATCCCAGTTAAAAGTGCGGCCAGCCAGCATTCATTCTACTGTAAGCAAAGCATGGGAACCTGGGAGTTGTAGTTTCCCAAGGACCTTTTCCTTCTCTGCCAAACTACAACTCCCAAGATATCAGTAACCAATGGCAGTTGAAGTGGGGCCGAGCGGCATTCATTCTACAGCATGAGAACCTGGGAGTTGTAGTTTTGCAAGGTCTTTCCTCTTGCCCTTAGTAAAACTACAGCTGCAGGACTTTGTAAAACCACAGCTCCCAAGATTTCGTAGCTTTGGGTTAAAAGTGGGGACAGCCAGCATTCATTCTACTATAAGCAAAGCATAGGAACCTGGGAGTTGTAGTTTCCCAAGGCCCCTTTCCTTCTCTGCCAAACTACAACTCCCAAGATATCAGTAACCAATGGCAGTTGAAGTGGGGCCGAGCAGCATTCATTCTACAGCATGAGAACCTGGGAGTTGTAGTTTTGCAACATCTTTCCTCTTGCCCTTAGTAAAACTACAGCTCCCAGGATTTCATAGCTTTGGGTTATCCCAGTTAAAAGTGCAGCTGGCCAGCATTCATTCTACTGTAAGCAAAGCATGGTAACCTGGGAGTTGTAGTTTCCCAAGGCCCTTTTCCTTCTCTGCCAAACGACAACTCCCAAGATATCGGTAACCAATGGCAGTTGAATTGGGGCCAAGCGGCATTCATTCTACAGCATGAGAACCTGGGAGTTGTAGTTTTGCAAGATCTTTCCTCTTGCCCTTAGTAAAACTGCAGCTCACAGGACTTTGTAGAACTACAGCTCCCAGGATTTCATAGCTTTGGGTTATCCCAGTTAAAAGTGGGGCCAGCCAGCATTCATTCTACGGTAAGCAAAGCATGGGAACCTGGGAGTTGTAGTTTCCCAAGGCCCTTTTCCTTCTCTGCCAAACTACAACTCCCAAGATACCAGTAACCAATGGCAGTTGAAGTGGGGCCAAGCGGCATTCATTCTATAGCATGGGAACCTGGGAGATGTAGTTTACCAAGGCCTTTCCTCCACCCTTAGTAAACGTACAACTCTCGGGAAGACCCAAAATTTGCCCATGCCTAATGTAGATGCATCTAATATTTCTATTGTTTTCAAAACCCTTTCTTTCTTTCTTTCTTTCTTTCTTTCTTTCTTTATTTCCTTCCTTCCTTCCTTCCTTCCTTCCTTCCTTCTTTCTTTCTTTCCTTCTTTTCTTTTTTTCTTTCCTTCCTTCCTTCCTTCCTTTCTTCTTTCCTTTTTCTTTCTCTCTTTCCTTCCTTCTTCCCTTTCTTCCTTCCTTCTTTTCTTTCTTCCTCTTTCTTTCTTTCTTTTTCTTTCTTTCCTTCTTTCTTTCCTTCCTTCTTTCTTTCTTTCCTTCCTTCCTTCCTTCTTTCCTTCCTTCCTTTTTCTTTCTCTCCTTCCTTCTTCCCTTTCCTTCCTTCTTTTCTTCCTTCATCTTTCTTTCTTTTTCTTCCATTCTTTCCTTCCTTCCTTCCTTCCCTCCTTCCTGCCTTCCTTCCTTCTTTCTTTCTTTCCTTCCTTCCTTTTTCTTTCTTTCTCTCTTTCCTTCCTTCCTTCTTTCCTTCCTTCCCTCCTTCCTTCCTTATTTCTTTCCTTCCTTCCTTCTTTCCTTCCTTCTTTCCTTCCTTCCTTCCTTCTTTTCTTTCTTCCTTCCTTCTTTTCTTTCTTTCTTTCTTTCTTTCTACATTCACACCCTTCCCTTTGACTGAAAAACGTGAGCCTCCCTGGGTGGCCTACAAAGATAAATAATAACACTATGTAACATGATTTTTTGTCGTGTTATCAATGTCATTTCCTATTGAGTTCCGTCATAAAAACATAGGAAAAGTATATTAAAGTGCAAAAAATTTGTCGTTGTGGGATGGACACCCTGCCACAGCACATTGTGCATTTTGAAATGACACTTTCAAACTACGAACTGAAAGATTTTTCAAATGTTGTTCTAGAGCAGGTATGGGCAAACCCAGGCCCGAGGCCGGATGCGGACCCTTGGGCTCTTTTCTCAGGCCCTTCTCGTTCTCATCATCCTACTTCCTTCTCTCTTTCCTTCCTCCTTCCCTCCTTCTTTTTCCTTCCATTCCACCCTTTCATCCTTCCTTTCTCCCCTCTCTCCTGTTTTCTCCTTCCTTCTTTCCTTCCTTCCTTCCCTTTTGTCTTCCCTCTCTTTTCTCCTTCCCCCTTTTCTCCCCCTTTCTCCTTCCACTCCCTTCCACCCTTTCGTCCTTCCTTCCTTCTCTTTCCTCCCATCCTTACCTTTCATCCCTCCTTCCTTCTTGTCTTTCCTTCCTTCTCTGTTTCCTTCCTCCTTAACTCTCTCTCTTCCCTTCCCTTTCTCTTTCTCCTTCCATCCATCCCTTCCACCTTTTCGTCCTTCCTTCCTTCCCTTATGTTTTTCCTTCCTTCTCTTTCCTTTATCCTTCCTTTCCTTCCTTCCTTTCATCCTTCTCTCTATCTCTTCCTTCTTTCCTTCTCTTTTACTTCCTCCTTCCCTTCCTTCCTTCCTACCCTTTTGTCTTTCCTTCCTTCTCTCTTTCCTCCTTCCTTCCCTCTCTCCCTCTTTCTCCTAACATCCATCCCTTACACCCTTTTGTCCTTCCTTCCTCCCCTTTCCTCCCTCTTTCTCCTCCCTCCCTCCCTTCCCTTTTGTCTTTCCTTCCCTCTTTTTCCTCCCTCCTTCCCTTCCTTCCTTCCGTCCTTCCCTTTTGTCTTTCCTTCCTTCTCTCTTTCCTCCTTCCTTCCCCCTCTCCCTCTTTCTCCTTCCATCCTTCTCTTCCACCTTTTTGTCCTCCCTCCCTCCCTCCCTCCCTCCCTCCCTTCCCTCCTCCCCTCTTTCCTCACTCTTTCTCCTTCCTCTCTCCCTTCCCTTTTGTCTTCCTTCTTTTTTCCTTCCTCCTTCCCTTCCTTCTTTACCTTCCACCATTTGTTCCTTCCTTCCTTCCTTCCTTCCTTCCTACCTACCTACCTTTCTTCCCTTTTTCCTCCCTCTTTCTCCTCCCTCCCTTCCCTTTTGTCTTTCCTTCCTACTTTTTTCCTTCCTTCCTTCCTTCCTTCCTTCCTTCCTCCTTCCCTTCCTTCCTTCCTTCCTTCCTTCCTTCCTTCCTTCCTTCCTTCCCTTTTGTCTTTTCTTCCTTCCCTCTTCCCATCCTTCTCTTCCACCCTTTTGTCCTCCCTCCCTCCCTTCCTTCCCTCCTCCCCTCTTTCCTCCCTCTTTCTCCTTCTTCCCTCCCTTCCCTTTTGTCTTCCTTCTTTTTTCCTTCCTCCTTCCCTTCCTTCTTTACCTTCCACCATTTGTTCCTTCCTTCCTTCCTTCCTTCCTTCCTTCCTATCTACCTTTCTTCCCTTTTTCCTCCCTCTTTCTCCTCCCTCCCTTCCCTTTTGTCTTTCCTTCCTACTTTTTTCCTTCCTTCCTCCTTCCCTTCCTTCCTTCCTTCCTTCCTTCCCTTTTGTCTTTTCTTCCTTCCCTCTTCCCATCCTTCTCTTCCACCCTTTTGTCCTCCCTCCCTCCCTTCCTTCCCTCCTCCCCTCTTTCCTCCCTCTTTCTCCTTCTTCCCTCCCTCCCCTTTTGTCTCCCTTCTTTTTTCCTTCCTCTTTCCCTTCCTTCCTTCCCTTCTCCCCTCTTTCCTCCCTTTTTCTCCTCCCTCCCTTCCCTTTTGTCTTTCCTTCTTACTTTTTCCTTCCTTCCTCCTTCCCTTCCTTCCTTCCCTTTTGTCTTTCCTTCCCTCTCTCTTTCCTTCCTCCTTCCCCCTCTCCTTCTTTCTCCTTCCATCCTTCTCTTCCATCCTTTTGTCCTTCCTTCCCTCTTTCCGCCCTCTTTCCCTCTTTCTTCTTTCATCTTTCCCTTCCACCCTTTTGTCTTTCCTTCCTTCTCTCTTTCCTTCTTCCTTTCCTTCCTTCCTTCCTTCTGTCACTAGGAAGTCAGTCTTCCTAGCAAGGAATGCTAGCATGCAGAAAGTGTGTCCAGGCCTGATCTATAGTACAGGGTTAGTCAAAATGCATAGGCCAATAAGCCATTCAATTGAATGGCTTATTGGCCTATGCAGTTTGACTAACCCTGTATAAGGATTGGCCATTGTTTACCTCTAGGCTTGCAATATTACACAAGAATTGTGGGATGTTCTTGTCGTATTTGGCTCTTTCTTTCCTTTTTGAATCGGACTTCCAATGAGAAACGGTTGAGATTCATTGCTAGTCTTGGAAAGAAAAAATAGAAACTCTCCAACCGACCCATATTTCCAAAATGTCAAAAAAGGGTCTATATATATATATATATACACACATACACACATTTCCTGTATGCAAGCTCTGAAAAATTTGGAGCCTGGCTTCTCCTCGGCCAGCCTTCCCTCTTCCAGCTTTCCTTTTCACCCTAAAATTAGGAAAAAAATTCTTCCCTTTTTTGCAAGATCCCATCCTGGAAGCAACAGAATAGTTTTTCCAAATGTTGATCCTTTTCTATATTGCTAAATCTCCCTTTTTTAGGGACCAAAGGCGCATTTTGCCTTTTAAAGGCACAGCGTCTCTCTCCGAAAGATAGGCCCCGGGGGTCAAATGACTCACCCAATGTCATGGGAAATGCGGTTGCAGACGCCGCATCAAGACTGCCTTGGAGGGTTCACATGAGTCCAAGGCCCAGGGGGAAGTTTCCATGGAGAAAAAGGGTTGGATTGCATCTCCCATCATCCACATCACCACCTAGGATCAGGGATGATGGGAGGTTCAGTCTGAAAATGATCCGCCACACTTTGTCCATCCCGCTTTCTATGCATTGAAGGAAATGGGGCTTTGGGGGACAAGAAGAGAAAGAAAGAAAGGAAGAAAGAAAGAAGAAGAGGAGGAGGAAGGAGAGGAGGAAGAATACAGGAAGAAGAGAAAAAAGAGGAGGAAGCAGAAGAGTAAAGAAGATGAGGAGGAAGAAGAAGAAAATGACGAAGAGGAGGAGGAGGAGGAGGAGGAAGAATAGAGGAAGAAGAGGAAAGAAAAGAGGAAGAGGAAGGGCAAGAGAAAGAAGAGGAGGAGGAAGAGGAAGGAGGAGGAAGAGGAGGAAGAAAATGAGGACAAAGAAAAGGAAGAATAGAGGAAGAAGAGGAAAAAGATGAGGAGGAGGAGGAAAAGAATAAGAGAAAGAAGAGGAGTAGGAAGTGGTGGAAAAAGAAAAGGAAGAGGAAGAAGAGAGGAAGAAGAAGAGAAAAAAGAGGAATAAAGAGAAGAGGATGAAGAGGAAGAAGAGAGAGAAGGAAGAAGTAGAGGAAAGAAGAACAAGAGGAAGAAGTGGAGGAGTAAGAGGAGGAAAAAGAAAAGGAAGAGAAAGAAAAGAGGAAGATTGGGAGGAAAGAAGAAGAAGAACAAGAGAAAGAGGAGGAAGAAGAAGAGGAAGAGAAAAAAGAGGAAAAAGAAGAAGAGGATAAGAGGAAGAAAAGAGGAAAGAAGAACAAGAGGAAGAAGAGGAAGAGGAGAAAAAAGAAAAGGAAGAGAAAGAAAAGAGGAAGAAGAAGAGGAAAAAAGAACAATAGAAAGAAGAGGAGGAGTAGGAGGAAGAGAGAGAAAAGAGGAAGAGGAAGAAGAGGAAGAAAATAGGAGGAGGAGGAAGAGGAAAGAAGAACAAGAGGAAGAGGAGGAGGCAGAAAAGAGGAGGAGGAGGAGGAAGAAGAGGAACGAAGGAAAAGAGGAAGAGGAGGAGGAGGAGGGGGAGGAAGAAAAGAGGGAGAAGACAAGGAGGAAGAAGTGGAAAAGGAAAAAGAAGAGAGGAGAGGAGGATGAAGAAGGAGGAGGAGGAGTGAAGAAGATGGTGGTGGTGGTATTGGAAGTATTATAAAAAGGTGAGAGGGGGAAAAAGGAAAGGAAGGAGGAGAAGGTATGAAACAGAGGGAAAGAAAGAAGAAAAAGGAAGAAGAAGAGGTATTGGAAACACTGGGAAAAGAAGAAAGAAGGGGGGAAAGGAGAAGATGTGAAAAAGAACACACTGGAAGCATTCAGAAAAAGGAGGAAGAGGAGGATAATAAAGCATCAGAAAAAGGAGAAGGAGGAGGAGAAATCGGAAGCATTGGGAATAGGAGGAAGAAAAGGAAATGGAGAAAGAAACAGTTCTGATTCAAAGGAGTGATAGAAACCCTGGGAGCAGATGAATGACATTGCCGGAGGGATCATCTACACTGTAGATTTAATGCAGTTTGGGAACACTTGAACTGCCTTGATTGGGTGCAAAAGCACATTTCCTCCTCCTAGATGGTCCCTGTGTTTCCCACCCGTTTGTGTTTCCTCCTTGCAGCTCCTGAGGATTTCTCCAACACGTGTTTTCTTTCAAGAGAATAATTCCCTTTTTTCTCTCCTTCTCTCTCCCCGAACTGCGCATTCCAGAGGGCTGACTTCACCACCAAGGAGAGATCCGGTTTTGGAGGAGGGTCTCCGCCTGGTCTTTGTTCCCAAGCAGACGGCCCAAGAGGCCCTCTAAGGCCTGCCGTGCATTTGGGAAAAAACCCAATTTGCTTTGGACCAAAGGGATGGGCATTATTGGAGAAAGACCTTGTCAAACTACATCTCCCAGGGTCCCATAGCCTTGAATCCTGGCAGAACCCTGAGATTTAAAAGGCCTCTGACAACTCGAAACAGCTCAGCCGGACGGTTCTTTGCAGACGCAATAGTGGCCGCAAAGAAAGATTTCTTTGCAGCCTTTATTGCCGCGGCATATGATCCAATAAGTCGTAAAGTAATAACAATAACAAAGACCTTGTCAAACTACAACTCCCAGGGTCCCATAGCCTTGAACCTAGGCAGTTCAAGTGAGGCCAGACGGTATTCTTTCGGGTGTCGTGACCCCTTCGTCCCATGATTTGATCCAATAAGTCATAAAGTAATAACAATAACAAAGACCTTGTCAAACCTCAACTCCCAGGGTCCCATAGCCTTGAGCCCTGGCAGTTCAAGTGAGGCCAAACGGCATTCATTCGGGTGTCGTGACCCCTTTGTGCCTTGATTTGATCCAATAAGTGACAAAGTAATAACAATAACAAAGACCTTGTCAAACTACAACTCCCAGGGTCCATAGCCTTGAGCCCTGGCAGTTCAAGTGAGGCCAGACGGCATTCATTCAGGTGTCGTGACCCCTTCGTCCCTTGATTTAATCCAATAAGTCATAAAGTAATAACAATAACAAAGACCTTGTCAAACTACAACTCCCAGGGTCCATAGCCTTGAGCCCTGGCAGTTCAAGTGAGGCCAGACGGCATTCATTCGGGTGTCACGACCCCTTCGTCCCTTGATTTGATGCAATAAGTCATAAAGTAATAACAATAACAATAACAATAACAATAACAAAGACCTTGTCAAACTACAACTCCCAGGGAATGGCTAGTATAATGATGATGATGATGATGATGATGATGATGATGATGATGATGAAGTTAAACATCATGACCCTTAGTGTTTTAATACAATAAATCATAAAATAATAACAATAAAATAAATTAATAAAATAATAATATATAAGAACAATGAAATAATATAAAATAATAATATAATTGTAATTATAACTATACAATAATAATAATAATAATAATAATGTTAAACATCATGACCCCTTAGTGTCTTAATACAATAAGTCATGAAGTAATAGCAATAACAATAATAAAATAATAATAACAATATATTATAACAATAAAATAATATAAAATAATAATACAAGTATAATGATACAAAATATAATAATAATAATAATAATAATAATAATAATAATAATGTTAAACATCATGACCTCTTAGTGTTTTAATACAATAAGTCATAAAGTAATAACAATAACATAATATAAAATAATAATATAATTATAATGATACCAATAATAATAATAATAATAATAATAATGTAAAACATCATGACCTCCTGTGTCTTAAGAAGTCATAAAGTAATAACACTAATATAATAAAAATATAATATAATATGATAATACTAAGTAATAACAATAATATAATAAAATAATAGTATAACAATAATAATATAATATGATATGATAATACTGCAATAAAATAATAATACTAAATATAAGAAAAGAAATAATGTGAAACATCATGATCCCTTAGTGTCTTAATACAATAAGTCATGAAGTAATAACAGTAACAATAATAAAATAATAATAACAGTATAGTATAACAATAAAAAACATAAAATAATAATAATATAAGTATAATAATACAAAATATAATAGTAATGTAAAACATCATGACTTCTTAGTGTCTTAATAGAATAAGTCATAAACTAATAACAATAAAATAATATAAAATAATAATATAATTATAATGACACAAAATATAATAATAATAATAATAATAATAATAATAATGTAAAACATCATGACCTCCTGTGTCTTAATACAATAAGTCATAAATAATAACAATAATATAATATATATAATAATATAATAAAATAATAATAATATAATATAATATGCTAATATTAAGTAATAACAATAATATAATAAAATAATAATATGCTAACAATAATAATATAATATGATATGATAATATTGCAATAAAATAATACTAAATATAATAATAAAAATAATGTTAAACATCATGACCCCTTAGTGTCTTAATATAATAAGTCATGAAGTAATAACAGTAACAATAATAAAATAATAATAATAACTATATAACAATAAAATAGTATAAAATAATAATAATATAAGTATAATGATACAAAATATAATAATAGTTAAACATCATGACTTCTTAGTGTTTTAATACAATAAATCATAAAGTAATAACAATATAATAAAATAATAATATAATAACAATAATATAATATGATATATGATAATATTGCAAAATAATAATAATGCTAAATATAATAATAAAATAATGTAAAACATAACTTCTTAGTGTTTTAATACAATAAGTCATAAATTAATAACAACAATATAATAAAATAATAATATAATAACAATATAATATAATATGATAATATTGCAAAATAATAATAATGCTAAATATAATAATAAAATAATGTAAAACATCATAACTTCTTAGTGTTTTAATACAATAAGTCATAAATTAATAACAATAATATAATAAAATAATAGTATAATAACAATATAATATGATAATATTGCAAAATAATAATAATGCTAAATATAATAATAAAATAATGTAAAACATCATAACTTCTTAGTGTTTTAATACAATAAGTCATAAATTAATAACAATAATATAAGAAAATAATAGTATAATAACAATATAATATGATAATATTGCAAAATAATAATAATACTAAATATAAGAATAAAAATTATGTAAAACATCATGACCTCTTAGTGTTTTAATACAGTAAGTCATCAAGTAATAACAACAATAAAATAATAACATGACAATAACAATAAAACAATAATATGATAATATAATTCTAATTATAATAATGTAAAACATCACGACTATTTAATCTCTTGATTTAAACCAATAAGTCATAAACATATTGTTATAATAAAATATAATAACAATTATAATAAAATATAACAATAATAATAATAATAATAATAATAATAATAATAATAATTGATTTTATAAAGTAGATGCAACCTTGATTGTCTCTTCATAATATAATAATAATAATAACATATGATTTTATAATGTAGATTGTCTCTCCTTTTTCCTGGATCTTTGGCTTCTAGGAAAGTCAGCTTCTCTAAATCTCCTTTCAACGCAAAACCTGGAGCATTTCCAGCCAATCTGTTAATTGTTCCCAAACTCAGCTTATAAATAGCTTTTCCGTGTGGATTTCGCCACTGAGCTCAGTCTTCCGTATTAGCAGAGGCCTCCCAGGAAAGAAAGATGCTTTTCCGGATCTGAAAAGTTTTGGATAATATCATCCTCGTATGGCCGTGTTCAAGAAGCATTCTCTCCTGACGTTTCTCCCCCATCTATGGCCAGCATCCTCAGAGGTTGTGAACTGTTGGAATCTAGAGGTTGGAATGATGTCCAGGGAGGGAGAAAGAACTCTTGTCTGCTGGAGGCCGGTGTGAGTGTTGCAATTGGCCACCTTGATTAGCATCGAATGGCCTTGTAGTATCAAAGCCTGGCTGATTCCTGCCTGAAGGACTCAGTTGTAGACAAGTGAGGTTGGAATGATGTCCAGGGTGGGAGAAAGAACTCTTGTCTGCTGGAGGCCGGTGTGAGTGTTGCAATTGGCCACCTTGATTAGCATTGAATGGCCTTGTAGCTTCAAAGCCTGGCTGATTCCTGCCTGAAGGAATCAGTTGTAGACAAGTGAGGTTGGAATGATGTCCAGGGAGGGAGAAAGAACTCTTGTCTGCTGGAGGCCGGTGTGAACGTTGCAATTGGCCACCTTAATTAGCATCGAATGGCCTTGTAGCTTCAAAGCCTGGCTGATTCCTGCCTGAAGGAATCCATTGTAGACAAGTGAGATTGGAATGATGTCCAGGGAGGGAGAAAGAACTCTTGTCTGCTGGAGGCCAGTGTGAGTGTTGCCATTGGCCACCTTGATTAGCATCAAATGGCCTTGTAGTATCAAAGCCTGGCTGATTCCTGCCTGAAGGACTCAGTTGTAGACAAGTGAGGTTGGAATGATGTCCAGGGAGGGAGAAAGAACTCTTGTCTGCTGGAGGCCAGTGTGAATGTTGCAATTGGCCACCTTGAGTAGCATCTAATGGCCTTGTAGCTTCAAAGCCTGGCTGATTCCTGCCTGAAGGAATCAGTTGTAGACAAGCGAGGTTGGAATGATGTCCAGGGAGGGAGAAAGAACTCTTGTCTGCTGGAGGCCAGTGTGAGTGTTGCAATTGGTCACCTTGATTAGCATCAAATGACCTTGTAGCTTCAAAGCCTGGCTGATTCCTGCCTGAAGGAATCGGTCGTAGACAAGTGAGGTTGGAATGATGTCCAGGGTGGGAGAAAGAACTCTTGTCTGCTGGAGGCCAGTGTGAAGGTTGCAATTGGCCACCTTGATTAGCATCAAATGGCCTTGTAGCTTCAAAGCCTGGTTGATTCCTGCCTGAAGGAATCAGTTGTAGACAAGTGAGGTTGGAATGATGTCTGCTTGAGTCATGTGTGAATGTTGCAATTGGCCACCTTGATTAGCATCGAATGGCCTTGTAGCTTCAAAGCCTGGCTGATTCCTGTCTGAAGGAATCAGTTGTTGGGAGGTGTTAGCTGGCCCTGATTGTTTCCTGTCTGGAATTCTCATGTTTTCTGATAACTGTTCTGGATCTGTGGAATGATGTCCAGGGTGGGACAGTGTGGAGTCCAGTGTGACTGTGGCAACTGGCCACCTTGATTAGCATTGGACATTATAATTATATATTTACATGTAATATTACTAATAATATTACAATATAATGGCATAGTGCAATATAGTAATCTATAATACTGATGTTGTACTATGCTAATAATATAATATATTGTATGAAAATATATTGGGGTGAGAAGGCTGGCATATAAATGCCGTAAATAAGTAAATAAACAAACAAAATCTGGCTACAAATATATTTTTTAAAAACCCTCTATAATCAGGACAGTAAATAAAGAGCAACACTCAGAAAACAGGGGAATTCCAGACAAGAATCAATCAGGACCAGCTAAAACCTCCCAAAAAAAAAGGATCCCCGGGCAGGAAGCAGCAAGGCTTTGAAGCAGCAAGGCCATAAATATATATTTTTTAAAAAACCTAAAATCAGGAGAGTAAATAAAGAGCAACACTCAGAAAACAGGGGAATTCCAGACAAGAATCAATCAGGACCAGCTAACACCTCCCAACAAAGGATACCTCAGGCAGGAAGCAGCAAGGCTTTGAAGCTGCAAGGCCATAAATATATTTTTTAAAAACCTTCTAAAATCAGGAGAGTAAATAAAGAGCAACACTCAGAAAACAGGGGAATTCCAGACAAGAATCAATCAGGACCAGCTAACACCTCCCAACAAAGGATACCCCAGGCAGGAAGCAGCAAGGCTTTGAAGCTGCAAGGCCATAAATATATATATTTTAAAAACCTCTAAAATCAGGACAGTATATAAAGAGCAACACTCAGAAAACGGGAATTCCAGACAAGAATCAATCAGGACCAGCTAACACCTCCCAACAAAGGATACCCCAGGCAGGAAGCAGCCAGGCTTTGAAGCTGCAAGGCCATTCAGTGCCAATCAAGGTGGCCAATTGCAACATTGTACCACAAGCTAGGTTGAATTTGGTTGAGACTCGATGAGAAATTCATTGAAAACCTTTAGCAAAATGTGCTATGGCAGGGTGATACTGCAAAGACAAAGTTTGTGCAGTTCAATAAACTTATAATAGAACCAATTAGGGAAATGGCATGGATCAGTACCAATAGTACCAATTAGGAAATGGCATCACAGTGTTGCATACTGTCATAAAACCAAGTCCTCACATTCCTAGGTCCATCTGGAACACATTTATTGATCCCCCCCCCCTTCCTTCCTTTGGCCTCAGGATATATAGTTGAGTTGGCCCCGCTTTACTCAGCCTTGGTTCAGGTCAGGAGGCCCGGATCCAATGCGCAGCGGCTTCTGTTCATGCTGGGGAGCCTTTGTGTTGTCTGCATTTCTCGAACTTGGGTTGCATCTACACTGTAGAATTAATGCAGTTTGACACTACTTGAGCTGCAAGGGCTCCATGCTGTACAATCCTGGGAATTGTAGCTCAATGAAGCACCAGCCGTCTTTAGCCGCTTTGAGTCTTCTTGTGGGAAGAAAAAGTATAATTAACATAATAATAATAATAATGCATACTAATAATAATTCTTTCCTTCCTTTCATCCCTTTTGTCTCTCCTTCCTTTTTTCCTTGCCTTTATCCTTCCTTTCCTTCCTTCTATCCGTCTCTTCATCCCTCCCTTCCTTTCTTCTCTTTTTCCTTCCTTCCTTCCTTCCTTCTTTTCCTTTTGTCTTTCCTTCCTCCCCCCTTTTCCCTTCCTTCCCTTTCTCCCTTTCTCCTTCCTTCATTTTGTCTTTCCTCCCTTCTCTCTTTCATCTATCCTTCTCTTCCTCCTTCCCTTCCTTCTCTTTCCTTCCTTCTCTCCTTCCCTCTCTCCCTCTTTCTCCTTCCTTCCTTTTTGCCTTTCCTTCCTTTTTTTCTTTCCTTTATCCTTCCCTTCCTTCCTTCTATCCTTCTCTTCATCCCTCTCTTTCTCCTCTTTTTCCTTCCTCCTTCTCTTCTACCCTTCCTTCCCTCCCTTTTTTCTTTCTTTCCTTCCTTTCCCCCCCACCTCTCTTTTATCTGTCCTTCTCTTCCTCCCTCCCTTTCTTCTCTTTTTCTTTTTCCTTCCCTTCCTTCCTTCCTTTCATCCTTCCCTTGCACCCTTTCATCCTTCCTTCCCTCTTGTCTTTCCTTCCATCCCTCCTTCCCTCTCTCCCTCTCTCCTTCCTTCCCTTTTGTCTTTCCTTCCTTTTTTCTTTCCTTTATCCTTACCTTCCTTTCTTCTTCTCTTCATCCTTCCTTTCTTCTCTTTTTCCTTCCTCTTTCCCTTCCACCCTTCCTTCCCCTTTGTCTCTCCTTCCTTCTTTTTCTTTCCTTTATCCTTCCCTTCCTTCCTTCTATCCTTCTCTTCATCCCTCCCTTTCTTCTCTTTTTTCTTCCTCCTTCCCTTCCACCCTTTCATCATTCCTTCCTTCCCTTTTGTCTTTCCTTTTTCTTTCCTTCCTTCTCTCTTTCATCTATCCTTCTCTTCCTCCTTCCCTTCCCTTATTCTTTTTCCTTCCCTTTCTTTCTTCCATCCTTCCCTTGCACTCTTTCATCCTTCCTTCCTTCCGCTTTGTCTTTCCTTCCCTCCCTCTTTCCCTCTTTTTCCTTCCCATTTGTCTTTCCTTCCTTTTTTCTTTCCTTTATTCTTCCCTTCGTTCCTTCTGTCCTTCTCTTCATCCCTCTCTTCCTTTCTTCTCTTTTTCCTTCCTTCTTCCCTTCCACCCTTCCTTCCTTCCTTCCTTCCTTCCTTCCTTCCTTCCTTCCTTTCCTTTTGTCTTTCCTTCATTCTCTCTTTCATTTATTCTTCTCTCCCTCCCTCCCTACCTTCTCTTCCTTCTTCTTCCTTCCTTCCTTCCCTCCCTTCCACCCACCCTCACTTCCCTTTTGTCTTTCCTTCCTTCCCCCTTTCTCCCTCCTTCCCTTTCTCCCATTCTCCTTCCTTCCTTCCTTTTTGTCTTTCCTTTTTTCTTTCTTTCTTTCTCTCTTTCATCTATCTGTCTCTTCTTCCCTTCCTTCCTCTTTTTTTCTTGTTTCTTCCCTTCCTTTCTTCCATTCTTCCCTTCCACCCTTCCATTCATTTTTCACTTTTGTCTTTCCTTCCTTATCTCCTTTTCTTTCCCCCTCTTTTTTCTTCCTTTCTTCCCTCTTGTCTTTCCTTCCCTCTCTCCCTCTTTCTCCTTCCTTCCTTCCTTCCTTCCTTCCTTCCTTCCCTTTTGCCTTTCCTTCCTTCCCTCTCTCCCTCTTTCTCCTTCCTTCCTTCCTTCCTTCCTTCCTTCCCTTTTATCTTTGCTTCCTTCCCCCTCTCCCTCTTTCTCCTTCCTTCCTTCCCTTTTATCTTTTCTTCCGTCCCTCTTTCCTCCCTCCTTCCCTTTCTCTCCTTCCATCCTTCACTTCCTCCCTTTCATCCTTCCTTCCTTCCTTCTCTCTTTCCTTCCTCCTCTTAGCAGGGAGTGCTAGCATGCGGCCCCTAAATTCGAAAGTTTGCCCCTCTGGGAGACGTAGTCCATAGTGGGGGCAGCTTTTAGGTGGGCCATAAAGACAAGCCATAAAAGAGCAGTTAAGGGGTTGGAAATGTGGTTGGAAAAAGTTAATAATTATCCAAGGACCAGGAATGAGCCTTCTTTTTTGGAGTTTATCATCCGTCTAGACGGGCTCAGAAGGCCTTGGGCAGTGCAGAGATATTGAGGACTTCCATTCCCAAAGTCATGTCTTTCCATCTCTGTCCTGTGTATTTTAATATGTGTTTGAAAGAATATGTATGTTTTATAGAATTACATTTTAATAGGTGGGATTATAGAATTTTTGCAATGTTTTGTGTGTTTTGACGGTGTTCCGCGTCCTAATTATTTATTATTTATTTATTATTTATTATTTATTATTTATTATTTATTATTTATTATTTATTATTGATATTCCGCCCTTCTCACCCCGCAGGGGACTCAGGGCGGATTACAATGCACATATACAATGCAAACATTCAATGCCATATAGACATACAACATATCTAGACAGACACAGAGGCAATTTAACATTCCAGCTTTTTCTGGCTTCATGAGGGTATGCCCACTTCCGGCCACCGGGGGAGCTGTTGCTTCACCGCCCACTTGTGACGGAGTACTTCCTCATTCTTCTACACGCTGCTGGAAGGTTTTATGGCGTCGTACATTAAATAAATTAGCCTCTCCGCATAAAGCGGTACCTAAATTTCCTACTTGACAGATGCAACTCTCTTTTGGGCTGCATAGGTCGACAGCAAGCTAGACTATTAATGGTCGGGAGCTTACTCCAACCCAGGCTGGCTTTGAACTCATGACCTCTCGATCAATAGTGATTTAATACAGCTAGCTACTAACTAGCTGTGCCATAGCCCAGCATAGCCTCTTCTGACCTCACTTTAACTGCCATGGTTCAATGCTACATATAATCCTGGGAGTTATAGTTTCATTAAGGACGCGTCTACCCTGAAGAATGGATGCAGTTTGGCCTCAATTGGAACAAAAAGGGCTCCATGCAATTGAATCCCAGGATTTGCAGTTTGGCAAGGCACTGGCCAAGCATGCATATATGTAGATGTATATCCTGGGAGTTGTAGTTTTATTAAGGGCGCGTCTGCACTGAAAAATGGATGCAGTTTGACCTCAATTGGAGCAAAGAGGGCTCCGTGCTATTGAATCCCAGGATTTGCAGTATGACAAGGCACTGGCCAAGCATGCGTATATGTGTGTGTGTGTGTGTGTATCCTGGGAGTTGTAGTTTTATTAAGGGCGCATCTACACTGAAGAATTAATGCAGTTTGGCCTCAATTGGAACAAAAAGAGCTCCATGCTATTGAATGCCAGGATTTGCAGTATGACAAGGCACTGGCCAAGCATGCATATATGTATTATGTATATATCCTGGGAGTGCTTCATGCTATTGAATCCCAGGATTTGCGGTTTGACAAGGCACTGACTGAGCATGCGTGCTTGGCCAGTGCCTTGTCAAACTGCAAATCCTGGGATTCAATAGCATGGAGCCCTTTTAGTTCCAAGTGAGGCCAAACTGCATCCATTCTTCAGTGTAGACGTGCCCTTAATAAAACTACAACTCCCAGGATGGAGATATATATATATATCCTGGGAGTTGTAGTTTTATTAAGGGCGCATCTACACTGAAGAATGGGTGCATTTTGACCTCAATTGGAACAAAAAGAGCTCCATTCTATTGAATCCCAGGATTTGCACAGGCCAAGCATAGGTAAAGGTAAAGGTAGTCCCCTGACATTAAGTCCAGTCATGTCTGACTCTGGGGTGTGGTGCTCATCTCCATTTCTAAGCCGAAGAGCCAGCGTTGTCCGTAGACACCTCCAAGGTCATGTGGCCGGCATGACTGCATGGAGCGCCGTTACCTTCCCGCTGGAGCGGTACCTATTGATCTACTCACATTTGCATGTTTTCGAACTGCTAGGTTGGCAGAAGCTAGGGCTGACAGCGGAAGCTCACACCGCTCCCCGGAATCGAACCTGCGACCTTTCAATCAACAAGCTCAGCAGCTCAGTGCTTTAACCCACTGCGCCACCGGGCAAGCATGCATATATGTATATGTATATATGTATATATCCTGGGAGCTGTAGTTTATTAAGGTCACGTTTACCCAGAGGAATGGATGCAGTTTGGTCTCACTTGGAACAAAAAGGGCTCCATGCTATTGAATCCCAGGATTTGCAGTTTGACATGGCACTGGCTGAGCATGCATATATGTATATGTATGTATATGTGTGTCTATCTATCTATCTATCTATCTATCCTGGGAGTTGTAGTTTTTTTAAGGACGTGTCTACACTGAAGAATGGGTGCAGTTTGACCTCAATTGGAACAAAGAGGGCTCCATGCTATTGAATCCCAGGATTTGCACTGGCCAAGCATGCGTATATGTATATGTATATATCCTGGGAGCTGTAGTTTTATTAAGGGTGCGTCTACAAAAGGGCTCCATGCTATTGAATCCCAGGATTTGCAGTTTGACAAGGCACTGGCTGAGCATGCATATATGTATATGTGACATGACTGGACTTAATATCAGGGGACTACCTTCACCTTTTTATGTATATGTGTATCTATCTATCCTGGGAGTTGTAGTTTTTTTAAGGACGTGTCTACACTGAAGAATAGATGCAGTTTGACCTCAATTGGAACAAAAAGGGCTCCATGCTATTGAATGCTATTGAATCCCAGGATTTGCAGTTTGACAAGGCATTGGCCAAGCATACAAAGACCTAGGAAACTACAACTCCCATGCTTCCCTAGCCTTGAGTCAGAGCCATTGAGGTGGGCTCAGACTGCATTCCTTCTATGATGTGAATGCAGTGACTGGGCCTCCTCCATTCATCCATGCTGGGGATTTTTTCCCCCCTGTGCAACATAGTATTGTCTTGAGTCGGAAATGATGCTCAGTCTCATGTGTTGCTTTCCAGGAAAGACTAAACCGGAGCGAAAGAGTTAATCCGGATTCCTCCCTCGGCCTCCCTGGAGCATCTGCCTCCGAACAGGAAACCAGAGAGAGTGTGAGAGAATGCCTTTCTCCTCCTCCTCCTCCTCCTCCCTTTCCTCCTCTTAGATTTCCCTTTTTTCCACCCCTTTCTTTTCTCTCATCCCTCCTTCCTTCCTTCCTTCCTTTCTCTCCTCCTTCCGCCCCTTTCTCCTTCCCTCGTTCCAAGGGGATGGTCAACTTGGCTCCTTTTCTCCCAACCATGGATCCCTGAGCCATTTCTTCTCCACTCCAATCCTTCTCTCTGTGTGTGTTTTTCCCACATTCCACGCCCCCACACTCTTGGATTGGCTTCCCGGCCAGTATGAACCAGTATCCGGAGATGCCCCAGACTGGGAACTGTGGAGCTGCTGGCTTCTGAGGCTTGGCTCCAGAGGAGAAGCAAAGATTTCTGCCCTTGGCTGGACCGGAGGGTGAGTTCGGGAATGCATTTTTGGGGGGAAAGAAAGAAAGAAAGAGGGATAGAGGAAGAGAGAGAAAGAAAGGGAGTGTGAGAGAGAAGAGAGGAAGAAAGCAAGGAAAGAAGGAGAGAGAGAGAGAAGGAAGGAAGGGAACCAGGGAAGAAGGAAAGGAAAGAAGGAGGAAAGGGAGGGACGGAGGAGGAAGAGAAGGAGGGAGCGAGGGAAGGAGGAAAAGAAGGAAGGAGAGAAGGGAGGGAGGGAGGAGAGAAAGAAGAAAGGATGGAGAGAAGGAAGGAAGGAGAGAAGGAATGAGAGAATAGAGAAAAGGAGAGAAAGAAGAAAGGAGAGAAGGAAGGACAGAAAGAGGAAGGAAGGAAGGAAGGAAGGAAGGGCAGAAAGAAGGTAGAAGAGAATGAAGGAGAAAAGGAAGGAGAGAAAGAAGAAAGGAAGAATGAAGGAAGGAGAGAAGGAAGGAAGTAGAGAAAGGAGAAAGGAAGGAGAGAAGGAAGGAAGGAAGAGAGTGAGAGGAGAGAATGGAGAAAAGGAAGGAAGGAGAGAAAGAAGAAAGGAAGGAGAGAAGGAATTAGAGAATGAAGGAGAAAAGGAAAGAAGGAGAGAAAGAAGGAGGGAAGGAAGGACAGAAAGAAGGTAGAAAAGAATGAAGGAGAAAAGGAAGGAGAGAAAGAAGAAAGGAAGAATGAAGGAAGTAGAGAAGGAAGGAAGGAGATAAAGGAGAAAGGAAGGAGAGGAGGAAGGAAGGAGAGAAAGGAGAAAGGAAGGAGAGGAGGAAGGAAGGAAGGAAGGGAGTAAGAGAGGAGAGAATGAAGGAGAAAAGGAAGGAAGGAGAGAAAGAAGAAAGGAAGGAGAGAAGGAATGCGAGAATGAAGGAGAAAAGGAAAGAAGGAGAGAAAGAAGGAGGGAAAGAAGGACATAAAGAAGTTAGAAAAGAATGAAGGAGAAAAGGAAGGAGGGAAAGAAGAAAGGAAGAATGAAGGAAGGAGGGAAGGAAGCGGGAAGGAAGGGAGGGAGAGAGGAAGGAGAGAAAGATGAAAGGAAGGAGAGAATGAAGGAGAAAAGGAGGGAAGGAGAGAAAGAAGAAAGGAAGGAAGTAGATAAGGAAGGAAGGAAGGAAGGAAGGAGAGAATGAAGGAGAAAAGGAAGGAGAGAAAGAAGAAAGGAAGGAGAGGAGGAAGGAAGGAAGGAAGGAAGCAAGGAAGGAGAGAATGAAGGAGAAAAGGAGGGAAGGAGAGAAAGAAGAAAGGAAGAATGAAGGAAGGAGAGAAGGAAGGAAGGACAGAAAGAAGGTAGAAGAGAAGGAAGGAGGGGAGGAAAGAAAGAAAAAGAGAAATTGGGTGTGTAATGCAGGGTGAAGGATCACCATCAGGTTTACTTGAGAATACATTCCTTTGCGTTGAGCGAAACATCGGCTGGATCTGTACTGCCATTTAATGCAGTATGAATCTGGATTATATGGTCAGTGTAGACCTAAGTAATGCAGTTCCATATAATGCATTATATGTCAGTGTGGACCCATGTAACAGCATGATATGGGTCTACACCGCCATATAACACAGTTTGAAACTGCATCGTATGGCCAGTGTAGTCCTGTTTGGCCAAAGGGTGCCAGCTACAACTCATTGCAGTTCAAGTGGGGTCAAGCTGCATTCATTCTACAGTGTAAAATGCCCTCTGAGCATGTGCAGAGTGCTTTCTTCTGGTCACTTCAAATAAGGGATACTTAGAGCGTGTTGAGAGGGTGAAACATATTCAACAAGTGTCAAGAGTTTACTCCCAGATAAGGCCCTATAAGAAAGATTGTGGCGTCTCCAATGCGAAAAGGGTATTTCAGAGCATGTGCAGAGTGCCATTTAGAGTGGGTCAGAATCTAATCTCCTATAAGAGTATATATAAGAAGAATTGTAGGCTTTCTGAAATGTGGTCTTAATCCACTTGTATGTGTAGAGTCCAAACTAATTTTCCTTCTTTCCTTCCTTCCTTCTTTTCTGCATTCTTTCTTTCTTTCTTTCCTCCCTTCCTTCCTTCCTTCCTTTCTTCCTTTTTCCTTCATTCCTTCCCTTTCTTTTCTTCCTTCCTTTTTCCTTTACTTCGTTCCTTCCATCCTTCCTTCCTTCTTTCCTTCCTTCTTTATTTGCTTCTTTCCCTTTTCCTTCCTTTTTCCTTCCTTCCTTCTTTCATTCCTTCCTTCTTTCTTTTCTTCCTTCCTTTTTCCTTTACTTCGTTCCTTCCATCCTTCCTTCCTTCCTTCTTTCCTTCCTTCTTTATTTGCTTCTTTCCCTTTTCCTTCCTTTTTCCTTCCTTCCTTCTTTCATTCCTTCCTTCTTTCTTTTCTTCCTTCCTTTTTCCTTTACTTCCTTCCATCCTTCCTTCCTTCTCTCCTTCCACCCTACTTTCCTTCTTTCTGTCTTTCATTCCTTCCTTCTTTTCTTCCTTCCTTTTTCCTTTACTTCCTTCCATCCTTCCTTCCTTCTTTCATTCCTTCCTTCTTTCTTTTCTTCCTTCCTTTTTCCTTTCCTTCCATCCTTCCTTCTTTCTCTCCTTCCATCCTATTTTGCTTCTTTCTGTCTTTCATTCCTTCTTTTCTTCCTTCCTTCTTTCCTTCCTTCCTTTCTTCCTTCCTTTCCTTCTTTCCTTCTCTCCTTCCTTCCTACTTTCTTTCCTTCTTTCCTCCATTTTTCCTTCTTTCCTTCTCTTTCCATCCTTCTTTCCTTCTTTCATTCCTTATTTTCTTCCTTCTTTCTTTCCTTCCTTCCTTTCTCCCTTCCTTTCCTTCTTTTCTTCCTTCTTTCCTTCCCTCCTTCTTTCCTTCTTTCATTCCCTCCTTTCTGCCTGCCTTCCTGCCTTCCACCTTTCTTTCCTTCCTCCTTCCTTCCTCCTTCCCTTTTCCCTTCCTCCTTTCCTTCCTTCCTTCCTTCCTTCTTTCATTCCTTCTTTCTTACTTCCTTTTTCCTTGACTTCCTTCCATCCTTCTTTCCTTCCTTTTTTCTGTCTCTCCTTCCGTCCTACTTTACTTCTTTCCTTTTTTTCATTCCTTCCTTCCCTCCCTCCATTCCTTCCTTCTCTCCTTCCTTCCTTCCTTCCTTCCTTCCTTCTTTCATTCATTCCTTCTCTCTCTCTCTCTCCCTCTCTCATACACTCAAAGGGTGTCAGTTCCCACATTTCTAGGCTCTTTAAGGATAAATCTCCTAAAATAAGCAAAAAGTACACTCCAGAAAAGCTCGTGCTAAATAAAACTTGTGCTTTTTCATTTTAAGACGATGCGCGCACACACAAAAAGTGTTGTCATTTGTCAGTGCATGTGCCATTTGTGTCCCCAATGCAAAGGAATAAGTTTGGAGCTGGCTAAGAGACGCCATGGGAGTTTGCAGACATCCTCTGCACATGCTCAGAGGCAGCCTGGGACGACCGAACCAGATGTGGATGGGATATAGTGCAAACCAGAAAGCACGCAAGCAAAGGATTGCCAAGCATGCCATGCATAATCTTTATTTCCCTTTCGTGGCTTTGAACTAAAGAGCGTTGCCTTGAAGAAAAGGCATTTCCCAAAACAAAGATTCCTACCCCCGAGGTCTTTAATCCCCAAAATTGCTTCATTTCTGGGGCCAGAAAGGCCTTGACGTCACGTTCGGACTTAGTTTCTTTAGATACAGGCGCTTGGTTTTTTGCTATCAACTCCAGTGAGGACAAATGCACTCTGTGCATGCTCAGAGGCACTCTTGTTAGGCTGTTGTTATATTTATTATATTAACTATTATAATATTATTATTAGATATATTTATTATGTTTATTTTTATTCTATTCTAATATATATATATAATTATTATTATATTTATATCTTGCTTGTTAGGCCACAACAAAGGCTGTTGTTGTTGTTATATGTATTATATTAATTATTATAATATTATTAGATATATTTATTATATTTATTGTTATTCTATTTATATATATATATAAAAAATATTATATTATTATATTTATATACTGCTTGTTAGGCCACGACAAAGGCTGTTGTTGTTGTTATATTTATTATATTAATTATTATAATATTATTATTAAAATATTTATTATATTTATTGTTATTCTATTTATATATATATATATATATATAATATGATATTATATTATCTTTATATATTGCTTGTTAGGCCACGACAAAGGCTGTTGTTGTTGTTATATGTATTATATTAATTATTATTATAATATTATTATTAGATATATTTATTATATTTATTGTTATTCTATTCTATTATATATATATATAATTATATTATTATATTTTATATTATTATATTTATATTATATTTATATTTATATTATTATATTTATATTATATTTATATACTGCTTGTTAGGCTACAACAAAGGCTGTTGTTATATTTATTATATTAATTATTATAATATTATTATTAGATATATTTATTATATTTATTTTTATTCTATATATATAAAATATTTATATACTGCTTGTTAGGCCACAACAAAGTCTGTTGTTGTTATTATATTTATTATATTAACTATTATAATATTATTATTAGATATATTTATTGTTATTCTAGTCTAATATATATATATATATATATATATATATACTGCTTGTTAGGCCACGACAAAGGCTGTTGTTGTTATATTTATTATATTAATTATTATAATATTATTATTAGATATATATATATATATATATATATACATATAATATTATATTTATATACTGCTTGTTAGGCCACGGCAAAGGCTGTTGTTGTTATATTTATTATATTAATTATTATAATATTATTAGATATATTTATTATATTTATTGTTATTCTATTTATATATATTCTATTCTATTCTATTCTATTATTATATTTATATACTGCTTGTTAGCCCACAACAAAGGCTGTTGTTGTTATATATATTATATTAATTATTATAATATTATTATTAGATATATTTATTATATTTATTGTTATTCTATTCTAATATATATATATATATAATTATATTATTATTATATTTATATACTGCTTGTTAGGCCACGGCAAAGGCTGTTGTTGTTATATTTATTATATTAATTATTATAATATTATTAGATATATTTATTATATTTATTGTTATTCTATTTATATATATTCTATTCTATTCTATTCTATTATTATATTTATATACTGCTTGTTAGCCCACAACAAAGGCTGTTGTTGTTATATATATTATATTAATTATTATAATATTATTATTAGATATATTTATTATATTTATTGTTATTCTATTCTAATATATATATATATATAATTATATTATTATTATATTTATATACTGCTTGTTAGGCCACGGCAAAGGCTGTTGTTGTTATATTTATTATATTAATTATTATAATATTATTAGATATATTTATTATATTTATTGTTATTGTTGTTATATTTATTATATTAATTATTATAATATTATTATTAGATATATTTATTATATTTATTGTTATTATATATATATATATATATATATATATATATAATATTATTATATTTATATACTGCTTGTTAGGCCACAACAAAGGCTGTTGTTGTTGTTATATTTATTATATTAACTATTATAATATTATTATTAGATATATTTATTATATTTATTGTTTATATATATATATATATATATATATATATATATACTGCTTGTTAGGCCACGACAAAGGCTGTTGTTGTTATTATATTTATTATATTAACTATTATAATATTATTATTAGATATATTTATTATATTTATTGTTATTCTATTCTATATATATATATATATATATATATATATATATATATATATATATTTATATACTGCTTGTTAGGCCATGGCAAAGGCTGTTGTTGTTATATTTATTATATTAATTATTATAATATTATTATTAGATATATTTATTATATTTATTGTTATTCTATTCTATATATATATACATATATATATATATATATATATATAAAATATTATATAATATTATATTTATATACTGCCTGTTAGGCCACAGCAAAGGCCGTTGTTGTTGTTATATTTATTATATGAATTATTATAATATTATTATTAGATATATTTATTATATTAATTGTTATTCTATTCTCTCTCTCTCTCTCTCTATATATATATATATATTATATATAATATTATTATATTTATATTCTGCTTGTTAGCCCACAACAAAGGCTGTTGTTGTTGTTATATTTATTATATTTATTGTTATTCTATTTATATATATATTTATATATAAATTTATATATTTATATATATAATATTTATATACTGCTTGTTAGGCCACGGCAAAGTCTGTTGTGGTTATATTTATTATATTAATTATTATTATTATTATAATATTATTATTAGATATATTTATTATATTTATTGTTATTGTTGTTGTTATATTTGTTATATTAATTATTATAATATTATTATTAGATATATTTATTATATTTATTATTATTCTATATATATATATATATATATATATACATACATACATATATATACATATCTATATATAATTATATTTATATACTGCTTGTTAGGCCACGACAAAGGCTGTTGCTGTGGTTATATTTATTATATTTATTATAATATTATTATTAGATATATTTATTATATTTATTGTTATTCTATTTATTATTATTCTATTTATTATTATTATTATTATTATTATTATTATTATAATATACTGCTTTTTCCGTTGGACTCAAAGCAATGAAGAGTGATAAAAACAATATGATTTACAGGTAGTGTTTCTCAATCTGGGGGTTGGGACCCCTGGGGAGGTCGCGAGGGGTTGTCAAAGGGGGTCGCCAAAGACTATCAGAACGAACAGTATTTTCTATTGGTCATGGGGGGTCTGTGTGGGAGGTTTGGCCCAATTCTATCATTTGTGGGGTTCAGAACACTCTTAGACTGTAGGTGAACTATAAATCCCAGCAACCACAACTCCCAAATGTCAAGATCTATTTCCCCCAAACTCCACCAGTGTTCACATTTGGGCATATTGAGTATTTGTGCCAAGTTTGGTCCAGATCCCTCATTGTTTGAGTCCACAGTGCTCTCTGGATGTAGGTGAACTATAACTCCCAAACTCAAGGTCAGTGTCCACCAAACCTTTCCAGTATTTGCTGATGGTCATGGGAGTTCTGTGTGCCAAGACTGGTTCAATTCCATCATTTGTGGAGTTCTGAATGCTCTTTGATTGTAGGCGAACTATACATCCCAGCAATTCCAATGTCAAGGTCCATTTTCCCCAAACTCCACCAGTGTCCACATTTGGGCATATTGAGTATCCGTGCCAAGTTTGGTCCAGGTCCCTCATTGTGTAAGCCCACTGTGCTCTCTGGATGTAGGTGAACTACAACTCCCAAACTCAAGGTCAATGCCCACCAAACTCTTCCAGTATTTTCTGTTGGTCATGGGAGTTCTGTGTGCCAAGTTTGGTTCAATTCCATCATTTGTGGAGTTCAGAATGCTCTTTGATTGTAGGCGAACTATAAATCCATCTTCTCCTTGAAGAGACCCTATCACCTCCTTGTTTTTCCTTTTTTTATTGACAAAAAAACCCTTAAACCGGATTAACCTCTCCCTGTTGCTTTTTGGCTGCATCCCTATCCATGTTTCCTG
Organism: Anolis sagrei; assembly: GCF_037176765.1. Taxonomy (NCBI): domain Eukaryota; kingdom Metazoa; phylum Chordata; class Lepidosauria; order Squamata; family Anolidae; genus Anolis; species Anolis sagrei. Next base: position 78,663,511 of record NC_090035.1, on the reverse strand, counting down.
CAACTTGTAGGCCAATGAACTTCATGGGACTTTGTCCAACCAGGGGATTGCCCTGCTGTCCTTGCAGTCAGCTTTGGTGGGATCTACACTGTGCAAGGAATTATTATTATTATGATTTGAAACACAACAAGATGAGTCCACAGCAGACACTCTGCTGGCTGTTGTATTGAATCACACGTCGGGCACTTCCCAAGTGTCTAGGACTGTGTGATGTATCAGCGAATAATGCATGCAGATCCCAGTAAGGTGGCCTTTTGCAGATGGCACATGGTAATTTTGTCAGCGCCGATTGTGTTTGAGTGCAGGCCAAGGTCTTTAGGCACTGCACCCAGTGTGCTGATCACCACTGGGACCACCTTGACTGGCTTGTGCCAGAGGCTTTCCAGTTCGATCTTTAAATCCTCGTATCGTGTCAGCAATTCCAGTTGTTTCTCTTCAATCCTTCTGTCACCTGAGATTGCATCAACGATCCATATTTTGTTTTTTAACACAATTGCGAAGTCAGGAGTATGGTGCTCCAAAACTCGTGTCAGTCTGAATTCGGATGCCCCAGAAGAGTTTCGCATGTTCATTTTCTGTAACTTTTTCTGGCTTGTAATCCCACCAGTTCTTTTTGTCGCAGGCAGATGGTGTTTGTGGCACAAGTTCAATCTGAGCAATGGTGTTGTGCCTCTGCTTGTAGTCCATCTTCACTCTGCATGATCTTCTCGCAGCAGCTGAGGATGTTCTATTGTTTCATCTGCTTCGTTATGTATTTATCATGTCATCAGCAACCATACCATTGTATTACATTTCTAACAGAACAAAACAAACACAGAGATTTAAAAAAACAAAAAACACAGATTTTACAAACTTGGTAGCTGATTAAATGTCCTTTGACGGGTATCTGGCCACTTGGAGTGCCTCTGGTGTTGCCGCAAGAAGGTCCTCCCTTGTGCATGTGGCAGGGCTCAGGTTGCATTGCAGCAGGTGGTCGGTGGTTTGCTCTTCTCCACACTCGCATGTCGAGGATTCCACTTTGTGGCCCCATTTCTTGAGGTTGGCTCTGCATCTCGTGGTGCCAGAGCGCAGTCTGTTCAGCGCCTTCCAAGTCGCCCAGTCCTCTGTGTGCCCAGGGGGGAGTCTCTCATCTGGTATCAGCCATTGATTGAGGTGCTGGGTTTGGGCCTGCCACTTTTGGACTCTCGCTTGCTGAGGTGTTCTAGAAAGTGTCTCTGTAGATCTAAGAAAACTATTTCTTGATTCAAGGCATTGGCATGCTGGCTGATACCCAAACAAGGGATGCACTGGAGATGTCTCTGCCTTGGTCCTTTCACTATTGGTTGCCACTTCCCTGCGGATGTCAGGTGGTGCAATCCCGGCTAAGCAGTGTAATTTCTCCAGTGGTGTGGGGCGCAGACACCCCGTGATAATCTGCTTCCTTGCAGAGTCTACATTTGGGATCTGCTGTCGACTTTTCAATTCTAGCACTCGGATGGCGTTTGTTCTAATGGCTTGTTCTTGGGCTGCCAGAATCAGGCCCTATGTATTATTATTATTATTATTATTATTATTATTATTATTATTATTTCTATTATTATTATGTTTATTATGTTTATGTTTATTATACCCCACAAAGGAGACTCGAAGCAGCTAGGTATCATTATTAGTATTATTATTAGTATGTATTATTATTATGTTTATGTTTATTATACCCCACAAAGGAGACTCGAAGCAGCTAGGTGTCATTATTAGTATTATTATTAGTATGTATTATTATTATGTTTATGTTTATTATACCCCACAAAGGAGACTCGAAGCAGCTAGGTATCATTATTAGTATTATTATTAGTATGTATTATTATTATGTTTATGTTTATTATACCCCACAAAGGAGACTCAAAGCAGCTAGGTATCATTATTAGTATTATTATTAGTATGTATTATTATTATGTTTATGTTTATTATACCCCACAAAGGAGACTCGAAGCAGCTAGGTATCATTATTAGTATTATTATTAGTATGTATTATTATTATGTTTATGTTTATTATACTCCACAAAGGAGACTCGAAGCAGCTAGGTGTCATTATTAGTATTATTATTAGTATGTATTATTATTATGTTTATGTTTATTATACCCCACAAAGGAGACTCGAAGCAGCTAGGTATCATTATTAGTATTATTATTAGTATGTATTATTATTATGTTTATGTTTATTATACCCCACAAAGGAGACTCGAAGCAGCTAGGTGTCATTATTAGTATTATTATTAGTATGTATTATTATTATGTTTATGTTTATTATACCCCACAAAGGAGACTCAAAGCAGCTAGGTATCATTATTAGTATTATTATTAGTATGTATTATTATTATGTTTATGTTTATTATACCCCACAAAGGAGACTCAAAGCAGCTAGGTATCATTATTAGTATTATTATTAGTATGTATTATTATTATGTTTATGTTTATTATACCCCACAAAGGAGACTCGAAGCAGCTAGGTGTCATTATTAGTATTATTATTAGTATGTATTATTATTATGTTTATGTTTATTATACCCCACAAAGGAGACTCAAAGCAGCTAGGTATCATTATTAGTATTATTATTAGTATGTATTATTATTATGTTTATGTTTATTATACCCCACAAAGGAGACTCAAAGCAGCTAGGTGTCATTATTAGTATTATTATTAGTATGTATTATTATTATGTTTATGTTTATTATACCCCACAAAGGAGACTCAAAGCAGCTAGGTATCATTATTAGTATTATTATTAGTATGTATTATTATTATGTTTATGTTTATTATACCCCACAAAGGAGACTCAAAGCAGCTAGGTATCATTATTAGTATTATTATTAGTATGTATTATTATTATGTTTATGTTTATTATACCCCACAAAGGAGACTCAAAGCAGCTAGGTATCATTATTAGTATTATTATTAGTATGTATTACTATTATGTTTATGTTTATTATACCCCACAAAGGAGACTCAAAGCAGCTAGGTATCATTATTAGTATTATTATTAGTATGTATTATTATTATGTTTATGTTTATTATACCCCACAAAGGAGACTCAAAGCAGCTAGGTATCATTATTAGTATTATTATTAGTATGTATTATTATTATGTTTATGTTTATTATACCCCACAAAGGAGACTCAAAGCAGCTAGGTATCATTATTAGTATTATTATTAGTATGTATTATTATTATGTTTATGTTTATTATACCCCACAAAGGAGACTCAAAGCAGCTAGGTGTCATTATTAGTATTATTATTAGTATGTATTATTATTATGTTTATGTTTATTATACCCCACAAAGGAGACTCAAAGCAGCTAGGTATCATTATTAGTATTATTATTAGTATGTATTATTATTATGTTTATGTTTATTATACCCCACAAAGGAGACTCAAAGCAGCTAGGTATCATTATTAGTATTATTATTAGTATGTATTATTATTATGTTTATGTTTATTATACCCCACAAAGGAGACTCAAAGCAGCTAGGTGTCATTATTAGTATTATTATTAGTATGTATTATTATTATGTTTATGTTTATTATACCCCACAAAGGAGACTCAAAGCAGCTAGGTATCATTATTAGTATTATTATTAGTATGTATTATTATTATGTTTATGTTTATTATACCCCACAAAGGAGACTCAAAGCAGCTAGGTGTCATTATTAGTATTATTATTAGTATGTATTATTATTATGTTTATGTTTATTATACCCCACAAAGGAGACTCAAAGCAGCTAGGTGTCATTATTAGTATTATTATTAGTATGTATTATTATTATGTTTATGTTTATTATACCCCACAAAGGAGACTCAAAGCAGCTAGGTATCATTATTAGTATTATTATTAGTATGTATTATTATTATGTTTATGTTTATTATACCCCACAAAGGAGACTCAAAGCAGCTAGGTGTCATTATTAGTATTATTATTAGTATGTATTATTATTATGTTTATGTTTATTATACCCCACAAAGGAGACTCAAAGCAGCTAGGTATCATTATTAGTATTATTATTAGTATGTATTATTATTATGTTTATGTTTATTATACCCCACAAAGGAGACTCAAAGCAGCTAGGTATCATTATTAGTATTATTATTAGTATGTATTATTATTATGTTTATGTTTATTATACCCCACAAAGGAGACTCAAAGCAGCTAGGTATCATTATTAGTATTATTATTAGTATGTATTATTATTATGTTTATGTTTATTATACCCCACAAAGGAGACTCAAAGCAGCTAGGTGTCATTATTAGTATTATTATTAGTATGTATTATTATTATGTTTATGTTTATTATACCCCACAAAGGAGACTCAAAGCAGCTAGGTATCATTATTAGTATTATTATTAGTATGTATTATTATTATGTTTATGTTTATTATACCCCACAAAGGAGACTCAAAGCAGCTAGGTATCATTATTAGTATTATTATTAGTATGTATTATTATTATGTTTATGTTTATTATACCCCACAAAGGAGACTCAAAGCAGCTAGGTGTCATTATTAGTATTATTATTAGTATGTATTATTATTATGTTTATGTTTATTATACCCCACAAAGGAGACTCAAAGCAGCTAGGTATCATTATTAGTATTATTATTAGTATGTATTATTATTATGTTTATGTTTATTATACCCCACAAAGGAGACTCAAAGCAGCTAGGTGTCATTATTAGTATTATTATTAGTATGTATTATTATTATGTTTATGTTTATTATACCCCACAAAGGAGACTCAAAGCAGCTAGGTATCATTATTAGTATTATTATTAGTATGTATTACTATTATGTTTATGTTTATTATACTCCACAAAGGAGACTCAAAGCTGCTAGGTATCATTATTAGTATTATTATTAGTATGTATTACTATTATGTTTATGTTTATTATACTCCACAAAGGAGACTCAAAGCAGCTAGGTATCATTATTAGTATTATTATTAGTATGTATTACTATTATGTTTATGTTTATTATACTCCACAAAGGAGACTCAAAGTAGCTAGGTATCATTATTAGTATTATTATTAGTTTGTATTACTATTATGTTTATGTTTATTATACTCCACAAAGGAGACTCGAAGCAGCTAGGTATCATTATTAGTATTATTATTAGTATGTATTATTATTATGTTTATGTTTATTATACCCCACAAAGGAGACTCAAAGCAGCTAGGTATCATTATTAGTATTATTATTAGTATGTATTATTATTATGTTTATGTTTATTATACCCCACAAAGGAGACTCAAAGCAGCTAGGTGTCATTATTAGTATTATTATTAGTATGTATTATTATTATGTTTATGTTTATTATACCCCACAAAGGAGACTCAAAGCAGCTAGGTATCATTATTAGTATTATTATTAGTATGTATTATTATTATGTTTATGTTTATTATACCCCACAAAGGAGACTCAAAGCAGCTAGGTATCATTATTAGTATTATTATTAGTATGTATTATTATTATGTTTATGTTTATTATACCCCACAAAGGAGACTCAAAGCAGCTAGGTGTCATTATTAGTATTATTATTAGTATGTATTATTATTATGTTTATGTTTATTATACCCCACAAAGGAGACTCAAAGCAGCTAGGTATCATTATTAGTATTATTATTAGTATGTATTACTATTATGTTTATGTTTATTATACTCCACAAAGGAGACTCAAAGCTGCTAGGTATCATTATTAGTATTATTATTAGTATGTATTATTATTATGTTTATGTTTATTATACCCCACAAAGGAGACTCAAAGCAGCTAGGTATCATTATTAGTATTATTATTAGTATGTATTACTATTATGTTTATGTTTATTATACTCCACAAAGGAGACTCAAAGCTGCTAGGTATCATTATTAGTATTATTATTAGTATGTATTACTATTATGTTTATGTTTATTATACTCCACAAAGGAGACTCAAAGCAGCTAGGTATCATTATTAGTATTATTATTAGTATGTATTACTATTATGTTTATGTTTATTATACTCCACAAAGGAGACTCAAAGTAGCTAGGTATCATTATTAGTATTATTATTAGTTTGTATTACTATTATGTTTATGTTTATTATACTCCACAAAGGAGACTCGAAGCAGCTAGGTATCATTATTAGTATTATTATTATTAGTATTATTATTATTATGTTTATGTTTATTATACCCCACAAAGGAGACTCGAAGCAGCTAGGTATCATTATTAGTATTATTATTAGTATGTATTATTATTATGTTTATGTTTATTATACCCCACAAAGGAGACTCAAAGCAGCTAGGTATCATTATTAGTATTATTATTAGTATGTATTATTATTATGTTTATGTTTATTATACCCCACAAAGGAGACTCGAAGCAGCTAGGTGTCATTATTAGTATTATTATTAGTATGTATTATTATTATGTTTATGTTTATTATACCCCACAAAGGAGACTCGAAGCAGCTAGGTATCATTATTAGTATTATTATTAGTATGTATTATTATTATGTTTATGTTTATTATACTCCACAAAGGAGACTCAAAGTAGCTAGGTATCATTATTAGTATTATTATTAGTATGTATTACTATTATGTTTATGTTTATTATACCCCACAAAGGAGACTCGAAGGAGCTAGGTATCATTATTAGTATTATTATTAGTATGTATTACTATTATGTTTATGTTTATTATACTCCACAAAGGAGACTCAAAGTAGCTAGGTATCATTATTAGTATTATTATTAGTATGTATTACTATTATGTTTATGTTTATTATACCCCACAAAGGAGACCCGAAGCAGCTAGGTATCGTTGTTGTTGTTGTTGTTGTTTATTTTACCCCACAGACGAGACTCGAAGCAGCTTGGTATCATTATTAGTATTATTATTAGTTTGTATTATTATTATGTTTATGTTTATTATACCGCACAAAGGAGACTCCAAGCAGCCAGGTGTCATTATTAGTCATACTGTCGTCGACTTTTCAATTCCGGCCTATTATTATTATTATTATTATTATTATTGGATTATGTTTATTTATATTCTGCTTTTTCTTTCCATAAGGAGACTCTTGTCCCCACTTGAACCCAATGGGAGTTGTTGTTTGCACACTTGGGCAGAAAAGGCAAGACATCGAGAAACTACAACTCTCATGGTTGCATAACATTGAGTGAAAGTGGGATCAAACTGCATTAACTCTACAGTGTAGATGCACTCTTAATGTTATCCACAGTGAAGGTGGTCAATTAAAGTGTGCCGCTTGGCGCAAGCACTCTGCTCATGGGCAGAAGCTAAAACTCAAATTCCTTAAGGAACTATTTGGATGAGGTGTCATTGCCTTATCTTTCAGTTTCCCTAGTGATGCTGTGTCAGTTTTAAATGTTGCTTGTATCTGACTCTTTGCACATGGGCAGAGGCTAGGAAACAGTCCAATAACAATTTGGATGTTAATATGAGCCTGAAGTGTTGTTTCTGGAGAGCTTTCCCTGTTGATTCAGGAATGTTTATGCGAGGAAAGTCCCTAAAGATCAAAGCTTTGTGGAATGGCTTGATGACATCATTACTCTGGTTGGAACTTCTGAAGAGAAAGAGAGAAGGGGGGAGGGAGGAAGGAAGGAAGGAAGGAGAGGAAGGAAGGGAGGGAAGGAAGGAGGAGAGAAAGGAAGGAAGGAGAGGAAAGAGGAAAGAAGGATGGAAGGAAGGAAGGGGAGGAAGGAGAGGAAGGGAGGGAGGAGAGGAAGGAAGGATAGGAAGGAATGGAGGGAGGGAGGGAGGAGAGACAGGAAGGAAGGAAGGAGAGGAAAGAGAGGAAGGAAGGAAGGATGGAAAGGAGGAAGGAGGAAAAAGAAAGGGAGGGAGGGAGGAGAGAAAGGAAGGAAGGAAGGAAGGAAGGAAGGAAGGAAGGAAGGAGAGGAAAGAGAGAAGGAAGGATAGAAGGAAGGAGGAAAAAGGAAGGAAGGAAGGAAGGAAGGAGAGGAAGGATCTAGATTCTAGATCGCCAGATGGTTTTGGGGTGTCGAAAAAGAGGAAGGAAGGAAGGAAGGAGATGAAGGAAGGAAGGAAAGAGAGGAAGGAAGAAAGGAAGAAGAGAAAGGAAGGAAGGAAGGAAGGAGAGAAAAAGGAAGGGAAGGAGAGAGAGAGAAAGGAAAGAAGGAGCGAAAGAGAGGGGGAAGGAAAGAAGGATAGAGAGAGAAAGAGAAAGAAAAGAAAGAGAAAGAAAAGAAAGAAGGAGAGAAAGAAAGGAAAGAGAGAGAGGAAAGAAGGGAAGGAGTGAAAGGGGGAAGGAGAGAGAGAGAAAGAAGGAAGTAAGGAGAGGCAGGAAGGAAGGAAAGAAAGAAAAGAAAGGAGAGAAGGAAAGGAGATAAATAGAGAGGGGGAAGGAAAGAAGGAGATAGGAAAAGGAAAGAAAGAAAAGAAGGAGATAGAAAAAGAAAAAGAGAGAGGAAGGAAGGGAAGGAGAGAAAGAAAGGAAAGGAGAGAAAGAGAGGAGGGAAGGAAATAAGGAGAGAGAGAGAGAAGAAAATAAGGAGAGAAAGAGAGAGAGAGGAAGGAAGGAAGGAAAGAAGAAGAAAGAGAAAAAGAAAGAAAGAACGAGCACACACAAATCCAATGTCTGGAGCCTTTTCAAACAATGGGAAAGGAATGCAGTGGCACGGGGAGGGCATTGTCTTGTGTGCCTTTGCAGAGGAGGCGATTTGCAAAGGAAGGAGGAGAGGAATTGCAGTGGTGGAAAGGGTGGAGCGAAACCTGGAATTTCATAAACATGGGGCCATGATCCTTTTCCCCTTTTACACTCAACTAGAATCACATTGGCCCTTTTTGCAGCCGAATCACGCTCTTGACTCATGTCGCTTCTCATCCCCAGACATCTGCAAAGTATTTTCTTTCCCTGCTCGTATGCAATTGGGAAGCCGGCTCTTGCAACATCAAAGGACCTATAGTTTATTTTAGGGCGGGGGGGGGGGGGTGGTGTTTTGGGGGCTTTTTTCAGACTGCTCCTGAAAGGCCCATTGTTTTGGGGAGAGGAGGAAGGAGGAGGGCAGGAGGCCAAAGGCTGGAGGATGAGTGATGAGAGCGGCATGCCTGGAGGCCGCACACAACCCAAAGTCTGGGGATCGAAACACCTCTAATGACCAATTTATGGGCCACAGACCCACAAAACAGAGGCAAAAAAGGTAGACATTCAGAGCAACTTGACCCAATGGCTTTGGGGTGTCGAAATGGGGGCACCCCATAAGTATTCTGCACGAATAAGATTCTAGATCAGTGGTTCTCAACCTTCCTAACCCCTTAATACAGTTCTTCATGTTGCGGTGACCCCCAACCATCACATTATTTTTGTTGCTACTTCACAACTGCCATTTTGCTCCTGTTGTCCCGTGATATGAGATTAGGACTCTGACTGGAGGGAGTTAAGGAAACGTTAATGGAGTGTTTCTCAGTCTTCCTAATGTCGTGACCCCTTAATACAGTTCCTCATGTTCTGGTGACCCCCAATCATCACATTATTTTCGTTGCTACTTCACAACTGCCATTTTGCGACTGTTGTCCCATGATATGAGATTAGGTCTCTGACTGGAGGGAGCTAAGGAAAACTTAATGCAGTGGTTCTCAACCTTCCTAATGCCGCGACCCCTTAATAGAGTTCCTCATGTTGTGTTGACCCACAAACATAACATTATTTGTGTTGCTACTTTTGTTACTGTTATGAATCGGAATGTAAACATCTAATCTGCAGGATGTATTTTCATTCACTGGGCCAAATTTGGCACAAATACCCAATACACCCAAATTTCAATACTGGTGGGGTTGGCGAGGATATTAATATTGTCATTTGGCAGTTGTAGTTGCCGGGATTTATAGTTCACCTACAATCAAAGAGTATTCTGAACTCCACCAACGATGGAATTGAACCAGTCTTGGCACACAGAACTCCCCTGACCAACAGAAGATACTGGAATGGTTTGTTGGGCGTTGACCTTGAGTTTGGGAGTTGTAGTTCACCTACATCCCAAGAGCACCACAGTGATCTCGGGATGTAGGTGAACCACAGCTCCCAAACTCAAACAATGATGGATCTGGAGCAAACTTGGCACAGATACTCAACATGCCCAAATGTGGACACTGGTGGAGTTTGGGGGAAATAGACCTTGACATTTGGGAGTTGTAGTTGCTGGGATTTATAGTTCACCTACAATCAAACAGCATTCTGAACTCCACCAACGATGGAATTTAACCAAGCTTGGCACACAGAACTCCCATGAACAAGAGAAAATACTGGAAGGGTTTGATGGGAGTTGACCTTGAGTTTGGAAGTTGTAGTTCAATTACATCCAGAGAGCACTGTGGACTCAAACAATGATGGGTCTGGACGAAACTTGGCACAAATACTCAGCATGCCCAAATGTGAACACTGGTCGAGTTTGGGGAAAATAGACCTTGCCCTCTGGGAGTTGTGGTTGCTGGGATGTATAGTTCACCTAGAGTCAAAAAGCATCCTGAACCCCACCTACAATAGAATTGGCCCAAACTTCCCACATAGAACCCCCATGACCAACAGAAAATACTGTGTTTTCTGATAGTCTTTGGTGACCCCACTGACACTCCCTCGCTACTCTCTCAGGAGTCCCAAACTTGGCACAGAACTCCTGTGACCAAGAGAAAATACTGGAAGGGTTTGGCATTGACCTTGAGTTTTGGACTCGTAGTTCACCTACATCCAGAGAGCACTGTGGACTCCAACAATGACGGATCTGGACCAAACTTGGCACGGATACTCAACATGCCCAAATGTGGACACTGGTGGAGTCTGGGGAAAATAGACCTTGACATTTGGGAGTTGTAGTTGCTGGGATTTATAGTTCACCTATAATCAAAGAGCATTCTGAACCTAACCAATGATAGAATTGGGCCAAACATGGCACACAGATCCCAAGAGCACTGTGGACTCCAACAATAATGGATCTGGACCAAACTTGGCACGAATACTCAACATGCCCAAATATGAATACTGGTGGAGTCTGTGGAAAATAGACCTTGACATTTGGGAGTTGTAGTTGCTGGGATTTATAGTTCACCTACAATCAAAGAGCACTCTGAACTCCACCAATGATAGAATTGAAGATGGATGGCCATCTATCAGGAGGGCTTCCATTGTGTCCTCTTGTGTGGCTAAATGGGGCTAGACTAGATGGTCTTTGGTTATCTTTTCTAACTTTAGTAGAATATAGACTTTAAGGATCCCTTCTAAGTATAGTAGAATATAGACTAATAGAATATAGACTGCTTGGGAATCTCTGGAAGTTTTTATATGGAGCTGGATGGCCAACTGTCAGGAGGGCTTGTATTGTGTCCTCTTGCATAGCAAAACTGGGTTAGACTAGATGGCCTTTGGGTATCCCTTCTAACTAGTAGATTTCCTGGAAGTCAGGTTGAGTCTCCATCTCTAGAGGCTATTATATGAATCTGGATGGCCATCTGTCAGGAGGGCTTGTATTGTGCCCTCTTGCATAGCAAAACTGGGTTAGACTAGATGGCCTTTGGGTATCCCTTCTAACTATAGTAGATTGCCTGGTGGAGTCTCCTTCTCTGAAAGTATTTATGTGAAGATGGATGGCCATCTCTCAGGAGGGCTTGCATCGTGTCCCCCTACATGGCAAAATGCGGTCGGATTGGATGACCTTTGAGTATCCCTTCTAAGTATAGTACAATATAGACTTTGAGGCTCCCTTCCCATTTTAGTGGAATGTAAATTGCCTGGGAGTCTGGTGGAGTCTCCTTCTCTGGAGGTTTTGATGTGAACATGGATGGCCATCTGTCAGGAGGGCTTGCATCGTGTCCTCCATCATGGCAAAATGGGGTTGGGCTGGAAGGCCTTTGGGTATCCCTTCTAAATATAGTAGAACTTTGAGGTTCCCTTCCCATTCTAGTGGAATATAAATTGCTTGGGAGTCTAGTGGAGTCTCCTCTGAAGGTTTTGATGTGAACATGGATGGCCATCTGTCAGGAGGGCTTGCATCGTGTCCTCCTACATGGCAAAATGGGGTCGGACTGGATGGCCTTTGGGTATCCCTTCTAAATATAGTGGAATATAGATTTTGAGGCTTCCTTCCCATTCTAGTGGAATACAAATTGCCTGGGAGTCTGGTGGTGTCTCCTTCTCTGGATGGCCATCTATTGGGTGGGCTTGGATGGTGTCTTCCTACACGATAGAATGGATGAATGGTGCTAAGCTGCTGGAATACAGCGAAAGGTTGCAATACCCAGGAGAGGAAACTTCCTTCCCCTCCTCCCGTGTGTTCCTAATGGGACTGAAAGGAGTCCTCTGCACAAACCCAGCGAGTGAGCAAGCGAGCGGCACGTCAGCCCGTCTCTGCAGGGCTGCAAAGGACTAATGTTTACCTCTGGCGCCCACACTGGAGCCTTTTCCCAGATGCCGAGCGGCTTGGGACAAGAGGCCGGATTAAGCCCACAGTGGGCAAAATGCCCAGAAGAAGGAGGAAAAGGAGACGCTGCGTACATAAAGACAACCCAGAACTGCCCAGACTGCATTTTTTGGAAAGATGAGAAAAATCCCAAGGGAAACGGCCGAGTCTGACTCAGAGCATGAGATGCCGTCTTCCAGCCCTTATCTGTAGTCGTGGAAAAAGGTGGTCATCGGGGAAGAGGAATTAAATAATAATAATAAATAAATAATCCCAAGTGTAGACTGCAAGGAAGCAGATGAAACCACAGATCACATCCTCAGCTGCTGCAAGAAGATCGCGCAGAGTGCAGATGGACTACAAGCAGAGGCACAACACCATTGCTCAGATTGAACTTGTGCCACAAATACCATCTGCCTGTGACAAAGAACTCGTGGGAACACAGTTACAGAGAATGATAATAATACTAATAATGATACCTAGCTGCTTCAAGTCTCCTCTGTGGGGTAAAATAAACATAACAACAACAACAACAACACGGAGGGCCTGATTCTGGCAGCCCGAGAACAAGCCATTAGAACAAACGCCATCCGAGCCAGAATTGAAAAGTCGGCGACAGATCCCAAATGTAGACTCTGCGAGGAAGCAGATGAAACAATAGATCACATCCTCAGCTGCTGCGAGAAGATTGCGCAGACGTAGACAGACTCCAAGCAGAGGCACAACACCGTTGCTCAGATTGAACTTGTGCCACAAACACCATCTGCCTGCGACAAAGAACTGGTGGGACCATAGTTACAGAGAATGATAATAATACTAATAATGACACCTAGCTGCTTCGAGTCTCTTCTGTGGGGTAAAATAAACATAATAATAATCAACATAATAATAATAATAATAATAATAATAATAATAATAATATGGAGGACCTGATTCTGGCAGCCCGAGAACAAGCCATTAGAACAAATGCCATCCGAGCCAGAATTGAAAAGTCAACTACAGATCCCAAATGTAGACTCTGCAAGGAAGCAGAGGAAACAATAGATCACATCCTCACCTGCTGCGAGAAGATTGCGCAGAGTGCAAACAGACTACAAGCAGAGGCACAACACCATTGCTCAGACTGAACTTGTGCCACAAACACCATCTGCCTGCGACAAAGAACTGGTGGGACCACAGTTACAGAGAATGATAATAATACTAATAATGACACCTAGCTGCTTTGAGTCTCCTCTGTGGGGTAAAATAAACATCATAATAATAATAAACATAATAATAATAATAAACATAATAATAATAATACGGAGGGCCTGATTCTGAACAAGCCATTAGAACAAACGCCATCCGAGCCAGAACTGAAAAGTGGTCGACAGATCCCAAATGTAGACTCTGCAAGGAAGCAGAGGAAACAATAGATCACATCCTCAGCTGCTGCAAGAAGATTGCGCAGAGTGCAGACGGACTACAAGCAGAGGTGCAACACCGTTGCTCAGATTGAACTTGTGCCACAAACACCATCTGCCTGCGACAAAGAACTGGTGGGACCACAGTTCCAGAGAAGGATAATAATACTAATAATGACACCTAGCTGCTTCGAGTCTCCTCTATGGCGTAAAATAAACATAACAACAACAACAACAACACGGAGGGCCTGATTCTGGCAGCCCGAGAACAAGCCATTAGAACAAACACCATCCGAGCCAGAATTGAAAAGTCGACGACAGATCCCAAATGTAGACTCTGCAAGAAAGCAGCTGCTGCGAGAAGATTGTGCAGAGTGCAGACGAACTACAAGCAGAGGCACAACACCATTGCTCAGATTGAACTTGTGCCACAAACACCATTTAATAATAATAATAATAATAATAATAATAATAACAATAATAATAATAACAACAACAACAACAATAATAATACTAATACGGAGGGCCTGATTCTGGCAGCCCGAGAACAAGCCATTAGAACAAACGCCATCCGAGCCAAAATTGAAAAGTCGACAACAGATCCCAAATGTAGACTCTGCAAGAAAGCAGATGAAACCATAGATCCCATCCACAGCTGCTGCAAGAAGATTGAGCAGATGCAGACAGACTCCAAGCAGAGGCACAACACTGTTACTGAGATGATTCATTGGAACTTGTGCCACAAGCAGAAGCACAACACCATTGCTCAGATTGAACTTGTGCCACAAACACCATCTGTCTGCGACAAAGAACTGGTGGGACCATAGTTACAGAGAATGATAGTAATACTAATAATGACACCTAGCTGCTTCGCGTCTCCTCTGTGGGGTAAAATAAAAATAATAGTAATAATAATAATAATAATAATAATAATAATAATAATACGGAGGGCCTGATTCTGGCAGCCCAAGAACAAGCCATTAGAACAAACGCCATCTGAGCCAGAATTGAAAAGTCGACGACAGATCCCAAATGTAGACTCTGCAAGAAAGCAGAGGAAACAATAGATCACATCCTCAGCTGCTGCAAGAAGATCATGCAGAGTGCAGACAGACTACAAGCAGAGGTGCAACACCATTGCTCAGATTGAACTTGTGCCACAAACACCATCTGCCTGCCACAAAGAACTGGTGGGACCACAGTTACAGAGAATGAGAATAATACTAATAATGACACCTAGCTGCTTCGAGTTTCCTCTGTGGAGTAAAATAAACATAATAAACATAATAATAATAATAATAATAATAATAATAATAGTAATAATAGTAATAATACGGAGGGCCTGATTCTGGCAGCCCAAGAACAAGCCATTATAACAAACGCCATCTGAGCCAGAATTGAAAAGTCGACGACAGATCCCAAATGTAGACTCTGCAAGGAAGCAGATGAAACAATAGATCACATCCTCAGCTGCTGCGAGAAGATTGCGCAGACGCAGACAGACTACAAGCAGAGGCACAACACCGTTGCTCAGATTGAACTTGTGCCACAAACACCATCTGCCTGACACAAAGAATTGTTGGGACCACAGTTACAGAGAATGAACACGCCAAACTCCTCTGGGACTGTGTTTTCTGATGGTCTTTGGCGATCCCTCTGACACCCACTCATGACCACCTCAGGGATCCTGATCCCCATGTTGAGAAACCCTGATCTATGTGACAATTAGATTTTGCAAAATGTGGCTTGTTGTGGAAACAAGGGTTGGTGGAAAAGCTTCATTGGAGACTACTGTTCCTCATGATAATAACTCTTCCAGGAGTGAGTTTCCCTTCCGAGAGAAGATTCCTCTCATTTACTGTTGTCTCACCCCCGTTCTTAACTATGAGTCATATGTAAGTCAGATGTTTGTAATGCTTGGAACTGCTTGTATGCATCTTTTATTCTTTCTTGGCGAATTTGGACCCTTGACTCACGCTTGGCATTGAAACCTGAGGGCTTAGGCCTTGAGATTTGGCCACCTTAGGTACTGTATTCGGCGCGAAGGGGAAATGCCTTCTTCTGCTTCCAGGACTCGATGCCCGACTCCAAAGAGTTCTTTCCCTTCTGAGACGTGGGTTTGGCAAAGCCTTATCGGGAGACCAGCTGCCACGGCTGCCTCCTCCGTTCCGGAATGTCACATTCGCCCGACAAACGCCAGATTGGGTTTTGTTGGGATTTTTTTTTCCTTCCAAAATCTAACTCCCGGCGTGTTTTCCACGCTTCTCCTTCTTCTTCACACTGTGTTCCTCCTCCTCTTCCTCCTTCCCAGCTGCTTTCAAAGAAACTGTCCTCTTTGATTTCCTTTTAATGGCATTCAAATGTCAGGAGAAAGAACTACCGGAGAATTGGCCGGAGAGAACCCCAAAATTAGGAACAGTCTGCCATAGCATCTTACTTACTTACTTACTTACTTACTTACTTACGCGATCCCTTGTTGTCCAAGTTTGATGGCTGTGCCGTCGCACCTGGGGGCTATAACTCTTAGTGAAAGAGGCATGAACGTGACATCTTTCCCCCAGGAGATTGCTTCTTGCCCTCCTTTAGGAAACTGGAACTCCCAAGGACCAAAACACTATAGATAACTCAAAATAGGTTTAATTGTTCACAAAGAGTTATCACTTTAAGGCAATAAAGTGATACCTTGGGAAGTCTGACTTGGCCACGGTAGTCCACGCTCTGGTTACATCCCGCATTGATTACTGCAACATGCTCTACATGGGGTTGCCCTTGAAGACTGTCCGGAAGCTTCAGATGGTCCAGCGTTCGGCAGCCAGGTTGCTAACGGGAGCGGCACTCAGGGATCATACCACTCCTCTGTTGAGCCAGCTCCACTGGCTGCCAATCTGCTACCGGGCACAATTCAAGGTACTGGCTTTAGCCTATAAAGCCCTAAACGGTTCTTGCCCCACTTACCTCTCCGAACGCATCTCCACCTATGAACCGACTAGGACATTAAGATCGTCTGGGGAGGCCCTGCTCTCGGTCCCGCCCGCATCGCAGGCGCGGTTGGCGGGGACGAGAGACAGGGCCTTCTCGGTGGTGGCCCCCCGGCTGTGGAACGCCCTACCTGCGGACATCAGATAGGCCCCCTCACTGCTGGCATTCCGGAGGAAGGTCAAGACCTGGCTTTATGAACAAGCGTTTGGCTAATTGTGCAATGAAACACAGTAAGATGGTACAATCGAACACAGGAATTGGTATAAAGGATTATGATTGCGGATTCTGATTTTGATTTGTTTGCTGAGGCGCACGTTTATGTTAATGATTGCTTGATTTGATATGTTTTGTATAATGTGTTTTAACTGCTTTTTGATGTTGTTGTGTTAACCTTTACTATGTAAACCGCCTTGAGTCGCCTTTTTTGGCTGAGAAAAGCGGTATAGAAGTAAAGCAAATAAATAAATACATCCAGAGAACACCGTGGACTCGGGCAATGACGGATCTGGATCAAACTTGGCACAAATATTCAATATGCCCAAATGTGAACATTAGTAGAGTTTGGAGAAAATAGACCTTGCCATTTGAGAGTTGTAGTTGCTGGGATTTATAGTTCACCCACAATAAAATAGCATTCTGAACCCCACCAACGATAGAATTGGACCAAATTTTCCACACAGAACCCCCATGACCAACAGAAAATACTATGTTTTCTGATGGTCTTTGGCGACCCCTCCGACACCCCATTGAGACCCCCATAGGGGTCCCGACCCCCAGGTTGAGAAACACTGCTGTAGATAACTCAAAATAGTTTTTATTGTTCACAAAAAAGGAGACGCTGCGTACATAAAGACAACCCAGAACTGCCCAGACTGCATTTTTTGGAAATATGAGAAAAATCCCAAGGGAAACAGCCGAGTCTGACTCAGAGCATGAGATGCCGTCTTCCAGGCCTTATCTGTAGTCGTGGAAAAAGGTGGTCATCGGGGAAGAGGAATTAAATAATAATAAATAATCCCAAATGTAGAGTCTGCAAGTAAGCAGATGAAACCATAGATCCCATCCTCAGCTGCTGCGAGAAGATCGCGCAGAGTGCAGACAGACTACAAGCAGAGGCACAACACCGTTGCTCAGCAATAAGCTGGAGGTTTCAAAGGGATAAAGGAAATATACGAGGGGTATTTTTAAAGTAAGGTCCGTTTTGTTGTAGACACTAGTAGTTCGCGCACATACCGCAATGAGCACATGTGTCGTGTACCGGCATGCCTCGGGAACAACTGTGCTCAGTATCCGCTCTGTAGCTCACCTGTACGGTTCTGTTCTGTGCTTTAAAAATGTTTAAGACTATCAACTCACCCGCCGCATGTGAGGTTCGCTCAGTGATACGGTTTTTGTCAGCAAGGAACCTGCCTGCTGGTTTGTATGTAGATGGTTTGTATGTTGTGTTTCCTCATCAGCTTCCCTCTGCGGTCAGGGGTTCCCTTGATGTCTGGCAAGAACCCTTTTCCTCTGGGTGGATCTTCGTCTTGACTCTCGTGGCTTCTTCTCGGTTGTCGTGCCGCTCTTCTGATTTCTGAGGGGGAGTATCCATTGATACTCCCCATTTCTAATGTTATACCATTCAGCTGTATTTCTGACATTGCAGAGGGATGGGCTGGTGCCTTTTGCTGGAAGAGCACTTTGGTTTTCTCAATGTTCAATGACAGGCCGAGCTTCTCGTCTGCTTCTGCAAAGGTATTTAGAGTGACTTGTAGGTCTTAAATCTGAATGTGCAGACTATATTATCATTCACAATATTGGAGTTGTGTTGTTGAAGGCTTTCATGGCCGGAATCACTGGCTTGTTGTAGGTTTTTTCGGGCTATATGGCCATGTTCTAGAGGCATTCTCTCCTGACGTTTCGCCTGCATCTATGGCAAGCATCCTCAGAGGTAGTGAGGTCTGTTGGAACTAGGAAAATGGGTTTATATATCTGTGGAATGACCAGGGTGTGACAAAGGTCTCTTGTCTGCTGGAGCTAGGTGTAAATGTTTCAACTGACCACCTTGATTAGTGTATTGTCGAAGGCTTTCATGGCCGGAATCACTGGGTTGTTGTAGGTTTTTTCGGGCTATATGGCCATGTTCTAGAGGCATTCTCTCCTGACGTTTCGCCTGCATCTATGGCAAGCATCCTCAGAGGTAGTGAGGTCTGTTGGAAGTAGGAAAATGGGTTTATATATCTGTGGACTGACCAGGGTGGGAGAAAGGACTCTTGTCTGCTGGAGCTAGGTGTAAATGTTTCAACTGACCACCTTGATTAGTGTATTGTCGAAGGCTTTCATGGCCAGAATCACTGGGTTGTTGTAGGTTTTTTCGGGCTATATGGCCATGTTCTAGAGGCATTTTCTCCTGATGTTTCGCCTGCATCTATGGCAAGCATCCTCAGAGGTAGTGAGGTCTGTTGGAAGTAGGAAAATGGGTTTATATATCTGTGGAATGACCAGGGTGGGACAAAGGACTCTTGTCTGCTGGAGCTAGGTGTAAATGTTTCAACTGACCACCTTGATTAGTGTATTGTCGAAGGCTTTCATGGCCGGAATCACTGGGTTGTTGTAGGTTTTTTCGGGCTATATGGCCATGTTCTAGAGGCATTCTCTCCTGACGTTTCGCCTGCATCTACGGCAAGCAGCCTCAGAGGTAGTGAGGTCTGTTGGAACTAGGAAAATGGGTTTATATATCTGTGGAATGACCAGGGTGAGACAAAGGACTCTTGTCTGCTGGAGCTAGGTGTGAATGTTTCAACTGACCACCTTGATTAGCATTTGATAGCCTGGCAGTGCCGGGAGCAAACTTTTGTTGAGAGGTGAAACAAACCTTGTTTGTTTCCTCTCTGTTGTTGTGCTAATCACCTAATCTAATCTAATCTAATCTAATCACCTCTCAACAAAAGTTTGCTCCAGGCACTGTCAGATGCAGGCAAAACGTCAGGAGAAAATGCCTCTAGACCATGGCCATATAGCCCAAAAAAACCTACAACAACCCAGTTTTGAGATGTGTTTGTCTGTCATTTTTATGGCTATGAGGATGAAACTTGGCACACTTGTAGGCAACATTCACAACTTTCAGCATGCCAAGTTTCAGCATGCCAATTTTTAGGATTTTTTTAAAAAATTACAAATATTTAAGCAAACTACAAGAGGTGTCCCCTTGAATGTCTGCACGATGAGACAACATAAGCAGGGCATTGATCCGGCAAAATTTCAGAAGGATTTGTTTATGTATTGAATTTTAGGAATTTTAAAAGATTTGTAGGGGTCCTGTTTTGTTTCGTAATCCAAATGTAAGTGTTGCGTTAAGATCCCTTCCGTTAGCAGCAATGGGGAAAATTTCAAGGCTCATTTCATAGAATCATAGAATCAAAGAGTTGGAAGAGACCTCCTGGGCCATCCAGTCCAACCCCATTCTGCCAAGAAGCAGGAATATTGCATTCAAATCACCCCTGACAGATGGCCATCCAGCCTCTGCTTAAAAGCTTCCAAAGAAGGAGCCTCCACCACACTCCGGGGCAGAGAGTTCCACTGCTGAACGGCTCTCACAGTCAGGAAGTTCTTCCTCATGTTCAGATGGAATCTCCTCTCTTGTAGTTTGAAGCCATTGTTCCATTGCGTCCTAGTCTCCAAGGAAGCAGAAAACAAGCTTGCTCCCTCCTCCCTGTGGCTTCCTCTCACATATTTATACATGGCTATCATATCTCCTCTCAGCCTTCTCTTCTTCAGGCTAAACATGCCCAGTTCCCCAAGCCGCTCCTCATAGGGCTTGTTCTCCAGACCCTTGATCATTTTAGTCGCCCTCCTCTGGACACATTCCAGCTTGTCAATATCTCTCTTGAATTGTGGTGCCCAGAATTGGACACAATATTCCAGGTGTGGTCTAACTAAAGCAGAATAGAGGGGTAGCATGACTTCCTTAGATCTAGACACTCTGCTCCTATTGATGCAGGCCAAAATCCCATTGGCTTTTTTTCCCGCCACATCACATTGTTGGCTCATGTTTAACTTGTTGTCCACGAGGACTCCAAGATCTTTTTCACACGTACTGCTCTTGAGCCAGGCATTGTCCCCCATTCTGTATCTTTGCATTTCATTTTTTCTGCCAAAGTGGAGTATCTTGCATTTGTCACTGTTGAACTTCATTTTGTTAGTTTTGGCCCATCATCTCTCTAATCTGTCAAGATCGTTTTGAATTCTGCTCCTGTCCTCTGGACTATTGGCTATCCCTCCCAATTTGGTGTCGTCTGCAAACTTGATGATCATGCCTTCTAGGCATGATCATTTCTCCATCATTTTCACAGCTATCAGGATGAAACTTGGCATACTTGTAGGCAACGTTTACAACTTTAAGCTTGACAAGTTTCAGAATGTTTTGGTCATCCATCCTGACTGTGAGAGCCGTTCAGCAGTGGAACTCACTGCCCTGGAGTGTGGTGGAGGCTCCTTCTTTAGAAGCTTTTAAACAGAGGCTGGATGGCCATCTGTCAGGGGTGCTTTGAATGCAATATTCCTGCTTCTTGGCAGAATGGGGTTGGACTGGATGGCCCATGAGGTCTCTTCCAACTCTAGGATTCTAGGATTTACTGATTTTTATGAATACTTAAAACACAGCTTGATATGCTCCGAAACAACAAATCAAATTTCTCAGAAACATTTTGTTTCATAATGTTTTGGAGTGGCCTTGTTCTGACTAGTAATTTGGAGGTTTGTATTGACGAATTATACAATATCTCCGAATTACAAAATGAACCTCCAAAGCTTTGCACAACGCTATTGTGAACGTCAAGATGTTTCCAGTTTCTGGTGCCCCTAAGTGACCCTGTTTTCTGAAGCTGAGAGTATGTGACCCAATGGGTCTTTATGGCCAAACGGAGATTCGAACACATCTCCAAAATCATAGTCTAACTCTCAAACCACCTTGAGATGCCTAATATAAGTCAGCACAAAGCAACTAAGACATGATACGAAATATTTTTTAAACACTTAAACCATTCGTCCCATCAAAACATTAGTCTAAAACAATTTATCATACAGGGAATGCATATTACGTTTTGTAAAACGGCACATTTGTTGCCCATCCTCGAGTCCCAAATGGCAGAAAGCCTGTTTAATTCAGACAGTCTTTGCCTTTCAGTGAAAAGAGGGTCCTTTGGGAGGAAGCGCAATCGCCTGGTTCCAAAACGATTATGGAAAACAACACCTGGGATTTAAAAGAGTGTTTAAAGTAACTAAAGGGCTATAATTGCCTGGGATTTGTTTTCCTTGGGAGACGTATGGCACAGAATCCAATGAACACTGTGGATTTTTAGCAGCAGCTTCGCAAATCTGCATTGATGTTGAATGGAGTCGATTTTTACAGACCGTGAAATACATTATTTATTTTATTTTAACTGTTTGTATTGATTGTTTGTTATTGCCTTTGTTTATTGATGTGTTGTTGGGCTCAGCCTCATGTAAGCCGCACCGAGTCCCTTGGAGAGATGGTAGCGGGGTACAAATAAAGTTTATTATTATTATTATTATTATTATACAGGTTTGAGCATCTCTTCTCTGGAACTCCGAAATACGCCAAACTGAGAGGCTGAGATAGTGGACCCTGTTTGCTTTCTGATGGTTTAATAGACCCTAGCTTTATTTCATGCACAAAAATACAAAAAAAAAAAAACCCTATTAAACGATCTTCATGTTATGTGTATAAAGTGTTACTTACTTAGGTGAGATTGGCGGGGACGGGGAGCAGGGCCTTCTCAGTGGTGGCCCCCCGCCTATGGAATTCTCTCCCCGGGGAAATCAGATCTGCAGCTACGCTCCTTTCTTTCAGGAAAAAACAGGAATCGAAACACTGATTATAAGAATGATTTTATATGATGTTTATATGATGTTTATACAATGTCTTAGGTACCAGTGCGGATGTTTTATTATGATAATCGTTTTAATTACTTTTTGTATATCGTTCTTTTATATTTTTGTATACTTTGTATTATTATGTATAGGCATCGAATTCTGCCTTTTTTGTAAGCCGCCCTGAGTCCCCCTCCAGGGGTTGAGAAGGGCGGGGTAAAAGCACTAGTAATAAATAAATAAATAAATAATAGGTGATCCCTCATAGTCCGAGGATGATGGTCCTCTAAGATCGGTGTCCTGGCGGTGGGTCCGTAGGTGACTCTGGAGCCCTATTCTTGATCTGCATCTCCTCCCGGTTTCAGGTGGAAAGTGGTCCCGGTTGGGGTTGGCTTGACGCACCTTCCTCTTGGCACAGTTCTCTCTTTCGCCCTCCATTCATGCCTCTTCAAATTCTATAGCACTGCTGGTCACAGCTGACCTCTAGCCGGACTGCTCAAGGGCCAGGGCTTCCCAGTTCTCAGGGTCTATGCCAGAGTTTTTAACGTTGGGTTTGAGCCCATATTTAAATCTCTTTTCCTGTCCTCCAATATTCCGTTTTTCATTCTTGAGTTCGAAGTAGAGTAACTGCTTTGGGAGACGGCAGTTGGGCATTCGGACAACGTGTCTGGTCCAGTGGAGTTGATGGCGGAGGACCATCGCTTCAATGCTGGTGGTCTTTGCTTCTTCCAGCACGCTGACATTTCCTGCCTGTTTTCCCAAGAGATTTGCAGGATTTTTCAGAGGCAACGCTGATGGAATCGTTCCAGGAGTTGCGTATGACGTCTGTAGACAGTCCACGTCTCGCAGGCATATAGCAGGGTTGGGAGGACAACAGACAAAACACAAAGTATGCAAGCTTGGTAGTTGATTAAATGTCCTTTGACCAGTATCTGGCCACTTGGAGTGCCTCTGGTGTTGCCGCAAGAAGGTCCTCCATGGTCCATATGGCAGGGCTCAGGGTGCATTGCAGCAGGTGGTCAGTGGTTTGCTCTTCTCCACATTCGCATGTCGTGGACTCCACTTTGTGGCCACATTTCTTAAGGTTGGCTCTGCATCTCGTGGTGCCAGGGCGCAGTCTGTTCAGTGCCTTCCAAGTCGCCCAGTCTTCTGTGTGCCCAGGGGGGAGTCTCTCATTTGGTATCAGCCATTGATTGAGGTTCTGGGTTTGAGCCTGCCACTTTTGGACTCTCGCTTGCTGCTCAGCAGCAGAGTTGCATAGCACAAGGGAAGATGTCTTCACTGTATCTGGTTGTGATCCCCAAGTTGTACCAGTCAGCTTTCGTATGATATTGTTTCTAGCGCCCACTTTTTGCTTGATATTCAGGCAGTGCTTCTTGTAGGGATCATAGAATCATAGAATCAAAGAGTTGGAAGAGACCTCCTGGGCCATCCAGTCCAACCCCATTCTGCCAAGAAGCAGGAATATTGCATTCAAATCACCCCTGACAGATGGCCATCCAGCCTCCGTTTAAAAGCTTCCAAAGAAGGAGCCTCCACCACACTCCGGGGCAGAGAGTTCCACTGCTGAACGGCTCTCACAGTTCAGTCCTTCCTCATGTTCAGATGGAATCTCCTTTCTTGTAGTTTGAAGCCATTGTTCCGGATCCTCGTCCAGATAAGGGATAAAGGGCCTTCAACTTGTACTTGCATCTACGTTTTGCAAAACTTTCCCTTGCAAGATTATAGTTGGCGAGGATCAAATGGATTTTGGTTTGGTTTGTTGAGTCTCTCTGTTGAGTTTCAGGATGAATGGAGGGAAATGGAAACCCCGCTCAGGATCAAAGGGGAGCTTCTTTTTAGACTTCCTGGCCTCCGGTGCCAAGCTTGAGCTGGCACCACGGAGACAATGGGCCAGCTCTTTTATCATGTTGACACCGAAGTTGGCACCGAAGGTTCCCGTTGGCGCCGAGAGTGGGACAACATCCATTTCAGATCCAAAACGTACCTCATTGTGTGCCATATAATGGGTCCCCAGGGCTCCAGTTTCCAGCCTCCTGGAAGCAGAACTTTGCAAATCTCAGAATCCTCTCTGTTGAGCTCTTTGCTTTCAGCAAAACAATTTCTCTGGATTCATCTGAGGCATAGGCAAACTTGGGCCCTCCAGGTGTTTTGGACTTCAACTCCCACAATTCCTTTTTTTAAAAAAAATATTTTTATTGATTTTATTTTACATACACTTTAATAAAAATAAGGAATAGGTGTGTGTGTGTGGGGCGGGGGGGGGGGGGGGTTACAAAGGGTTTCTGTGAAGGAGAGGGGAAGTTTGAGAGGAGGGGGGATCGGGTCACATATGGGGGGGGTGAAGACGGTGGGGAGGAGGGACAACAAGGGTCAGGATTGGGTACTTCCGGGGTTACCTCAGAATTGGTGCTGAGAGGTAACTTAATCAAAGGCTTTAGAGCCAAGTCCCTTTCTCACGTCCTTGGGTACTTCCAGGTTTACCCAGGGTGGTTCAAACATTCTTAGTTTTACATATTTTATCCAAAATAAATATTAAATTTTGTTTTTCACCTTGTACTCACTTGCCTTAAGAATTGTCAATATAATTATTTGAGAACACAGCATATTATTTGAGAACACAGAAATGCTGGACCACACCAACAACCACCATGCCAGACTACACAGAGAAGCCACTGAAATCCACAAGCATGTGGACAATTTCAACAGAAAGGAAGAGACAATGAAAATGAACAAAATCTGGCTATCAGTATTTAAAAAAAACTCTAAAATTACAACAGCAAAACAACAGAGAGGAAACAACCAGGCACATCTTAACACCTCTCAACAAAGGATTTTCCCAGGCTCAGCCAGGACTTCAAATGCTAATGGTCAGTTGAAACATTCACACCTAGCTCCAGCAGAGAAGAGCTCTTTGCCCCACCCCAGCCATTCCACAGATATGTAAACCCATTGTCCTAATTCCAACAGACCTCACAACCTCTGAGGATGCTTGCCATAGATGCAGGCGAAACGTCAGGAGAAATGCCTCTAGAACATGGCCCTATAGCCCGAAAAAACTCACAAGAACCTTGTCAATATAATTATTTGCTCGGGACATGCGGTCCCTTTTCTCTTTTCATTTACCTTTTTCTTGGATTTCATTTATAAATCTATTGTATACATCTCTTTATTTCCCTCCTTTATAAAGTCTAGTACTGATTTCCAATTGGTTCTTTGAGGTTTTCTGTAGTTATGAGAGATTCTCTGTGTCCAGATGTCCATGTTTATTATGTCCATTATCTTGCTGGTCCAATGTTCCAATGTTGGGATCTCTTTAGTTTTCCACATTTTTGCTAGGACCATCCTAGCAGCTGTTGTTAAATAGAAAAATATTTTATCCTCGTTTTTTTTCCCAATTTGAGGTTATGGAGTCCTAGTAGTAGTGTTTCTGGTCTTAATTCAAATTTTATCTCTAATATTTTCTCCATCGTCCTATGGATCTGTGACCAGTATTTTTTTACCTTTTTACAATTCCACCACATGTGTAGAAATATGCCTTTTTCCTTTTCGCATTTCCAACACCGGTCTTTTGTTTTGTCCTTATTAATTTTAGCTAGTATCTCGGGTGTTAGGTACCATCTATAAAAGATCTTATACCAGCTCTCCTTTAGGTCTGTGGCATATGTGTATTTGATTTTATCTTTCCATATTTTTTCCCAATCTACTAGTGGTATCGATTGGCCTATGTCTCTTGACCAACTTATCATGTTGGCCTTGATTTGCTCTGTCTCTGTAGCCCAGATTAATAGCTGGTTATATATTTTTCTTATAAGTTTTGTATCAGTTATTATATTACTTCCTCAGCTCAATTGCTTGGCTCCACCTCTTCCTGGAGGAGGGCGGAGCTTATCCTTTTCCATTCCACCATCAAACTTTCTATCAGATGGACGTGAGAAAGGGACTTGGCTCTAAAGCCTTTGATTAAGTTACCTCTCAGCACCAATTCTGAGGTTCTTACCCTTGAGACTTATGCTTCATGTTCAGATCAACCTGGATGACGTTGAGAAGTCTCAAGCGCCTTCAAACCAGTTCTTTGGCTCCAGAGGAAGGCTTTGTCCCTTCAAATATAGGCCATTGGAATTGGGGTTGTGATTATTCTGATATTCACAGCCATTGAGAAAAGAGGGAACAGGAAAAGGTCTTAATTCAAATTTTATCTCTAATATTTTCTCCATCATCCTATGGATCTGTGACCAGTATTTTTTTACCTTTTTACAATTCCACTACATGTGTAGAAATATGCCTTTTTCCTTTTCGCATTTCCAACACCGGTCTTTTGTTTTGTCCTTATTAATTTTAGCTAGTATCTCGGGTGTTAGGTACCATCTATAAAAGATCTTATACCAGCTCTCCTTTAGGTCTGTGGCATATGTGTATTTGATTTTATCTTTCCATATTTTTTCCCAATCTACTAGTGGTATCGATTGGCCTATGTCTCTTGACCAACTTTGCTCTGTCTCTGTGGCCCAGATTAATAGCTGGTTATATATTTTTCTTATAAGTTTTGTATCAGTTGTTAGTATTTTATCCCAGAAGGATTTCTTTGTTTCGAAGCCTAATATTTTATCTACCTTGTAGTTTTCTCTGATCTGATGGTAATGAAACCATGAGATGGTAGAATCTACCTGATTCAGTTCCTCTCTTGATTTTAGTGTTATTTCCTGTCCGTTAATGTTTAGAAGTTGATTATATGTAAGCCATACATTCCGGGGTATTTCCCTTTTATGATATGCTTCGTTGGGGGAGAACCACATAGGTGTTTTTTGGTGCAGTCTATTTTTATATTTAGGAGCCCTTTTTTCCTATCCTAAGGACCCTCCAAAGGCGCAAGAAACTTATTTCTGGTTATTATGTGATGGTTGTTGTTATAGTTATTGTTTATTTACCGGAATATGCTTACTCTAAGTCAAAGTAGACTATTTATTTATTTATTTATTTCGGTTACTTCTACCCCGCCCTTCTCACCCCGAAGGGGACTCAGGGCAGCTTACAAAGGCACAATTCGATGCCGGCATCACATAACAGTAGTAAAAACAAATTAACATCAATTAACAATTAAACCACAGCTCCTGCATTACAACAATAAAACCAACACAAACCCAATTACTCCTCATTGACGGCCAGCATTCGCTATCTCATAGTCCAAATTCCAATTCCACATTGTCAGTCCTGTCAGTCCTAATCGTCTGATTGTCCTTATCTAGTTGTCAGATTGCCCACAACCACGTCTTTACTTTCCTCCTGAAGGAGAGGAGGGATGTTGATGCCCTAATTTCCCCTGGGAGTGAGTTCCACAGGTGAGGGGCCACCACTGAGAAGGCCCTGCTCCTCGTCCCCATCAGCCTCACTTGTGACAGCGGTGGGGTCGAGAGCAGGGCCTCCTCAGATGATCTCAAATTCCGGGGTGGGACGTAGAGGGAGATGCGTTCGGACAGATACACTGGACCGGAACCGTAAAGGGTTTTGTAGGTCAAAACCAGCATCTTGAATTGTGCTCGGAACTGAACCGGCAGCCAGTGGAGATGACACAGCAGGGGGGTGGTGTGCTCCCTGTATGACGCTCTGTAGACAGTCCACGTTTCGCAAGCGTATTTAGCAGGGTTGGGAGGACAATAGCTTTATAAACAAGGCCCTTGTTCTCCCTACGGATGTCCCGGTCCTCAAACACTCTCTGCTTCATTCGGAAAAATGCTGCACTCACAGAGCTCAGGCGGTGTTGTATTTCGGTGTCGATGTTGACTTTGGTGGAGAGGTGGCTGCCAAGGGAGCGGAAATGGTCCACATTTTCTAATGTTACACCAGTAAGCTGTATTTCTGGCATTGGGGAGGGATTGACTGGTGACTGCTCGAACAGCACTTTGGTTTTCTCGATGTTCAATGACAGGCCAAGCTTCTCGTATGCTTCTGCGAAGGTGTTTAGAGTGACTTGCAGATCTACCCCTCTATTCTGCTTTGGTTAGACCACACCAGGAATATTGTGTCTAATTCTGGGTACCACAATTCAAGAGAGATATTGACAAGCTGGAATGTGTCCAGAGGAGGGTAACTAAAATGATCAAGGGTCTGGAGAACAAGCCCTATGAGGAGCGGCTTAAGGAGCTGGGCATGTTTAGCCTGAAGAAGGGAAGGCTGAGAGGAGATATGATAGCCATGTATAAATATGTGAGAGGAAGCCACAGGGAGGAGGGAGCAAGCTTGTTTTCTGCTTCCTTGGAAACTAGGACGCAATGGAACAATGGCTTCAAACTACAAGAGAGGAGATTCCATCTGAACACGAGGAAGAACTTCCTGACTGTGAGAGCCGTTCAGCAGTGGAACTCTCTGCCCTGGAGTGTGGTGGAGGTTCCTTCTTTGGAAGCTTTTGAACAGAGGCTGGATGGTCGTCTGTCAAGGGTGATTTGAATGCAAAATTCCTGCTTCTTGGCAGAATGGGGTTGGACTGGATGGCCCATGAGGTCTCTTCCAACTCTTTGATTCTATGATTGTATGATTGCCTGTTGACTTCTGGAAGAGCACTTTGGTTTTCTTGATGTTCAATGACAGGCTGAGCTTTTCGTATGCTTCTGCGAAGATGTTTAGAATGACTTGTAAGTCTTCTTCTGAATGTGCACAGAGGACGTTGTCATCAGCATACTGGAGTTCTATAACAGATGTTGTTGTAACCTTGACTTGCAGATCTTCTTCTGATTTGGATAGCATAGGGAAGGGTGAAAACCCCTCTGAGGTGTCCTTTGCTGTCTCTGCCTCTGTTCAGAAGATTGCACCACCCTTTCTATTCCTGTCATAATTGAATTTTGGAAAATTTGGCTTGTTGTGGAAACAAGGATTGGAGATAAAGCTTCAGTGGAGACGCCTTTTCCCCATGGTAATAACTCTTCCAGGAGGGGATTTCCCTTCCGAAGGGTAGACTTCTCTCCCTTCCTGTTGTCTCTCCTCCATTCTTAACTATGAGTAGTTTGTAAGTCGGACGTTTGTAACTCTGGAACTGCGTGTATTTGGCACAGAAAGCTAAAGGCTTTGCAAAACCGCCAAGCTCAGGCTTCTATAGGATGGAGCCAAGGCTGTGCAAGTGGTGCCAAACTGCATGCATTTGACAGTGTTGTAGGTGCATCGACGGGCCGCCTTCCTCGGATGGCCATGCCTGTCCTCTCCTTGCACAAAGGCCTTTGTTCCAAACCAAGGAAGTCTTGTAAAAACCCTCGCAAGTTGCAGGGTAAACTGGGGCTGCTGCGTCACCCATCCTGTGGAGGCGAAGGGCGAAAAGGTCGCCGCGTCTGAGAAACAATGACTTGATTCAAGAAAAGGCGGCAGGTCGGGGAAGGCAAGCAAAACCTCCGCCTCCTTCGCCAGATGAGGACTTTCCTGCGCCAGAGGCGGAAAATGCAAGGCTTGCGATGGGTTGTTCTCTTTGGATAGATCTACATGGCATCATACGGTCAGCGTAGATCCATATGATACATTATATGAGTCTACACTGACCATATCATGCCGTCTTCAAACTACATTATATGGCAGTTGTACATCCACGTAAAGAGAGTAACCCATTGCAAGTCTTGCTTCTTGCAGCCTTGCTTTTAGTAACATAAAAACAGCATCTATTATTATTATTATTATTATTATTATGGAGTTGATGTGATGCATTTAAGTGTTGACTTATCATTTTAACTGAACATGAAGAAAAACTATTATTATTGGGTTGTTGTAGGTTTTTTCGGGCTATATGGCCATGTTCTAGAGGCATTCTCTACTGACGTTTCGCCTGCATCTATGGCAAGCATCCTCAGAGGTAGTGACCAGTGATTCCGGCCATGAAAGCCTTCTACAATACTTGTAGCTCTGACCTACAAGAAGCACTGCCTGAATATCAAGCAAAAAGTGGGTGCTAGAAACAATATCATACGAAAGCTGACTGGCACAACCTGGGGATCACAACCAGACACAGTGAAGACATCTGCCCGTGCGCTATGCTACTCTGCTGCTGAGTATGCATGCTCAGTGTGGAACACATCTCACCACGCTAAAACAGTAGATGTGGCTCTTAAGGAGACATGCCACATTATCACGGGGTGTCTGCGCCCTACACCACTGGAGAAACTACACTGTCTAGCCAGTATTGCACCACCTGACATCTGCCAGGAAGTAGCAGCCAATATTAAAAGAACCAAGGCAGTGACATCTCCAGCCCATCCCTTGTTTGGGTATCAGCCAGTATGTCAGCGACTTAAATCAAGAAATAGTTTTCTTAGATCTACAGAGACACTTGCTGGAACACCCCAGCAAGAGAGAGTCCAAAAGTGGCAGGCTCAAACCTAGAACCTCAAGTAATGGCTGATACCAAACCCTTCCAGTATTTTCTGTTGGTCATGGGAAAACTGTGTGCCAAGTTTGGTTCAATTCCACCGTTGTTGGGGTTCAGAATGCTCTTTGATTGTAGGTGAACTATAAATCCCAGTAACTACAACTCCCAAATGTCAAGGGCTATTTCCCCCAAACTCCACCAGTGTTCACATTTGGGCATATTGAGTATTCATGTAGAGTTTGGTCCAGATCCATCATTGTTTGAGTCCACAGTGCTCTCTGGATGTAGGTGAACTATAACTCCAAAACTCAAGGGCAATGCCCACTAAAGCCATCCAGTATTTTCCGTTGGTCAGGGGAATTCCGTGTGCCAAGTTTGACCCAATTCTATCATTGGTGGGGTTCAGAAAGCTCTTTGATTGTAAGTGAACTACAAATCCCAGTAACTACAATTCCCAAATGTCAAGATCTATTTCCCCAAAACTCCACCTGTGTTCACATTTGGGCATATTGAGTATTTGTGCCAAGTTTGGTCCAGATCCATCATTGTTTGAGTCCACAGTGATCTTTGGATGTAGGTGAACTACAACTCCAAAACCAAAGGACACTGCCCACCAAACCCTTCCAGTATTTTCTGTTGGTCATGGGAGAAATGTGTGCCAAGTTTGGTTCAATTCCATCGTTGGTGGGGTTCAGAATGCTCTTTGATTGTAGGTGAACTATAAATCCTAGTAACTACAACTCCCAAATATCAAGGTATGTTTCCCCCAAACTCCATCTGTGCTCATATTTGGGCATATGGAATATTCGTGCCAAGTTTGGTCCAGATCCATCATTGTTTGAGTCCACAGTGCTCTCTGGATGTAGGTGAACTACAACTCCTAAACTCAAGGTCAATGCTTACCAAACCCTTCTAGTGTTTTCTGTTGGTCCTGTATGCCAAGTTTGGTCCAATTCTATTGTTGGTGGGGTTCAGAATGCTCTTTGATTGTAGGTGAACTATAAATCCCAGCAACTACAACTCCCAAATGACAAAATCAATTTTTTTTGAGTGAAGGACATAGATTGGGTTGTTAGGTGTCTTGTGTCCAAATTTGGTGTCAATTCGTCCAGTGGTTTTTGAGTTCTGTTAATACCACAAACGAACATTACATTTTTATTTATATAGATTAGTTATTGGAAAGGGTTGGAAACAGTTACTAAAGAAAACAGTAGTATAGGATCCCTCTTTTATATATGTTGCAAATATATTATTATTATTAATATTAATATTAATAATATTATTATTGCAGGACGGGCGCCGAAGACCGCGTCAACATGCCCGAAGGAGCCCGAAGGGGCAGCACCAAGAAGGGAGGCAAAACAGGTGAGTATTTCTAACTCAAGGTGCATCTACACTGTTGAATTAATCCAGTTTGGCACCACTTGAACATGCCATGGCTCCATGTAATGGAATCCTAGGAGTTGTAGTTTTGCAGGGACATTTGCTTCTCTGCCAAAGAGTGCTATAACTACAAACTATAGCCTCTATGATTCCATAGCAGTGAGCCATTGCGGTTCAAGGGGTCTCAAACTGCATTAATTCTATAGTGTAGACACCCTAAGACACCTCTCTGGGAGTTTTCTGCACCCTGCAGCATATCTCTATAGTCAACCTCCAGTGGAAGTTTCTCATAGTCATATTTCCACTTTGAGTTTCCTTTAAGATATATAAAGTACCTTGTTGTTGTTGTTGTTGTTGTTGTTGTTGTTGTTGTTATTCTGCTAAGCATTTGTAGGTCTTCAATGCAATTCTATGTACAACTTGAGGATATGATTGCTCGCTAGACAGGCTGTAAATCCCATGATCTGATCCCAGGTTTTCTGTTTATCCCAGATTATCTGGCAGTGGGGACTCATATAATCCAGTTTAAAGCAGAAAATCTGGGATCAGATACTGGGATATAGGGACTATCTGAAAAGGCCCTAAGGCCCCTTCTACGCTGCCACATAAAATCCAGATTTTCTGCTTTGAACTGGACTATATGGAAGTGTAGACTCATATAATCCAGTTCAAAGCAAATAATGTGGATTATCCCAGGCATGGGCAAAGTTTGGCCTATTGTATTGGATCACTTTTGTTGGGCACTTCCCAAGTGTCTAGGACTGTGCGATGTATCAGCAAATAATGTGTGCAGATCCAAGGAGGGTGGCCTTTTGCAGCTGATAGGTGGTGATTTTGTCAGTGTTGATTGTTTTTAAGTCCAGGCCAGGGTCTTCAGGCACTGCACCCAGTGTGCCGATCACCAATGGGACCACTTTGACTGGCTTGTGCCAGAGTCTTTGCAATTCAATCTTTACATCATATTAGTCTAGGACTGTGTGATGTATCGGCAAATAGTGTGTGCAGATCCAAGTAGAGTGGCCTTTTGCATCTGACAGATGGCGATTTTGTCAGTGTTGATTGTTTTTAAGTGCAGGCCAGGGTCTTCAGACACTGCACCCAGTGTGCCGATCACCTCTGGGACTACCATTATTATTATTATTATTATTATTATTATTATTATTATTATCAGTAGTAGTAGTAGTAGTAGTAGTATGTTTATGTTTATTTGATGGTGTCTTTCTGCCTGGCAAAAGAAGGTTAGCCTTTCAAATGTCCCTTCCAACTCTTTAAGGCCTTTTCCACACAGCTGTATAAAACCCACATCAAACTAGATTATATGGCAATGTGGACTTTTTTTTTTTTTGGTCATGTCAGGAGCAACTTGAGAAACTGCAAGTCGCTTCTGGTGTGAGAGAATTGGCCGCCTGCAAGGACGTTGCCCAGAGGACGCCCGGATAATTTGATGTTTTTACCATCCTTGTGGGAGGCTTCTCTCATGTCCCTGCTTGGGGAGCTGGAGCTGAGAGAGGGAGCTCATCCGCCTCTCCCTGGATTCGAACCTGCGACCTGTCAGTCTTCAGTCCTGCATGCACAAGGGTTTAACCCACTGCCATCGGGGGCTCGGCAATGTGGACTCAGATAACCCAGTTCAAAGCAGATACTGTGGATTGTCTGCCTTGATATTCTGGGTTATTGCAGACGGCCAATTCTCTCACACCAGAAGCGACTTGCAGTTTCTCAAGTTGCTCCTGACACGACCAAAAAAAAAAAAAAAGAAGTCCACATTGCCATATAATCTAGTTCGATGTGGGTTTTATACAGCTGTGTGGAAAAGACCTTAAAGAGTTGGAAAGCCACGTAGATTCAGTGAATCCTATCCTGGTGAAAACCTTTTGCAGTGCAAAGCATATTCTGTTCACAATTGTGCTGCAAACCTTTTGCATTCCTTTCCAAGTCTTTAAGGCCACTTCCACACAGATGTATAAAACTCATATCGAACTGGATTATATGGCAATGCGGACTCAGATTACCCAGTTCAAAGCAGATATTATGGATTGTCTGCCTTGATATTCTAGGTCAGGGGGTCCTCAAACTACGGCCCACGGGCCACTTCCGGCCCGCCAAGGGCACTTATCCGGCCCACGGAGGAGGAGTGCGCCCCCCCCCCCCCACAGTGCCCCTCCCTTGGCTGGCTCATGCTATCCATCAGGCCCAACGGGCAGCGTGAGCCAGCCAGCCATGAAGTCCAGTCGTGTCTGACTCTGGGGTGTGGTGCTCATCTGCATTTCTAGGTTGAAGAGCCAGCGTTGTCCGTAGACACCTCCAAGGTCATGTGGCCAGCATGACTGCATGGAGCGCCGGGGCAGCCTCCCTTGGCTGGCTCACGCTGCCCATCGGACCCGTGAGGTTCTTTACACGCGAGTAGGCCGTGCGGGGCTGCCCCGGCGCTCCATGCAGTCATGCCGGCCACATGACCTTGGAGGTGTCTACGGACAATGCCGGCTCTTCGACTTAGAAATGCAGACGAGCACCACACCCCAGAGTCAAACATGACTGGACTTCATGTCAGAGGAAAACCTTTAACTAGGAAAATTGTGGAAGATCCAGGGTGGGAGAAAGAACTCTTGTCTGTTGGAGGTAGGTATTTATTTATTTATCGTGTCATCCGCAACCAGAACATTGTGTTACATTTCTAACAGAACAAAACAAACAAACAGATAAAAAAACCCCACAAATTTTGCAAACTTGGTAGCTGATTAAATGTCCTTTGACTAGTATCTGGCCACTTGGAGTGCCTCTGGTGTTGCCGCAAGAAGGTCCTCCATTGTGCATGTGGCAGGGCTCAGGGTGCATTGCAGCAGGTGATCAGTGGTTTGCTCTTCTCCGCACTCGCATGTCGAGGATTCCACTTTGTAGCCCCATTTCTTAAGGTTGGCTCTGCATCTCGTGGTGCCAGAGCGCAGTCTGTTCAGCGCCTTCCAAGTCACCCAGTCTTCTGTGTGCCCAGGGGGGAGTCTCTCATTTGGTATCACCCACTGATTGACGTTCTGGGTTTGAGCCTGCCACTTTTGGACTCTTGCTTGCTGAGGTGTTCCTGCAAATATCTCTGTAGATCTTAGGAAGCTATTTCTTGATTTGAGTTGTTGACGTGCTGGCTGATACCCAAACAGGGGATGAGCTGGAGATGTCTCTGCCTTGGTCCTTTCACTATTGGCTGCTACTTCCCGGTGGATGTCAGGTGGTACAATACCGGCTAGGCAGTGTAATTTCTCCAGTGGTGTAGGGCGCAGGCACCCCGTGATAATGCAGCATGTCTCATTAAGAGCCGCATCCACTGTTTTAGTGGAGGTAGGTATGAATGTTTCAATTGGCCACCTTGATTGCCATTTCATAGCCTGGCAGTTTTTAGGGAGAATCCTTTGTTGAGAGGTGATTAGCTGGTCCTGAATGTTTCTTGTCTGGAGTTCCCTTGTGTTTGAGTATTGTTCTGTATTTACAGTTATAATTTTAGAGTTTTTTAAATACCGGTAGCCAGATTTTGTTCAGACTAGAAATAGGAAGATTTCCCCTTCTCTGCTCCTGGAATTACTGCCTAAAGAGGGCTAGAAAGAACCCTTCCACACAGCAAATAAGATATGTGCAATGTGCAGAGGGATTTTTCAATTAATTTTTTTAAACTATAGTCTGGCCCTCCAACAGTCTGAGGGACAGTGAACTGGCCCCCAGTTTTAAAACTTTGAGGACCCCTGTTCTAGGTTATATGACCCATAGATTCAGTGAATCCTCTCCTGATGAAAACCTTTTGCAGGGCAAGGCTGATTCTGTGCACAATTGTGCTGCAAACCTTTTGCATTCGCTCGCCCTTTTGCAAAGTTTTGCAAAAGGAAATTTTTGCTTGCAAACACAGCTATTTGTGCAGAACTTTTCTAGAGTGGTGGGAGGAGGAAACAATAGGTCGAGATGAGGAAGAAGAAGGGGGAGATGTGGCGGAAAAGGCGGCCAAAGGTGCTTCTCGCACTGAAGCCTCCTCCCAGGTTGCATTGCGAGGAAAACCACAGCCAGCTTCAAAAGGTGAGAAAAGGCCACAAAAGGATGCTGCAAAGAGAGACGGGAGCGGGTTTTGCACACATCCTTGCATCGTAGATTTGGAAGAGACCCCAAGGACATCTGGTTTAATTCCTCCATGCAGCAAGACACCATCAAAGCCCTCCCGACAGATGGACATTCAGGTGTTGTGTGTGTGCCTTACGTAGTTTAACAGGATATCTAAAAATGATTGCATTGTTTTTAATTATGCCGTTTGAGCAAGTCCCGTATTTAATTCTATGCTAATGTTTATTTACGTTAGGTTTTAATAGACACATTGTGTATGTGTTTTGGTTACTTAGAGCAGTGTTTCTCAACCTTCCTCATGCCGCGACCCCTTAATACAGTTCCTCGTGTTGTGGTGAACCCCAACCATCACATTATTTTCGTTGCTGCTTCACAACTGTCATTTTTCTTGTGTGATGAATGTTTTGCTGTGGCCCAGTTTGTGTATATGTGTTTTTGTGTGTGTGTATATAGAATCATAGAATCAAAGAGTTGGAAGAGACCTCATGGGCCATCCAGTCCAACCCCATTCTGCCAAGAAGCAGGAATATTGCATTCAAATCACCCCTGACAGATGGCCATCCAGCCTCTGTTTCAAAGCTTCCAAAGAAGGAGCCTCCACCACACTCTGGGGCAGAGAGTTCCACTGCTGAACGGCTCTCACAGTCAGGAAGTTCTTCCTCGTGTTCAGATGGAATCTCCTCTCTTGTAGTTTGAAGCCATTGTTCCATTGCGTCCTAGTCTCCAAGGAAGCAGAAAACAAGCTTGCTCCCTCCTCCCTGTGGCTTCCTCTCACATATTTATACATGGCTATCATATCTCCTCTCAGCCTTCTCTTCTTCAGGCTAAACATGCCCAGCTCCTTAAGCCGCTCCTCATAGGGCTTGTTCTCCAGACCCTTGATCATTTGAGTCGCCCTCCTCTGGACACATTCCAACTTGTCAATATCTCTCTTGAATTGTGGTGCCCAGAATTGGACACAATATTCCAGGTAAAGTGGTCTAACCAAAGCAGAATAGAGCATGGGGAGCATTACTTCCCTTTAGGTTTTAATAGACACATTGTGTATGTGTTATAGCTACTTAGAGGTAACCATAACATTATTTTCATTGCTACTTCACAACTGTCATTTTGCTACTGTTGTCCCGTGATATGAGATTAGGTCTCTGGTTGGAGAGAGCTAAGGAAACGTTAATGTAGTGTTTCTCAACCTTCCTAATGCTGCGCCCCCTTAATACAATTCCTCATGTTGTGGTGACCCCCAACCATAACATTATTTTCGTTGCAACTTCATAATTGTCATTTTGCTCCTGTTATGAATCATCAAAATATCTGATATGCGGGATGTGTTTCCAATCACTGGACCAAATTTGGCACAAATACCCGATATGTCCAAATTTGAATACTGGTGGGGTTGGGGAGAGCATTGATTTTGTCACTTTGGAGTTATAGTTGCTGGGATTTATAGTTCACCTACAATCAAAGAGTATTCTGAACTCCACCAACGATGGAGTTGAACCAAATTTGGCACACAAAACTCCCATGACCAACAATCAATACAATCAAAGAGCATTGTTAACTCCACCAACGATGGAATTGAACCAAACTTGGTACACAGAACTCTCATGACCATCAGAAAATACTGGAAGGGTGTGATGGGCATTGACCTTGAGTTTGGGAGTTGTAGTTCACCTACATCCAGAGAAGCACTGTGGACTCAAACCATGATGGTTCAGGACCAAACTTGGCATGGATACTCAATATGCACAAATGTGATTACTGGTGGAGTTTTGGGGAAATAGACCTTAACTTTTAGGAGTTGTAGTTGCTGGGATTTATAGTTCACCTACCATCAAAGAGCATTATGGACCCCACCACTGATAGAATTAGGCCAAACTTGGCACGCAGAACTCCTGTGAGCAATAGAAAATACTGGAAAGGTTTGGTGGGCATTGACCTTGAGTTTGGAATTGTAGTTCACTTACATCCAGACAGCACTGTGGACTCAAACGGTGATGGATCAGGACCAAACGTGGCACGAATACTCAGTATGCCCAGATATGAACACTGGTGGAGTTTGGGGAAAATAGACCTTGACATTTGGGAGTTGTAGTTGCTGGGATTTATAGTTCACCTACAATCAAAGAGCATTGTGAACTGCACCAAGGATAGATTTTGACCAAACTTCCTACAATGACCCACATGACCCAGAGAAAATACTGATGGTCTTTGAAAACCCCTCTGACAAAACTCAAGGTCAATGCCCACCAAACCCTTCCAGTATTTTCTGTTAGTTGTGGAAGTTCTGTGTGCCAAGTTTGGTTCAATTCCATCATTGGTGGAGTTCAGAATGCTCTTTGATTGTGGGTGAATTATAAATACCTGCAACTACAACTCCCAAATGACAAAATAAATCCCTCTCCAACCCCACCAGTAGCCAAATTTGAGTGTATTGGGTAGTAAAGGTAAAGGTTTTCCCCTGACATTAAGTCCAGTCATGTCTGACTCCTCCTTTTGCCACAGCAGTACCTATTGATCTACTCACATTTGCATGTTTTCGAATTGCTAGATTGGGAGAAGCTGGGGCTAACAGTGTGAGCTTACCCCGCTCCATGGATTTGAACCGGTGACCTTTCGGTCAGCAAGTTCATCATCTCAGTAGTTCAACCCACTGCGCCATCAGGGGCTCCTTTTCAAATTTGGGCATATTGGGTATTTGTGCCAATTTTTGTCCAGTGAATGAAAATCCATCCTACATATCAGATATTTACATGATGATTCATAACAGTAGCCAAATGACAGTGATGAAGTAGCAATGAAAATAATAGGTTCTTGTGGGTTTTTTCGGGCTATAGAGCCATGTTCTAGACGCATTTCTCCT
Source organism: Anolis sagrei (assembly GCF_037176765.1). Lineage (NCBI taxonomy): Eukaryota > Metazoa > Chordata > Lepidosauria > Squamata > Anolidae > Anolis > Anolis sagrei. The sequence goes on along the minus strand of NC_090035.1, from coordinate 78,624,138 downwards.
GACGTTTCGCCTGCATCTATGGCAAGCATCCTCAGAGGTGTGAGGATGCTTGCCATAGATGCAGGCGAAACGTCAGGAGAAATGCGTCTAGAACATGGCTCTATAGCCCGAAAAAACCCACAAGAACCTAGTGATTCCAGCCATAAAAGCCTTCGACAATACAATGAAAATAATGCTATGGTTGGGGGTCACCACAACATGAGGAATTGTATTAAGGGGGCGTAGCATTAGGAAGGTTGAGAACCACTACATTAACTTTTCCTTAGCTCTCTCCAACCAGAGACCTAATCTCATATCACGGGACAACAGTAGCAAAATGACAGTTCTGAAGTAGCAACGAAAATAATGTTATGGTTGGGGGTCAGCACAACATAAGGAACTGTATGAAGGGTCGCGGAATTAGGAAGGTTGAGAAACACTGCTTTTGAACATTCATTCCATGATAATAACTCTTCCTTCCGAGCGGGAGTTTGCTCTCACTTGCTCTTGTCTCATCCCCGTTCTTAACTATGAGTCGTATGGAATTTGGATGTTTCTAACTCTGAGAATGCTTGATTTGCAAGACCTTTAAAAGCACACCTTTTCTCTTTATGTCTCCAAGCAGCGCCCCGGCCCTCGTCGGTCTCCTCGCTGGGCGGCATCGGTGCTGGCATGGCCTCCGACCCCATGTTGGGCAGCTGCACCTCGGTCAACACCGTCTGTTCGGACAGCGACCGCCCGGTCAGCCTGAGCTCTTCCGCCTCCTCGGCTTCACTCCAGGACAGCCATAGTGCTTTCGGCAGCAGCGGAGGGCTCATCGGTTGTCCGCCGCCTCCGCCGTCTTCATACGCGCACCAAAACGGGAGCGATATCAGCTTGGACCTGACGCCGGTGGCCCTTTTGGATGTCCCTGGGTACCCCAAGGACCACCCCGGGAGGGCCAAAGAACGGCGGATGAAGCTCTCGCACCTGGACCGGGTGGTGTTGGAGATCGTCGAGACGGAGCAAGCCTACGTGCGGGATCTCCGGAGCATCGTGGAGGTATTTATTTATTTATCGTGTCATCAGCAACCAGACATTTGTATTACATTTTTAACAAAACAAACAAGCAACCAGACAAAACACAGAATTTGCAAGCTTGGTAGTTGATTAAATGTCCTTTGACCAGTATCTGGCCACTTGGAGTGCTTCTGGTGTTGCCGCAAGAAGGTCCTCCCTTGTGCATGTGGCTGGGCTCAAGTTGCATTGCAGCAGGTGGTCAGTGGTTTGCTCTTCTCCGCACTCACATGCCGTGGATTCCACTTTGTAGCCCCATTTCAGAAGGTTGGCTCTGCATCTCGTGGTGCCAGAGCGCAGTCTGTTCAGCGCCTTCCAAGTCCCCCAGTCTTCTGTGTGCCCAGGGGGGAGTCTCTCATTTGATATCAGCCATTGGTTGAGGTTCTAGGTTTGAGCCTGCCACTTTTGGACTCTCGCTTGCTGAGGTGTTTCAGGGAGTGTCTCTGTAGATCTTAGAAAACTATTTCTTGATTTAAGTCGTTGACGTGCTGATTTAAGTCGTTGACCCAAACAAGGGATGGGCTGGAGATGTCACTGCCTTGGTCCTTTCATTATTGGCTGCTACTTCCTGGCGGATGTCAGGTGGTGCGATACTGGCTAGACAGTGGTGTAGGGCACAGACACCCCGTGATAATGCGGCATGTCTCATTAAGAGCCACATCCACTGTGTTAGCGTGTTGAGATGTGTTCCATACTGGGCATGCATACTCAGAAGCAGAGTAGCAAAAGCAAGGGCAGATGTCTTCACTGTGTCTGGTTGTGATCCCTAGGTTGTGCCAGTCAGCTTTCGTATGATATTGTTTCTAGCACCCACTTTTTGCTTGATATTCAGGCAGTGCTTCTTGTAGGTCAGAGCACGGTCCAGAGTGACCCTTGAGGGTCGTGGAGGTAAGGGAATTCGGTGGAAATGAGTAGTAGAGTTGGGTGTCATCTACATACAGATGGCACCCAACTCCAAAACTCCGGATAACCTCACTCAGTGGTTTCATGTAGATATTGAAAAGCATGGGAGATAGAATGGACCTTGTGGGACCCCACAGGTCAAAGACCACGGGTCTGAGCAGTTATCCCCCAGCTTCACCAACTGGGAGTGACCCTCCAGGAAGGAACAGAGCTACTGCAGAGCAATGCTCCCAACCAAGACCCATTCTGGAGAGCCACCCCAGAAGGATACCATGGTCGATGGTATTGAAAGCCACAAAGATATCCAGTAGGACCAAGCTCTCTTCGGAGGTCATCCACCAAGGCAACCAAAGCCGTCTCAGTACCATGGCCAGGTTTAAAACCAGAATGTGATGCATCTAGATAGTTGGTACATGCATTGCATGTACCTCAGTTTGAAAAAATAACAGTTGGGTTGTTGTAGGTTTTTTCGGGCTGTATGGCCATGCTCTAGAGGCATTCTCTCCTGACGTTTCATCTGCATCTATGGCAAGCATCCTCAGAGGTAGTGAGGTCTGTTGGAACTAGGAAAAAGAGTTTATATATCTGTGGAAGGACCAGGGTGGGACAAAGGACTCTTGTCTGTTGGAGCTAGTTGTGAATGTTTCAACTGACCACCTTGATTAGCATACAATGGGCTGACTGTGCCTGGAGCAAACTTTTGTTGAGAGGTGATTAGATGTCCTTGTTTGTTTCCTCTCTGCTGTTTTGCTGTTGCAATTTTAGAGTTTTTTTAAATACTGGTAGCCAGATTTTGTTCATTTTCATGGTTTCCTCCTTTCTGTTGAAATTGTCCACATGCTTGTGCATTTCAATGACTTCTCTGTGTAGTCTGACATGGTGGTTGTTGGTGTGGTCCAGCATTTCTGTGTTCTCAAATAATATCCTGTGTTCAGGCTGGTTCATTGGGTGCTCTGCTATGGCTGACTTCTCTGGTTGAAGGAGTCTGCAGTGCCTTTCATGTTCCTTGATTCGTGGTTGGGCAATGCCATGTTTGGTGGTCCCTATGTAGACTTGTCCACAGCTGCATGGTATATGGTAGACTCCTGCAGAGGTGAGAGGATCCTTCTTGTCCTTTGCTGAACGGAGCAGTTGTTGGATTTTCTTGGTGAGTCTATAGATAGTTTGTATGTTGTGTTTCCTCTGCGGTCAGTGATTCCCTTGTTGTTTGGCAAGAACCCTTTTCCTCTGGTGGATCTTCGTCTTGACTCTCGTGGCTTCTTCTCGGTGGTCTTGCAGCTCTTCTGATGTCTGAGGTGGAGTCTCCATTGGCCTGTAAAGCCCAGTTGAGGTGGTTCAGTTCATCTTGGAGGAGGTGGGCTTCGCAGATTTTTTTTTGCAGTTCTTATTGACATGTGTTCATAGCACAGTACACTGAAAGGCTTAAGAGAGGAAAGATGTGATCCTAGAGCAGGAATGGGCCAACTTGGGTCCTCCAGGTGTTTTGGACTTCAACTCCCACAATTCCTAACAGCCAGGAGACGTGAGTAAATATGGGTATGTGTTCTCTAGCAATTTGTATGAGTGCATCGTCTATACCAGCGGTTCTCAACCTGGGGGTCACAACCCCCAGGGGGGGTCGCCTGGCCATTTTGGAGTGGTCACAAGGTTGAGAACCACTGGTCTATACTGTTGAATGAATGCAGTTTTGACCTCACTTTAACTGCCCTGGCCCAATGGGATGGAACTATAGGAGTTGTAGTTTCACAAGGTCTTTGGCCTTCTCTGACAGAGTGCTAGTGCCTCACCAAACTACAACTCCCAGGGTTTGAGCCAGGGCAACACTATGGAGATGCACTCCCTGTTGGATCTACTCTAGTTGAATTTTGCAACTGGATTTGGATGGAGAAAAAGTTGTCTCCTGAATACACTGGTTTGTATACGACTGCGTCCTCTTTCCCCCCCAGAAGAGTAAGTTTGAACACTTGCAATCCTCCTCCATCCTGGCTTTTCTTCCCTCAACGGCTTGCTTTTGTTGGAATTTCTGGAATTCTTTGGTCTCTCTTGGGACCACAAAGTATGGGATGGTTGGGTAGACAGAGCAGAGCAAATGGAGTCGGTCTCTTTGGCTGGGGAGAGGGCGTCTGTTTCTTCCACTTCTCTAAAACTTTGGTGCGTTGACCCTGATTGTTGAACCCCAGGATGGACTCATTCACACATGACGTCTTACATTTACATGGGTGTTTTCACAGAATCATAGAACTGGGAGGGACTTGAGTACGTACTTCCTCCTCCTCCTCCTTGGCATTTATACTCTATGCTTCTTCTAATGAAAACACCAGTGTACATGCAAAATGTTATATCCCATTCACACATAACGTTTTACACTTACACGGGCATTTTCATGGAATCATAATACTGGAAGGGACTATAGTACCACCTCCTTTTTTTTCGCTTCCTCCTCCTTCTCTTCTTTTCCCTCTTCCTCATCTCGTTCCTATTCTCCTTCTTTCTCCTCTTCCTTCTCTCCTTCCTCTTCTTTCTTCTCCTCTTATTCCTCCTCCTCTCCTTCCTCCTTCTTTTCCTCCTCTTATTCTTTCTCCTGTCCTTCCTCCTCCTCCTCCCTCTTCTCTTCTTCTTCTTCTTCTTCCTTCTCCTCCTCCTCTTCTTCTTCTTCTTTCTCCTCCTCTTCTTCCTCTTCTTCTTCCTTTTCTTCCTCTTCCTCTGTCTCTTCCTCCCCTTCTTCCTTCTTCTTCTTCCTCCTCCACCTCCTCCTCTTCTTCTTCTCTTCTTTCTCCTCTTCCTCTTCTTCCACTTCCTCTCCTTCTTCCTCTTCCTCCTCCTCCTCTTCTTCCTCTTTCTTCTTCCCTTCTTCCTTCTCCCCCTCTCCTTCTTCCTGTACTTCTCCCCCTCTTCTTCCTCTTCCTCTTGTTCTTCCTCATCTTTCTCCTCTTCTTCCTCTTTCTTCTTCTCTTCTTCCTGAACTTCTCCCCCTCTTCTTCCTCCTCTTTCTCTTCCTCTCCTTCCTCTTTCGCCTCCTCTTCTTCCTCCTCTTCTTTTTCTTCCTGTACTTCTCCCCCTCTTCTTTCTACTCTTCTTCCTCTTTCTCTTGTTCTTCCTCATCTTTCTCCTCCTCTTCCTCTTCTTCCTCTTCCTCCTTCTCTCCATCCTCCTCCTCCTCCTCTTCTTCTTCCTGTACTTCTCCCCCTCTTCTTCCTCCTCTTCTTCCTCTTTCTCTTGTTCTTCCTCATCTTTTTCCTCCTCTTCCACTTCTTCCTCTTTCTCCTTCTCTTCATCCTCCTCCTCCTCCTCTTCTTCCTGTACTTCTCCCCCTCTTCTTCCTCCTCCTCTTCCTCTTGTTCTTCCTCTTCTTCCTCTTTCTCCTCTTCTTCCTCATCTTTTTCTTCCCGTACTTCTCCCCCCTCTTCTTCTTTCTCTTCTTCTTTTTCTCCTTCTTCTTCTTCTCATTATTATTATTCTCCCATATTACTTTCTTCTTTTTTATGATAAAAATGCCAATGTGCCTTTCTTCTAATTAAAAAAAATGCTAATGTGCATCTATATGGACGTTTTCATCAAATCACAGACTTGGGAGAGGCTATAGAACAGCAAGATGATGGGGATGCACATTTATATCCCCCCGAATGAGACCGAAGCGGGCTCACGTGTCATTTAAAAGCAATCCAAGTTGAAAACTTCTTCTGCGTGAGACCCTTCCCAGTTTGTGTATAGAATCATAGAATCAAAGAGTTGGAAGAGACCTCCTGGGCCATCCAGTCCAACCCCATTCTGCCAAGAAGCAGGAATATTGCATTCAAATCACCCCTGACAGATGGCCATCAAGCCCCTGTTTAAAAGCTTCCAAAGAAGGAGCCTCCACCACACTCCTGGGCAGAGAGTTCCACTGCTGAACGGCTGTCACAGTCAGGAAGTTCTTCCTCATGTTCAGATGGAATCTCCTCTCTTGTAGTTTGAAGCCATTGTTCCATTGCGTCCTAGTCTCCAGGGAAGCAGAAAACAATCTTGCTCCCTCCTCCCTGTGGCTTCCTCTCACATATTTATACATGGCTATCATATCTCCTCTCAGCCTTCTCTTCTTCAGGCTAAACATGCCCAGCTCCTTAAGCCGCTCCTCATAGGGCTTGTTCTCTAGACCCTTGATCATTTGAGTCGCCACATTCCAGCTGGTCAATATCTCTCTTGAATTGTGGTGCCCAGAATTGGACACAATATTCCAAGTGTGGTCTAACCAAAGCAGAACAGAGCATGGGGAGCATGACTTCCCTGGATCTAGACACTATGCTCCTATTGATGCATGCCAAAATCCCATTGGCTTTTTTTGCCGCCACATCACATTCCTGGCTCATGTTTAACTTGTTGTCCACGAGGACTCCAAGATCTTTTTCACACGTACTGCTCTCAAGCCAGGCATTGTCCCCCATTCTGTATCTTTGCATTTCGTTTTTCCTGCCAAAGTGGAGTATCTTGCATTTGTCCCTGTTGAACTTCATTTTGTTAGTTTTGGCCATTCATCTCTCTAATCTGTCAAGAATTGAATCCTGCTCCTGTCCTCTGGAGTCTTGGCTATCCTTCCCAATTTGGTGTCGTCTGCAAACTTGATGATCTTGCCTTCTAACCCTTCATCTAAGTCATTAATAAAGATGTTTTAAATTGCTTTGGCCATCCCTAAAGAGATTCCAAATGCATTTAAACAGCACTCCAAATTATCTAAAGGCCTTTAAAAAAAAAGCTATAGTTTCCCATATTGGTGGGGATTTGCAGCCATACACCTGTGGAGACTCCCAGGTTGATGTGGGATGTCTCCCCATTGCCTCTCCATTGCAAGGTGTTTGTATGTCTCATTTGTTTATCTCTCTTCTGACAGGATTACCTCGGCTGCATCATCGACTGTGGGCAGCTGCCACTCAAACCCGAACAGGTCAATGCCTTGTTTTGCAATATTGAAGATATCTACGAATTCAACAGGTATTTATTTATCATATCAGAGGCAAACTGGGGGTTCGGTTGTAATGTATTGTAATGTAATGTCCTTTGACGAGTATCTGGCCACTTGGAGTGCCCTTGGAGTTGCTATAGAAGGTCCTCCATTGTGCATGTGGCAGGGCTCAGGCTGCATTGCAGCAGGTGGTCAGTGGTTTGCTCTTCTCCACACTCGCATGTCGTGGACTCCACTTCGTGGCCCCATTTCTGAAGGTTGGCTCTGCATCTCGTGGTGCCAGAGCACAGTCTGTTCAGCACCTTCCAAGTCTCCCAGTCTTCTGTATACCCCGGAGTGAGTCTCTCATCCGGTCTCAGCCACTGATTGAGGTTCTGGGTTTTTGCCTGCCACTTTTGGACTCTTGCTTGCTGAGGTGTTCCGGCAAATATCTCTGTAGATCTTAGAAAACTATTTCTAGATTTAAGTCGTTGACGTGCTGGCTGATACCCAAACAGGGGATGAGCTGGAGATGTCTCTGCCTTGGTCCTTTCACTATTGGCTGCTACTTCCCAGCGGATGTCAGGTGGTGCAATACCGGCTAGACAGTGTAATTTCTCCAGTGGTGTAGTCTATTCAGCGCCTTCCAAGTCACCCAGTTTTCTATGTGCCCAGGAGGGAGGCTTGAGATTCTCGGTTTTTGCCTGCCACTTTTGGACTCTTGCATGCTGAGGTGTTCCTGCAAATATCTCTGTAGATCTTAGGAAGCTATTTCTTGATTTAAGGCATTGTTTTATGATGCAGGCATCGAATTGTGCCTCTGCCTTTGTAAGCCGCCCTGAGTCCCCTTCGGGGTGAGAAGGGCGGGGTAGAAGAACCCCAAATAAATAAATTGGCATGCTGGCTGATATCTGAACAGAGGATGGGTCGGAGATGTCTCTGTCTTGGTCCTTTCACTATTGGTTGCTACTTCCCGGCGGATATTAGGTGATGCAATACCAGCCAAACAGTGTAATTTCTCCAGTGGTGTAGGGCGCAGACACCCAGTGATAATGCAGCATGTCTCATTAAGAGCCACATCCACCATTTTGACATGGTGAGGTGTGTTCCACACTGGGCATGCATACTCAGCATACTCAGCAGCAGAGTAGCATAGCACAGAATCCCTCCTGTATGCCCATGAGGGAGTCTCTCAT